>NC_133763.1:53636770-53946009 GCF_036562045.2 Rhinolophus sinicus
ATAGCTGGTATTTAAAGCCATGGAGCTGTGGGTTTTGGTAGAGACATCAACAGACAGTGGAAGTAGAAAAGGGCTGAGGGGAGAGCCCTGGGGCCCGCCGGAGTTAAGGAATCCAGCAAGGTATAAAAATTGCAAAGGGTAAGGAGAGGATAAAGTAGGAGGAAAAAGAGGAGAATGTCTTCAAAGACTAGAAAGGGAAAAAGTCAAGAGGAAAGACGCTGATTTTCTGAGTAAATGCTTCTTAGAGGTCAAGTGAGATGCAGGTAGAGAAACGGTCACTGGGTCTGATATCTTTTGGTTACTGAAAACTGTCAGAGTAGCGCCTGAGGAGAGGTAGAGTAAGGAGCTGTGGGAGTGAGTAAGTTCAGGGAAGGAAGAAAACCTTTTTCTATGAAAAGGAGGAGAGATACAGTGTGGCAGCTGGAAAGAAATGTACGAGTTTTGGGAGAGTTTTCTTAACTATGAGAGATGCTAGAACAAATTTCATTGGTGATAAAGCATGATCCAGAAGAGAAGGGGAAAACTGAAATTTATTGAAGGCTTAGTGTGTTAAGAGCTTTAGAAACATTTGTCCTCACCATTTTTTACAGGTCAGGCAATGGAGGTTAAATAACTTGCCCAAGGTCATGCAGCTAGAGGTGGCAGAGCTGAGAGGCCAGCCAGATTTTTATGACTTCATGCCTCACCACCCAATTGCACAGACACACAGCCCCCTATGCTTAAACACCCGGGACATGCCTTGTCCGGCCATAGTTGCCCTGGCAAATCAAAGAGAGCTACTCTCGTGCTGGGGGGTCAGGACTTTTCCTCCTCCAGTGCTGTAAGCAGGGGCATCTCCCCCACAGCCTGAACACCCATGCACCACAGGCCAGAGGAGCAGAGGCAAGCAGCAGGAGCCCCCAGAGGTAGGAGGGAAAGGGATTCTTTTGGGGGGTGTTCAGCGGATTTCTTTTTGTGCCAGCCAGTGCAAGGGAATGCTGGGGGCTGCTGGTCCCAACCAGCTGGTGCCTACGGCCCCAGTATTCATCTGTTCAGTGTGGCAAGAAGCCCCGGTCACAGCCCAGTCTCCCGGCTGCCCCCATTGAGGCTGAGGCTGTGGGGTCGGGTACCACGCTCCAGCCGGCGGCCAGACAGGAGGCGCCGCAGGGAGGAGCCGGAGCTCAGATCGCCGCAGCTTCGAAGGTGGAGGCTCTCTCGGCCTGGCCGGCCCCACGGGCTCCTGGGCACCTGAAGAGACACAGGAGTGGGCATCAGTGTGGCCCAACCCAACCGGAAGCTCCGGGCTTTCCTGGATATATTCCCAGGCTCTCCTAATGCCTACCTGCTTATGCCCATGGGCTCCATTCCCGCTGTGCTCTGGGGCCTTCCTGGACATCTGGAGGAAACGAGTGACCAGGCCCCGGCCTGGCCAGCTGCCCTTCAGGTCCCCTAGGGAGTGGGCGGGTGCAGGGCCCGAGGGCAGGGGGACCTTCTGGAAGGTGGGCACAGGGTGCCGTTTCTCCGCTGAATGGGCACGCAGCAGCTTGGGGGATGGGCATCGGGCTAGACGGAAGAGGCAGGCGTCAGAGCAGAGCCCTGCAGAGAGAGACAGAGAGGTTGTGGGTGGAAAGGGACAGGGATACACGTGCAGAGAGTGCCAGGCAGCACACCCTGCCCCGACCCCTGGGCACTGACCACATGCCTGACCTGTATCTGCAGAGGAAACAGAAGCAACTTCTTCCTCAAGCACTTTGGTATAAAGGTCCCTGAAGTCAGCTGGGGAGAGAAACGGACCTAGTGGGCATGCTCAGTGGACGCCCACGCAGCCCACCACCCTCCTGTGAGAATTCAAGCCCAGAGGCACTTTCACAGATCCCCCGCCCCATCCCCTCTGTTAGTTCACCAACAAAGGGATGGGGGCAGCATCGTTCACAGTGGCAGCCTCCCTGGGGCGGGCACACATGGGGGTAATGAGCACTTCCTGTGCCAAGGCTAAGCATTTTCCTCGCGTTATCTCATTTCTCAGTAACTCTACCGTACCTATGGTTGGGGTACCATTGTGACACCTGTTTTACAGGTGAGAAATTAAGGCTTCGTAACTGGCCCAAGCTGGGAGCTATAGAATTGTTTCAAAGAACAAATCCTGCTCTTTCAGCCACGAAGCTACACTCATGTTGTTTTTTCTAGGAAGTGAACACTCGAGAAGGGTCTGCCGTAGGGGCGACTCACACTTTCTCCTGGGGGACAACGACAGTATCCCAGATCTCTGGCAGCACTGGCCCTCCACCTCCCAGTACCTACCCTCCTGAACCTTGGTGGGGGCGGGGTGGGGGTGCTGCTCACCGGTGTCGCTGGAGGTGGTGATGCCGGGGTCACTGTGGGACCGTGGCAGCAGCAGCGGGGACGGGGGAGCCGGATGAGGAGGCCGGTGCCCCGGTGGGGTGAGGGAACCTGAGCTATCGCTGAAGCGGCGGGTGGGGGCTCGGGTGGGAGGGGCTGCAGCTGGCCGGCTGCCTCCCCGGGGGACCCGGCGCCTCAGCTCCGGGAAGCAGGGTCCCGCCCAGGGCGGCCAGCCCTCCAGCCGGTGACAGCTGCGGGCGGCTGTAGGGGCACCCAGCGGGGGTGGGGCCTCCGGGGCAGAGCAGGAATAGGAGCGGGCGGCCCGCGGCGGCCGTCGGGGCAGCGGGCTGTCCTCAAAGGGGCCGCGCAGGCCGCAGTCCAGGCTGAGGCAGTAACCCGCGCGGCTACGCTGAATGGAGCGGAAGAGCACATAGTCCACGGAGCGCACGGAGCCCTGCAGCTCCAGCAGGCAGGAGTCCTCAGACGGGCTGGAGCCCCCCGGGAGGTCGCCGATGGCTGACAGCACCAGAGACCCGCTGTCCATGGACACTGTGGGCGGCAGGGGGCGCTGGGTAGCACCAGCCCCACCCGGCCTGGGCAGTTCTTCTCCGGCCCTCTGGGGGGCCAGGCTGCCTCCAGTTTTATCTCAAAGGAGACAGATAAGTCCAGGGTTCCAAGAAGCCACCGCCCTCGCTTGTCCCTACACCACCAATTCAGCCTCCTCTCCCCCTTTTCTCCTCCGCCCCCAGCTCTGCTATCCTAGCCGGCTGGCCCTTGTGTGTGCCCCCACCCACCACTCTCTGCTCACCATCTACAATGGAGGCCACTCTCTCGCAGATGCAGGAGCTGTCATGAAGCTGAGGGTCAAACAGAGTGGCCTGCAGAAAGCACAAGGGTCAAGAGTCCAGCCCCACATACTGACACGGCACCCCTCGTGTGCTGGACAGCGCACTGGGGGCCTGGAGGGCAGGCCAGCTGTGTCCCTTTGCACAAGTCACTCATGTGGGCCTCAGTTCCCGCATGTGTAAAATAGAAATAATAGTTCCTACGCCACGCACCTCACTGCGCTCTAGGGAAGATCAAAGTGGTGCACTAGTGTTATAGGATCGTGAGAACTATTATCTGTATCCGGTGACTGGCCAACTCACTCAGCTTTCCGGGCTTTAGCCCCGGCTCCCTCGCCCACAGCAAGCCCTGCTCTTACCTGGCTGTCTCCTCGTAGCCCCATGACGGCCTCATAAGAAGGGGGGCAGTCAGTAGGGTACGAGGGCACTGGGCTGTCCATGGAGCCATTGTAGGTGATACTGGCAGGAGGGGGAAGAGGGTCAAAGCCTGGAGAGCTCCTGCTCCACAAAGACCCTCCCCACCAGCCCAGGCTGCAGCCCCGCCCCCTCCCCCTGCCGGAGCTCCCTCAGCAGGGTCCAGCGGGCCTCACCTCTGTGCATCTGTTTCTGAGCTGCAGGTGTACTCTGGGGGATAGTAGGGAGGTGGGGGTACAGGCGGTACAAATTCCTCCAAGTCCAGCATGGTGTGCAGGAGAGGGGCTGGGGGCGAGGATGTACAGCCCAGAGGTTCCAGGGGGCCTGAGACTGAGCGCTCAGGAGCCAGCTGCTGGGGAACAAGCAGGTCAGCAAGCCTGGTTTCTGGGAACGCAGCTCCTTGGCTCCCAAACTCCTCTTTTATCTACATTTTTCTGCCCCCCCCCAAGAGGCTCAGTTTGGGCCCCTCCCTCAGCCGGAACAAGCTCCTCCTCTAACCCTGTCCCCACCAAGGACCTCCAGCTCTAGCCCTGCCCATCTAGAAACGACTTCTTTATGACCCGGTCTGCACCCAGAATCACCACCTGCTCTCTGTCGCCTCCAGAACATCAACCCTTTATCCCCACCCCCATCTAGGACCTTCTTGACTCCGCCCAACTTCTAGTCCCACTCTCTAAGCCCCCTCCCCTGGCCCTAGCCTGGCATGACATACTTCTTTCACTCCCTGTCATTCCCCTCCTCGCCCCCCTCTGTGGTCCCCCAAGCATCCCTACAATAATAGACATGCCTCATAGGTGGCCCACAGCCCAGAAGCCCCCGCTTTAGCTACACCCCCTCAACCCGAGTCCCCGCCCCCATCATACCTGCTTGGCATTGACCCTGGCCCTCCCTCACCGTGTGCACAAGGTCCAGGGAGAAGATTTGGATGCAGCAGACAATAGCTGAGAGGGTACAGATTATGGCGGCACAAATGGTGAGCCCACAGACGCTGAAGAGCAGGTTCTGGGGAAGGAAGGGGGATGTGAGAGGGGCCTGGGGAGGCGTAAATCCCACAGGTTCGGCCTGTGAGGACCCCAGGAGGGGACGCATGGGGGAGGAAGAAGAATGGTGCAGGTGGGCGTGCGGGCTCACCTTGAGGGCCACTCGGGCTTCATCACAGGTGGAGTTAGGGGTAACTTTCAGTTCCTGCCCTGAGCCCTGACAGGGCCGGAGGAGGGTAACAGAGGGGCAGCACACACACATCTTTCCTTCCTGAGTGGAAGTGGGGACGGTGAGGCAGTCTGAGTCAGGACACACCCAGGCGTCCCACACAGCTCCCCCAACTACTCTCCGCTCTCCCTCCTCAGATCTCACCATGGAGCAGTCTCGGAAGTCTCGGGCCAGCTGGGCATTCTTACAGGACAGAACAGAGCCGGCCATGCTCAGCATGACACACAACACCGATAGCAACGAAAAGAAGGAGATCTGGGGGGAAAAGGGTGCAGGTTCAGGCCAGGACCCTCAGGAGTGCCCCTCCACCACGGAGGGCACCACCCTTCCTCACACACACTTGTGCAGGGCTGACACGAACTGGAGAGCCAGTTCCCTTCTCGAGGGCATAAAGGGACAGCCCCTCAGGTGCTGGGCACCTGCCCCCCAGTGGGCACCACACCCTGGCACCTACCACTAGAGTGAATGGCCGCTTCCAGGACACAATGCCAACCACTCCGGAGAACGCCAGCTGGGGACAGAGTGGGCACAGGCTCAGCCTGGCAGGGGAGGCACCTGAGTGAGCTCCTCACCACAGGGTGCACTCAGCCCTGTAAGGAAGGAGAGGACCAGGAGAGGGAGGAGAGGCCAGGATTTGGACTGGCAGCTGGTGTGGAGGGGTGGGGCCCAAGGAGCCGCCCCCACCCAACCACTGTGCACCCAACTCACCGAGAATCCAGCCCAAGATGGGCAGGACCTCTTGATGCTCTCGGTGGTGGTAACGGAGGAGGCCACCATGCTGAAGGTGACCACCAGGATGCCCAGGAGAACCTGGGCCAGTCCCAGCGTGAGCAGGGCCTGCAGCCAGGGGCGGTGGAGGCGGAGGTGGGTAAGGCCCCGGGTGCTGGGCCGGCTGGTAAGCGAGCGGCTGGAGTCACTAGGCGAGGGCATCATGCCTGCCGCCCGGTTGCTTGAGCCTCGCTCGGCCCCCCCTGGCGCTTGGGAGCATCTCAGAGGCGCCCAAGGCCCCGTTCCTCCTCTCCACCCGCCTCGCTCTAGAGCCCACCCCCTGGCTGGGTCCCCTGGGGCAGGGCCCAGGGACTCCAGCTGGGAGGCTCCCCAAGGGAGGGGCGTCACGGAGGGGCCGCGGAGTACTCCCTCCCCAGCACGGGCACTGGACGGGCACCGTGCCCGGGACGGCGATGAGGGCGCCGGGGCACAGGCTCATCGCATCTCTAGGGAAGAGAGGCAACGAGAAGGGCTGGTCCGGGAGTGAGGAGAGGGCGGCGTTCCGCAACCCAGGGAAGGGTGGGGAGGGTAAAGACAAGAAGGATGGGAAAGAAGTCCAAAGAGGGGAGGGGTCGGCGTGGGTGACTCTGGAGGAGCGGTCGGTGTGCCCGCGGAGTGTCCAGTGGGATCCAGGGCCTCCTGGTGGGGAGAGGCCACAGCTCCGCTGCCCCCTGGGTGGCCTGCCTCGCTCCCCTCCCCACCACGATCCGCTCCCCCAGCTCGGGCTGCAGCGGGTCTGGGACTGGAGGTGGGAGGGGGTGGGGATGGGGATGGTGCGAGAGGAGGGGCGTGGCGTGGCGGCGCTGGCCGGCGCGGTGCACCTCGGGAGTTGTAGTCCCGGCAGACACGCTGTGGGAGGGGAGAGCAGGAGCCGCGACATATCCGGCGGGCGTGCTCTCCAGCCCCTGCCTCTCCTTGGACCGAGGCCCAAGCTAACATCACTTTCGGGGCCCTCTTGAGCCCCACCCAGCCTCTCAGGCCTCTGGGCCCGCTGTGTTCCCAGCAGAGGCAGTGGTTCTTTCCCGGCATTAATGGAGAGGCTCCGGGATTCCACGCCCAACCGTGGACTGCCCTCCCTCTTCCTGCACCAGCTACCCAGCCACCGGTGCTCTGCTGCCCCGCCCTGGACAGCTGGCAGTTCACACTAAAGCCAGGTCTGACCTTCCCTCTGGAGTTCACACTCTGCTCCAGTCCCCATCTCATTCTCCTCTTTCACAAACAAGGCCTAGTTCTCAGTAAAAATTCGGGAAACGGGAATTTGAGTTCCAGTTCCACTTTCTTTTTATTAAATAACCGAAGCAACAGCCTTGGCACAGCAGAGGGAAGCTGGGTTGGGGTGTGTAAGAGTGGCAGCAGTGTGGCCTGACTGGGCGGTGACGGGGGGGCAGTGACTGGGTCACAGTGGGCTCCGGCATCCCTGTCAGGTTCAGCAGTCACGGCTGTGGGGCTGGGGGCACTACAGAGGAGACATCACGTGGTGATGTCTCACCAAGTCCCAGAGTCCGCAGGGCTGGGGGCCAGGTCAGCTCCCTCAGGTGGCAGGGCCAGGCATCCCAGTCAGGGCTCACGGGGCCCGGAAGGCATTTTCCGCAGCCCCGGTGGCCGCATTGGCAGCTGCGGTTCGCACCGCAGGGTTCGAGAAGACACCAGCCGCAAATTCTTGCTGCGCCTTCTGAAAGCTGGCACCTGTCCGGCGGTACAAGGAATGGATCTGCAAGTAGAAGGCAGAGACGTCAGGGCACGTTCCAGCCACGGTTACTGCACGCCAACCTCACACTGCCACCACCACTCCCGAGCCTGCTGCTCTGGTTTTTTCCTTCTTATACACACCGCACAAAAACACCCCCACCCCCACCCCAGCTCAGAGGTCCATTAGCCCAGAAGCCGCTCATCAGCCTGGCCCTCCCAAGTTCCTCCTGAATGTTCCACCCAGGCCCCTAGGGACGTGAGCTCTCTCTCCTGGCCCCACGTTAACACAGCCCCTCACCCGCTTTAGCATCACGATCCCCAGGACGGCGATGCCGGTGAAAAACAGGGCAACCAGGAGCATGAGCACAGCTACAGCCGTGTTGAACTTCAGCACCACCAGGGCCGAGATCCAGCCACTGTGGGGGGCAAGCATGTGGCCATGAAGAAGGGCTCTGTCCCCCCAGCCTCCTTCCTGCTGGTGTCGCAAACGCTCTATTCCCACCCTCCCCATCGGGTGGCAGCGTTCACCCCCTATCAGTCTGGCAGCTTTCCACACACCACGATCCCAAACTCCATCCACAATGTTCGTAGTTTAATCCCAGCTTCTGAAACATTAGCTTTTAGCTCTGCCAGCTCTTCCAGACGTTCTCACTCCCAACAGCCCTTTCTTCTGTTGACGATTCTCCCTCCCCTCCTCCACTGTGGTTACAGACCTTCTCTAGGAAGCCTTCCCAGGTTGACCGCCCTTCTTCCCCTCATCTGCGGCTGCCTAGAGTTCTGTCTAGGCTGTCTCTAGCTGGAAGTATGTCCTGTCTCCCTCAGTAAACTAACACTTCCCAAGGATAAAAACCATGCTTCCTTTTGCTGAGCGACTCCTACCCCAGTACCCTGACTGGGTCTAGAGGAGTGGGAGGAAGGGATGAGGGTGGATGGCAGCCTCACGGACCTGAAGCCCCACCCTGGGATGCCAATGGCCTGGAGGACAAACAGCACGTCCTGGGCGAAGAAAATGAAGAAGAAAACGAAGAAATTGAATGAACTGTCGCTCCTGTGAGGAGAAAAGTGGAGGGAGTAGAAGAAGAATTAGGGCTGGAGGAGCAGAGCATGAGGGTCCATCCGAGTCCCCGCCCCTTACCCCGATCCCCTAACTTACCGGAAAGCCTTATACATGGGGCGGTACCAGCAGACGAAGGAGCAGGGAGTAAAAAGGAGGACCCAGAGGATAGAGAGCCCGAAGCCTGAGCCATTGCTGGTCTCCACACAGAAGCTGGCCAGGCAGGCCAAGAAATTCAGGAGAAGAGCCAGAGTGCTGCCTAAGGGACAGAAGGAAAGGACGATGGGTTCTCCTGGACTGCAGTGAGAGCTCCTTCCTGTAGGAGGCCACCCTACAGCCCTCACCTAGTGTGGCAGAATAAGGACAGGAAGACAGCGTCTGCCTTCACAGAATCCTCAATTCACCAGAGGAGACAGAACGAGCCAATCCCTATCACATGTAACCTTCCCCTTTGCAAAAGCATTTAAAGGATTTCAAACCCATTTGTGCACAAGGAAACGGGGAGGGCCAGGACACCCATTTGCTAGCAGGCTGGAGAGTAAGTTCTACATCCTGTAAGAGGAGCCACCCAGAAAGATCCTGGAGAAATGAGCCCTTCAACTCAAACCCTGAAGAGGGGGGGAGTGCCTAGTCCTAGGTGCGTGGGCTCCACGGCAGGAAAGATGTACGAGTTCCTCCCTGTACTCTTCCTCCAGAAAGCGTTCTCACGACTCACACATCCAGAGGTAGTACATGGTGGATACTGTCTTCTGAAATTCTTGGGGAATCTCCATGGAGATATCCTGGAAAAAGCAGGGCTGAACTGGGCAAAAGGAAGGCAGAGGGGGCCAATTGTTCTGTCGAGCTGTAAGGCAAAAAGGCAGGGAGACCTCAGAAATGAACAGAGACCCAAGAAGATGTCTCCCCCTTCCTTCCACCCCCAGGTCCTCTCTTCTATCTCCAGTTCGGGGTCCAAGAAGATAAGGCGGGGGGCAGTACTAACACTGAGTGTTATATTTACACCTTGCAAGCACTGGGCCAAGCACTCTCTACAAAGGACCCTGCCGAACCCCCACAACAGTCCTGTCAAATAGGTACAAATGTTACTCTCATTTTACAAGGAACGGAGGCACTCAACGTGCCTAAGGGCTCACGGTTAGTAGGCAACAGCGCCCAGATTCAAACTCAGCAAGCTGGCTCTTAGGGTCCTTTCCTCCTTCGAAACTGTCAGAGGCCCTCCCCAGCCTACCAAGGCCCCGCTTACTAGCTGTGCCCCCCAGGGCAGCATGCTGCAGCTCTCGCTCTCTCCGGTCCAGCTCCTCTGCCTTCCGGTTGAGCTCCTCCTGTTTCTTTAGCAGCTCAGCTGTGGCTGCTGCAGCCGACGCCTGCCCAGCAGGAGCAGAGGAGGGAGACGTGAATCCGGGGTCCAGGGCTGGCCCTGCTCCCCAAGTGCCTCCCACACAGCCCCTTTACCTGGGTGCTGTAGGAGCCATAGTTCTTGGGCTCCGTGGGGCTGAGTTTTCTCGCGGACTGCAAGGGGGGAGCCGGGGGTGCAGGCAACGGGGCAGGGGCAGGAGGCTCATAGGAGGGTGGTGGCTGTCGGGTATGGAGAAGACCTTAGAGACAATCTGGTCCCCGTAACACAGGAATCTAGTCTGCCTGGATACCCTGAGACCCAGAACTCATTACCAAGGCAGCAGCCCCTCCCCCAGTTGTTAGAAGCTCCTTGTGTTTATGTCGGAGAACTCCTTTAGGCCTGCAGCACCCCTCATCACCCCTCACACCCAATTCCTTAGTCGGGACTCAAAGCACTCCTCTCCCGTACTTCCTTCACTTTTTAAAACTCTTACTAGTTCCTGTCCCACGGAGACAATAGATCCAGTCTCCCTCATTTCTTGCCTTGTAATTGTAAACCTAAGCCGAGTCTGTTTGCTCCTCAGCTCCGACCAGCTCCTTCATCCTTTAATTTCTTCAAAGAAGCCTCCGTAGACAGCGCCTTGGTTCAGGCCCTGCCAGACTCCAGATCCTCCCAGGGCCAATATTCAGGGCTCCAACTGGATGGATCGGTGGCCCTGCGGTCTCCGGAAGGACTAGGCATCCCACGGCAAATCGGCCTCTCTCAGGGAGCAAACTTCCTTCCTTTGCACGCAGGAAAGTCCCCTGCACCCCAACAGAGTGGGCTTATTGGCACACCCTCCCCTTCCTTGCCCTCCTGAATCTCACCTCCCGGGTCTCAAACGGGTTGTAGACATCCAGCGTGGCATACTGCGGGCTGCGTCGGTGCTGGATCACTGCTGGGTCCTGCGGGCGGAGAGCTGAGGCTCAGCTGGCACCTGGTGCCCCTGGGGGAACTCACAGGGTCCCCTTCTAAATTGCCTGTGACTCCAAGCACTGCACCTTGGGGGCCACGCTGTTGTCCCAACATTTGCTCCAAACCCTTCGCCCTACATGCCAGTACCAGCTCTTTACAGGGGCAGGGCCCGCCCCTCCAGGGTGCTCACTGGTCTGGAGTCACCGTCACCCCCACGTGGCGGCCCTTCCGCGGATCAAATGTCACGAGAGGGAACACGACTTAGCCCCATCCTCCGGGACCGAAAAGAGTCAACCCAGCTGCACAAAGGCCGGCGCAAGTCACCTGAAAAGGGTTGTCAAGCTCGCCGGGCTCGACGAACGGGTTCCCATCGTCTCTGTTTTGAGCCATATTTTCAACCGCGGCCTAGGCCGCCCCTGGCCTCCACGCCCCTGCCGCGGCAGTGGCGGCGGCTCTCAGCGGCCCCTCCGCTCCTCTCGGTCCACCCCGCTGCGCTGTGCACCGATTGGCTACACCGACCGGAAGGGTCACAAGGATCCCCGCAGCAGCTGCGGGTTGCGCCTGCGCCCGGAAGGCAAAGCCGGAAGTGCCCCCACGTGACACCTCGAACCCAGTCTTCCTAGCCAAGTAGCGCCGCTTTCCCCACGTGACTCCACCCCCACTAGCGAACTACACCTCCCAGCAAGCTTCGCGCCCGAATCCTGGTCCGTCCGTCTCCCGAGAGGTACGACGGGAGTCTTCCCGCCGGTGGTGGCGGCCTCCCAGGAGCCCAGTTGATTTAAGTTTTGTTTCGCCTGAATTTCTGGTTCTGTCCTGAAGCCCAGACTAATGGCTACAGTAGTCGGACCCAACCCTCATTATTCCACATGAAAGAAGTGCCACCTTAGGGCCCTTCTCCGTTCTAAACTGCAAGAAATAATACCCCACTCATCACTACCCTCTAGAGACAAACCGTTAAACTGGTGGCCTCACTAGTTAATTTGGGAGTAAGATGGGACACCCTTAACACCCAAACTCAGAAAGGTTGCCAATCTTCTCACCCCTGCACCCCAGCGTCCCAAACCTCAAACTCCAGGGATGGAGGTCGGATGAAGCACGTCATTTTATTTCACAAAGACTGTACAAAATTCCTTATAAAACATGGGATGGATGCCACCTGGTTACCTCATTCTGCCCCATCCGACTCAACTGTGAAGGGGCAAGTGAGGCTGGGAAGAGTGTGGAATGGTATCGCGTTATGTACAAGGCAGGGTCCGAGCTCTCTCATATTTACATATCTCACATATTCACAGGTATACAAGGAGCCAGGAGGGAGTGGGCTCCGGCTCTGTTCTCTTGTATAAAAAAGCACCAGTGTCCTGGACTGGACACCCACTGCTGTGACAGATGCAGCGGGGCCCAGGGCCTGATCGTCACCGACTGATATCCCGACTGGAGTCCCACAACTTGGCGCTGGGTGGCTCAGCCCGAAGGCGGGCGAAGAAAGGGTGCTGAAGGGCTTCACCCAAGCTCAGCCGTTTAGCAGGTTCATACTCTAGCATGCTTTCAATCAGATCGAAGAGCTGGTGGTGTTCCTCTGCCTCTGAGGTCAGATACCGCTGGTGATGGAGGGCGGGAAGAAGGTGAGGCGCCACGCCTTACAGACCCTGCCTTCTCCTTCACGGCCCTAGCTTTCCATCTTGAGGCCCAGGGCTCTGTCTGCTTGCAGCCATTAGGAATGCTACCTGACCGCGACCGCTTCTGCTAGCACAGCTCAGCCTACATTCCCTCTAGCACCATTACTCCTTCATACTCTGGACGTTCTTTCTACTTGCATATGCTTGTCAACTTCATGAATCTTCTTTAGCTCCTCATTAAAACGTAAGCTCTTCAAAGGTAGTGTACTCTTTACTGTCTGGCCTAAGGAATCCAGGATACTGCTGTGATCTCTGCTTGGCTCAAGAAAGACACGGCTGTCTAATCTCCTTCCCTCCATAAAACAACTCCCTCTTATCTCTCTTCCATTAACCAAAGATGTCTTCTTTCAGTTTTCCTCCCCTTCTTTCCTAACCCTCTGCTTGTGAAATGCATTCCAGAAACAAAACACCTCTGGGTGGTGGGCACCATTGATCCCCAGCCCAGCTCACCCGCAGTGGTTTGCAGTTTTCTCGAACGTAGCGCCCAGCTGATGTGTTCTCATCCCAATCCAGGTGACCCCGATAAAAATATTTCTGCTTCCTAGAGGGGAAGGGGAGGTTGAGGAATCAGGAGGTTCCTCTCGTGGGATAATTCCCTTATTCCCCCATCTGAGAGTAGCTGGGGGAAGGGGAGGTATCAAAGAAAAAAGAAAATGACGTGATATAGACCAATTTTGTGGAGAGAAAAGGAAAAGGGTTAAGTCCCTCCCACTCAAGGTTCACCTGGTCTTTCGGATCATCCGGGAAGGGATGGGACCTAAGATCCTTTCCATCATGGCGAGATGCTCTCTGTTGTCGTGGGTCTGGGAAAGAAAGCCAGAACTGAACGTGGGTCCGGGAAGGGGGTGCTGAGGACCAGCTGCCAGGAAGAGAGGCAACGTGGAGGGGTAAGCAGGCAGGTCCTCGGCAGACACCAGGGAAGTCCGGCAGCAGAACACCAGGCGGGCCTGTGAGCTACCCCACCACTTACTTGGAAGAGGGTGAAGCCCACATAGTACTCGAAGATGATACAGCCTATACTCCACACGTCACAAGGCTGTGACCAGCCCAGCTCTGGGAAGGAAGGGAGGGAAAAGGGGTCACGAGGCTTAGGGGTGCCGCCCTCGCCACCACACCCGCTCCGGTACGGCGACGCTGTCCCGCCTTACCGAGGATGACCTCCGGCGCTCGGTAATGGCGAGTGGAGACAATGGTACTGTGGTGTTCATGGTCAAACGTGGCACTGCCGAAGTCTACCACCCGGACGGCCGTGCTCTTCACGCTGCGCTCGTCTCGCTTCTAGGAGCAAAGCAGGAAGAGGATGGACCTCCACACCACAGCCCAAGACTCCACCACTATTCTCGGAAGTGCTTTGAGCCCTAAGAAAGCACCTGTGACCTCCCGCCTGCTCCCACGCACGCTGGAGTCTCCTGCCTCGCAGCAGAGCGCTGCAGGAGTTGGGGAGGTAGAAGATTAGGAACAATTACAGAACAGCACGCAAGTCTGCCCCTGAGGACTACACCCCAGGAACAGGTGCAGTTTTTCTGCAAATACCTAACAGGTAGCAAACAGAGGGAGAGCTTCCTGAGGCGAGACCTCCAGGAACTCAGTTAGTCAAGGGAGCTGAGCTTTCCTTACAAAAAAAGAGAGGGAAGTCCAAAGCTGCAACCTTAAAAGCATTTCCACGCGACTGGAAAATTATCTGAGGTCCTTTTCCCAAGTTCTCCCCAATTTAAGTCTTCTTAAATCGCTCCCTTTCAATGTGTTCTAGCACTCTGGCTTTAGTCAGGCCGGGAGGGAAAAAGGAGGACAGACAGGGCTAGGAGAAAGGAAAACTGGCCAAGGGGAAAGACCCTGTCCAGCTTACCTTCTCGAGGTTGTAGGTGAGCTCGTAGTCTGAATTCACAAACAAGATATTTTCAGGCTTGAGGTCCGTATGTGTCAGCTTGTTATCATGGAGGACTGCAGGGGGAAGGCCACATTGGGGTCGGTCCAGGCAGCCAGGGCGAAGGGGCCCCAGACACCCGGGCTTGGTCACCCAGCTCAAAGCTGGCGAGGAGGCTGGTCCAGAATAGCTGGGCTGCTTCCTGCTCTACGTCCACAGGAAATGCCCAGTCTGTTCATGTAAGATATGTACGTGATCCTCAACGGAAGCACTTGGCTATGGCTTGTATTTTTGTACTGACTCTGACGTGTGTACCTGACATTCTGTGACTTCAACTCTGCCAAACCGGGCTGTTCCGGAGACTAAAGAGGAACTGTGTGTCCTGGCCTGGATTCGCTCCCTGGCCCCTGGACTGCACCTGCTTTGCTGGGACTGGACAGCACCCCAGCTCACACACACAAAGACCTCTAGCTCGAACTGTCCTTTTGTCTCTGTGCTTGCTACCTGCCTCACACTTCCCAAGGGAGGGGAATGAAGGGAAAGAGGTACTGAGGTGCTTTGACTTCAAAGGCTGTTTCCAGCTCCTGCTTGGCCGGATGTGGAAAGAGAGCCATCAGCACTGGTGAGGAAGTCAGCCAAGGAGTAAAGTCAGAAGATATGTCAACGTGACAGTGACTATAAGATCTGCAGATAATCGAGTTGACTGTCTAGGGGTTTCGCCAGCGCCCAACTGAGACAGAAGAGGCCCAGTGGAAGGAGAGGCTGCCCAGAGCCCGCCAGGCCCGCCCCACTCACATTTGACGGCCTGGCACAGCTGGACGGCCATATGGCGCACTTGGTGGATGGGGTAAGGCAGGTAGTTGTTGTCTTTGAGGAAATCGAAGGTGCTAAGGCCCAGAAGCTCAAAGGAGATACACATGTGGCCATGGTAGTCAAACCAGTCAAACATCTGGACACAGAGGCTGAGAAGAGAGATGGGGGAGGGGAGTGGCTGATGAGCTCCCCTCTGCCCACCCCACAAGGAGGGACTGCATACTAGCACTGCCACCGAAGTTCCGTTCAGCTAGGGAATGGCCTTTCTGGCACAGCCAAGAAGAGATGGACTACCTGCCAAACTTCAACCTATTTTCCTGCAGATTTTTAAATGGGTACAAAAATTCTATTTGCTGAAGAGCTGTTGAGTGCCAGGCTCCAGTGATGACCCTGAGCTGTCCAAGTGTCACTCCTAAATCCTGATCCCACCCCCACTCCGGAAATTCACTCATCGTCAGCCACCGCGGGCCCACATTTGTACCTATTGTTTTTTTCTATCTGTGCTTATAACGCTCTTATTCTGTTTTGGCTTATGGAATGTGTGTGAACAGAAATATTACAGGTAAATGTCTGTGGCCTCATCATCATACTTCTAGGTGTTAAAGTTCAATTAATTTCTGGATGGAAATATTGATTCTCAGTCTCAGGGTCATTTCCAGGGCAAATCCCTACAGAGCCCACCGTGGTGGGCTGGAGCCAAACTGCAGAGCAACCTACTGGCCCTGCAAACACGGGAAGTGGATCAGAGACCCGCCCTTCTACTCGGATGTCCTACTGCTCTCCCAGGATGGACTAAAGATGAACGGATGGAGGAGGAGGGCTCGGGCCCCCGCCGGCCTAACCCCGGTGGGGAAGGGGTCCCGGTGGAGGGGTGGAGCCTCTCAGACGCCCCACGTGCCCCGTGCTTGCTTACTTCTTGTTGTCAGGGTCCTTCTCATTGATTTTCTCCAGCACGTTGATTTCAAGTCGCGCCGCTTCCTTGTACTTTTCTACATTCTTAATGATCTTCAAGGCAACTCGAGCCCCGCCCCTGTGGGTCGGCAGAAGAGGCTTTTGCTGGGTTCTCGAGAACGTCTCAAATCGAATGGTATTGTCTGGGCATTAAGAAATCCTACCTTTGGCTAATCAGCAAAAAACCCCCAGAAAACCCTCACTACCTCTTTCTTCCTAGCAGGTATGGTACTGCTGCCTGAAGGGGGGGCGGTGTGTGTGTGTGTGTGTGTGTGTGTGTGTCTGACAGTTACCTGCGATGGTCGACACACTGTACAACTCGGCCGAAGGTCCCCTCTCCCAAGGTGCTTACAATTTCATCTGAAATGAAAAACAGCAGGGTCGGGGAGAGGGAGGGAGAGAAGGTGGGGAATGAGCTAAGTCGGAAGGAAAAAGGGTACAGCAACCTGGGGTGAGATGAAGGAAGGGGGAACAGATACAGATGGTCACAGGGGAAGAAAACCCCTGCATGAGTCCCACCACCTTTAACCCAGGGGCCATGAGAGCTGGGAGTGGACGGCAGAGGTCAATTCTCAACAGCAACTCAAACCACCCAGATAAACAACACCACTGAGAAAAGGCAAAAAAGGCCGTGACTTGGGTTGGCTGGGACGTTAGATGGCTATGGGACCATTACAGGCTATAGGATTGTTACGATTTGGCTTGTACATCGCTCTTGTAGCCAGTCCCCGACGTGGTAGATGAGGTGGCCCTCAGCGTCGTCCTCTACACTCTTGGCTCTCCGGCTGCTGTGCTGCTGGCGGGGGGCGGGGGGGGTCGGAGCAAGCCAGGTGTCGGAGCGGGGGCCGGAGGGAGGCGGGGTGGGTGGTGGAGGGCCACCGGTCACAGGCGCCCAGCCAGGGGGGACAGACGATGATGGGGGACAGTGGAAGGGAACACGTCAGATGCAGTAAGGCGGATCGGGGTGAGAAGAGAGAGCGGCGCACAACCCCAAGTCCCAAACCCAAAACGGGAACAAGGAGAGGCTCGGGCAGCGCAGAGAAGTGGTGTCGTTGCCAGTGTCACCCACAACCCCATGCTCGACAGTGCCCTTCCAGGCAGGCACAGCTCTCCCCTTGCCCCCACCCAAGCCCACCTGCTGAGGGGGCCCTGGGGGCGAAAGGCAGTTCACAAGCAAGGGCCCCCTGAGAGGATGCAGGCCTCTGGGGGAGGAGCTGCTCCCAGCACAAGGCCCGCATGCCGGGGGGGCACCGGGGTTCACAGCGCCCCGTGCCCATCCATCTCCAAAGCAGGTGCCAGGGCCCTCCGAGAGCCAGAGAGCTTCCAGGAGAGCAGACAGACTCAGCGGCCACCTGTGTCCATGCCCTACTGCTCCGCTGAGCACAAGGATACTTGTCACTTACCGGGGTCCCGGAGGGCTGGAGGAGGGGGTGGGGACAGAGGGCTGGGCTGGCACTCACCGAAGACGAGCGGCTGAATGTCCGGCTGTGCCGCCTCCGCCGCCTGTGCTTCCTTCGGCTGCTGCGCTGGCTGCGATAGCTGCTGTTCTCCCGGTGGTACTCGTAGGAATGGCGGTAGTCCGCGTCATAGTAGGCGTCCGCCCGCTCCCGGCTGTAGTCGTTGCGCCTGTAGCTGCCACAGTATCGCCGGTCATACGCTCTCCGGTCTGATGAACGGTCATCATAGCTGCTGTTGGACAATAAACACCCATTAGGTGCATCTGTTCAGGCCACGTTCCTGGCCACACCAAGTACGACGTCCTCCCTCAGTGAGGACAAAAAGTACTGCTGGAAAAATGGCTCTCAGACACTCAACATGTCACTCCGACAGGACCAAGGACGACAAAAGTGAAGGAACTAAGCACGAGGACGACTCACCCCTTGCCTGTCACCAAGACCTCTGAAAAGACATGGGCAGAACTACTGCCTTTGGGGGCCTCCTCACCCCTGCACTGACTCAATGGAACAAACAGCCACTTCATTCTCGAGCCTTTCCTGACATCCAGCTTTGCTCCAAACTGTCCCTAAGCCATCGCTCCCCCTGAATATGCCACTAAGCTATTAAAACCACGCAGACCACCCTGTCTCGTCTATTGGCTCATTAGCCACTTCCAGCGCCTCCTCTTTCTTTGTCTGGGACGTTTCTCCCTTATCTTTCAGACCAGCTTAGACGCCATGCTGCCCAGGATGTCTTCCCTGAACCAAACCTGCTGGGTGCCCTCGGCCCCTCACTGTTCCCTGCCTCCGTGACAGCCCTCTTCACACCACAGAGCACGTGCCTCCTCTTGTCACCCACCGGGAGCATCCCTTCTCCCAGCTGCTTAGCAGGTAAAACGACTCAACGAGGGACGCCGAGTACGAGGCCTCACCTCCGGGAACGGACATGGTAGCTGTCTTCCCGCCGCCGCCGCCGCGTCCGATCACTGCTGCTTGACCAGGAGCGGCTTCTGCGCCTCTTATGCTTTCGGCTCCGATAGTGTTCGTGGTAACTCCCCCGGCTGCCTCGCTCTGAGGAGTGGTACCTTCGGGGATGGGGCATCTGGAAGGGAAGGAAAAACAGACATAGTGTGGAAAGCTCAGAGATTTCAGAAGTGTCCCCAAGGACACAGGTGCTAAGCTGCTTTCTGCCTTTCTCTCTTATTTTACCACCCACACCAACCTCCTCAGTCTTCCTCTGTACCCACAATACCTCCTCAATGGCGTATACCTTCACCCACTAACTCTGGGGGAAAACGCTAGGAAGCCTCCCCTCACCCCCTGAATCCCTTAATTCTGCCCCACTCAGTGCACTGCCCTCCTCTGATGTTCCTCCAACTTGGCTCCATGAAGACAGACCTGCAGGCCTGGGCCACAGCTCATTACGAGAGAAATGGTGGAACTGGTGGCAACTGCCATAGCTCATCCTTAGCTGGGATCTATGACAGGTCTGTGCCATCTGAGTTCCTCACAACTCCACAGAATAAAGCTTTAGTATACATTGTTACAATAAATGTTTCACAGTTCTTAAAGGTGCAGTTTATCTCCCCAACTAGACCATCTGTGTCCTAAGAGCAGGAATCCCGTTTACTAGGAGTCTACATGCAGCAGCGTATAAGCGAGTTCTGGGGCTCTGGGTCTCAATCACCTCTCGCATCTCTAGCCAAACCCCTTAATACAGGCAGACCCAAGCTACGCGCAGCTTCCCGCCTGGCCCCTCCCCTTCTGTGCCTAGGAAGTACAGAATAACGGGTTTTTTCATTAACATCGGCATCACCTGGCCAAGAGCCAGCCACCTTCCAGTTATTGGGATTGGAATGGTGTGGCGCACAAATCCTTTTTTTCCTTCAGGGAAAGAATCAGAAGATAAATCATTGTCACAATCCAGGAAGATGACAACAGGAGGGCTGAATGAAACGAAACAGGCCCAGGGACAGAAGTCTCGGTGGAGGGAGCATTACTTGTGGGAAGGCTAATGACTCCGCATCTGGCCCCCACGCGGAGCTACTTCTTTCCAACCTCCTCAAATCGAGGAGGAGGCTGGTATTTGATTCGCGCCTGGCCTAACAGGGCGTGCAGGAAGCCAAGAAGATGCAAGCACAAGATTCTCCCAGGTAACCCAACCTCGCTTAGCACAGCCACATAAATGTCACCTCCCCACATACAGCCGGCCACCAAAGTAACCCCACAAGGCGTCTCCAGTCTACAACCTTGTTCAACTTGTATGTCTTTTGTTTCCCCTTCTCACTCAGAAAATCCAGAACTCATTTCTGAAGTCAAACTCCTCCCATATCCTCCAAGTGACACGGGGGTGTCTTGCCCCTCTCCAGCCCTGGTTCAACTTTGAGATTCTGCTCCTTGTCATTCCTGGAACCACTCCTATGCCTACTCCACCATCCCTTCTCCTTGGGTCCCTCCCAAGTTTGCTATAGGTTTTCCTGGATCCATCGGTCTTCTTCCACCTCAACTCCCTGCCCCTCACCTCTACCGCTTCGCAGGTCTTCAGCCCTCCTCCTCCCCGCATCTCGCCTGGGTCCCTGGCCCCCAATTCAACCCTATCCCCGCCCGCCCCGCGGTCGCCATCTTTCCGCGCGACCCCGCGGCCCGCCAGCCCGCGCGCTCACCGTTCTGGCGGCGAGGCCCGTGCGCTTGTCCCACAGGAAGTCCGTGATGGCGGCGGCACTGCGGCCGGAGTCCCGGCACCCCCGCGGCGACAAAGTGCGGCTCCACCCCCCGAACCCGAGACCCTGGGACCTCCCGCCTCGTGCCCGGGCTCCGCTCCAGTCCCGCCCGCCCCGGCTCTGTCCCCGCCCCCAGGATCCGCTGGGCGCCGCTCGCACCGCCCCCGCCCGGGGCCCGATCCCAGCTGGGTCTCCGGCTCTGGCCTCTCCGATCCGCCGCCGCCACCGTGAGCGAGCACGTACGCACGCACGCACGTCCTGCGTCGCTTCCCAGTTACCCCTGGGCTCCGCCCCCAGTGCCGCGCACGCCGCCGCGTCCTCGCCTACTAGCTTGCGGGCGTCGACCGGTGAGAGCCGCGGAGGTTCCGGGGGCGGAAGTTCATGGCGATGGAGAGGGAGTCGCTGCGGCTCCAGGCCCGCTCCGCCCCCCTCGTGTCCTTCTCCGTCCCTTCTCGATCTTTTGCCCCTTTCATGAGACTCCACTGGCTCACCGAAATGGGTTTGGAGGTTTCCAAAAAACGCTTGTCATTTAGGGAGTGTCGCCGCTCCGCAAACCTTTTGAGGCCTGATGTTGAGGTCTGATTCTCCAACGTAGGTTGCAAATACCCAGTTCTTAAAGCAATTCGCCCATCTACCCACAGCAAAGAGGGACTCCCGCCTTTTTTCCTAAACAAAAGCTATGCACGTGTGGGGTCGGGGCACGGCCGTGAAGGAAAGGTTTGAGATGGAGGGATGTAGAATCGGGTGCTGAAAAAGTGGAGATCACTTGAGAACGGTATGTTACGTACTTACACACAATATAAGAAGTGTAAGTTTATTGCATTGAAAAAAAGAAGAGGAAAGAGAAGACCTTGAGACAAACTGGGCAATGAGAGACGCTATAGAAGGGACTGAGAAATAGAAAGGGAAATGAAGAAGAGCCTGAGGATAAGTCTATTAAAGTCAGACTATCAGGGGAGCTGGGATGAAGGATTGTCAGATGGAGATTAGATCACTTAGCCAGAAATGGTTTAGGAAATGTTCCCTAAAATAAAAGAGGAAGGGTCGTGAAGGCGCTGAGAGGACAGTGGCGAGTCCACTTCCTCCTCCAAGTACACTTTCCCAGATCATTCAACAAGCATTTACTGAGTGTCCACTATGTGTCCGCACTGTGCCAGGTGTCCGGCTCCTGTTCTTTAGAGCTTCACAGTCTAGTGGGAGAGAAAGGCCTGTAAACAGCTAAGGGCAGCCTTGTGAAAAAAGTGGTTAGAAAGCTCTAGGCTAGGTCCTACCTGGGAAACGTGTCTCTAAGTTTCCTAGAGGACATGAGATCTGAACCAACTGTTGTGTCCTCAGGGTCCACTCAGAGACGGGCAGAGTTGCATTTGAAGGTTCGCAGAGTGAACTCGGAAAGGGAAATACCAGGGTGAACAGCATGGAGAACAGAAGAAAGCAATATGCTTAGAGTGTGGAGAGAAAGAAAGTGGAATGCAGGAAGTCCAGGAGAGAGAGTGGGGGAGAAGAATCTCAAAAGCCATTCCCCACCTCTTCCATTGGTCCCCAATCCATCGCCCTCCTTGGTCTCACAAGCCACAACCACCTTCCGGTTTTCCCGCCATTTGGAGGCGTCCCCACCTCCCTGGCACTCTATGAATAAAAGCCCGTCAACTCTAGGCCACGCCCTCTCCGTTGTTCCTGCAGCGTTTCCCCGGGGTCTCCTCCTACTCTTGGACAACCGCCGCTATTCGCTAAGCCACGCCCGCCCCGGAGTCCCTCCCGGTACCGGCTTCATTGGCTCCGCCTCCTCCAGGGAAGGCTCTCGGACAGCCCCGCCCCCGTCTGCCCTGCCCAGCTTTCGCGCTGCCCTCGCCAGGGGGCGCAGCGCAACCCGCCCGTCGCCCGCGGGGGAATCTGTCACCACACCCCCTCTGCCCGGCACGCTGGCAGTTCCCAGCCGACTACGCCTCCGCTCCGAGCCCGCGGGGCTGCGCGGGCTCCGACTCCGGGAGGGGCCGGGGGTCCCGGATGGCCGCGGCCGGGTCTAGGAAGCCAAGCGTGTAAGCCGTGGGGCGTCATGGAGGCGGAGCCGAGGCCGACGACGGGGGCCGGCGACCGGGCGACCCCTGGACTGGAGGCGGTGCCTCCCGTTGCCCCGGCGCCTACGACTGCGACCTCGGGTCCGATCCCCGGGTCCGGATCCGGACTCGAGTCCAAGAGGAGGCAGCTCGGCACGCTGCTCCAGCCCACGGTCAACAAGTTCTGCCTTCGCGTGTTCGGTAGCCACAGAGCAGTGGAAATCGAGCAGGAGCGGGTCAAGTCAGCGGGGGCCTGGATTATCCACCCCTACAGCGACTTCCGGTACTGGGGGCCCGGCAAGGAGGGCGGGGGACGCAGATCCCACCCCCACGGCCGCGGCACCGGGACCGGGCCCGCCTCACCCTCCACGGTCACTTCATTTCCGGCCGAGGGGTTCCCGGGTGGGGCGAGAGAGTCACTTCCACCAGCCTAGCCTGGGAATTCTCAATGACTTCTCAGGCTGGGGGCGCCGGAAGGGACAAGCAGACGCCGGAGACCTGGATTTCCCGTTTCAGGAACCCGGCACTCCACCTGGACCACAGGGACTACTGGAGTTAGGGATCCTTGCGTCCTCCAGTACTGCTTGCTGGGGACCTGGGAAATTATGGCATATTCCAAGGCTCGCGGTCAGCCTGATGGAGAAACCGAGCTCCGCTATCTTCTACTCACCCTACCCCCTATTCCCACCCCTAGCACCTGCCTACTTCAAGGCAGGCTACCGGGAAAAAGAGGGACCCTGGGGAAGTGGGGGTGTTCTGACAGCAGTCTGGTCGCTGTCCCTGGTGCTGAAGGCGGGATGCAGCGGGGCATGGCTGTGGCTCAGCGATTGAGGCAGCAACGCGGGGGCACGGCCACCGCCCAGGTGACTATCAGAGAAAAGGCACTGAGAGTGAGGGCAGGGCCATTTCATAGTCCCCATCAGGCTGTACCTCTACATCAAGGTCGCTAGGGGAGGAGAGCAATCCTGTCCTTGCGGGAAATGAAGGACAGCTTTTGGGTGAGGCAAGGACATGTGTAAAGCACCTAACCCGCCCGGGCAGCGAAATGAGCCGAAGGGATGAGGCGTGAATCAGGAGTCTGGAAATACAATTGGAGACCTAGACATCGTCTTGAATCCACAGACTTCCACATTCCCTAAATGTTCCTTTCTCCCATTATTTCTTCCATTCCCATCTCCTTTACTGCCTCATTCCCACCTCACCATGCCCCTTTTCCAGTCTCCTGTGGATCTCCCTCCCCTCCCCCATTTCACCCTCTGATGTACCCCCCAGAAGCCATGTCTCTCCCTCATTATGGTGCTTCTTATCTGTGCTCTCCACTGCATCACCCGCCAGGCTTGTGCCTGCCTGTGAGCTGGCAGTGAAGTTGCTCTATGTCTAGGCGAACCCTCTTTCCCGTTCCTCTCCCAGCGCACAGTACAGGATTTCTCCAGTGGCCCAGGTGGGAGAGGAAGAGGGGGTCGAGGATTTTTTTTTTTTTTTTTTGGTTGATTGAAAGCACTTAGTCTGAGGGGCTGTCTGGAGGCCTGGACTTGGGGACCACCAAGCTTCTTTCGGGGGCTGAAAGAATTGATTTTACAGTCAGAGGGGCTGGGTCCTGGGTCAGTGATGTGATTAGCTGCGTCCTGGAAATAAAACCATCATAGTTAATTGGGACCCTCAAATTGTCCGGTGTTTTTTGTTTGTTTGTTTGTTCTGAATGAGGGCTTCACCTAGCTCCTTCCTGACCTGTTCTTTCCACAGCTTCCACCACAGCAGTGTGGCTCTCCCCTGCTCATGCCCTTGCCTGGGCTCAGCCAGAGTCCCAGTGGGCACAGGGAGGACAGGAGAGGAAAGGAGGGCGGAGCTTCAAGCCTAGCTGCGGGCAGGATCTCCTATGGAGCTTCTCCATGGGCAGCCCTGTCTGAGGTGCTGTGGAGTGGGGTGCAGCATCCCTGAAAAGCTCAGTTTAGATGGGAGGCAGGACAGGCCACCCCCAGCCTGGGACACAGTAGAGCAGATCCCAGCAGAGAAACAAGAACCATGGGTCCGACTGGTTGGGGAAGTGAGTGGGGGTGGGGAAGGCTGGGAAGGGGGTGAAGTACTACACCAGGAATGGGCAGATAGCTGAGATGGGGGAGCAGCAACCTCTTAAGGAGTCTCGGAATAGAGTGGGTGAGTCACACCACCAGCTAGTGCTTGTACAGAACTGTCACAGCCATTGTCTCAGTGCATATTTTTTCAACAACCCTGTGAGATTAGCACAGGGAGCTTGATTTTTAACTTTAAAAATATTTAATAATAGTGACATATATCATATATATAGTAAGGGTATTACATATATATTAAGATATATATGTATATATTAAGGGTAGAGATAATAGGGGTTATATACATAACAGATATATAGTATATATATATAGATACATAGTGTATATATATATATATACATACATAGTAGATATGGAGAGAATGGTATAATATAGAGTGGACCATATGATTGAGATATATGTTATATATATATATTATGTATATACATTATATTTGAAATATATATATATATTATGTAAATATATATATATATATATATATATATATATATATATATATATATATATATATATATTTGAAAGAGTAATTCTAAAGCACACTCTCAAATAACAATGTAACAACTATCTAGGTCAAGAGCAGGTACCCTATAAGCTCCCTGCTGCCTTCACATTCCTTTCCCACACCTACTATTATAACTTTTATGGCACTCATTTTCTTACTCTTTATAGTTTTACCATTTTTCTGTGACTCCCTAAATTATGCACTTGAGTTTGGCTGCTTTTGAACTTTGTACAAGTGAAATCATCCGATGTGTATGCTTTTGTTTCTTGCTTCTTTTGCACAACATTAAGTATGTGAGAGTCATACATACTGTGGAATGTGGCTGCAGTTGGATGCTTTCACAGTTGCATAGCATACAGGGGCATGAATAGATCAGATGCATTATATCTCATTTATCTACAGTTTTCTACTGACGGACACTCAGGTTGTTTCCGGATTTAACACTGCTATTCCGGTATATACCTCCTCCAGCGAATGGAATTGCTGGGAGTACAATGTTTCTCTTTACTAGATAATACCAAACTCTTTTCCCAAATGGTGGTCCAATGTCCACTCCCACCAGCTGTAAGTGGTCAGTCCCGTATGCTGCATCTTTGCCACTCTTGGCCGGGTCAGACCATCTGCTGTCAGTCTAGTGGCTGGTGAAATATCACTGTGGTCTCACTGCCCGTTCCACACCCACTTTAGGTTTTACTGGGACCTGATCATGCTCCTGTTGATGGTGGGAAACCTCATCGTGCTACCCGTGGGCATCACCTTCTTCAAGGAGGAGAACTCCCCACCTTGGATCGTCTTCAACGTCCTGTCTGACACGTTCTTCCTGCTGGATCTGGTGCTCAACTTCCGCACGGGCATCGTGGTGGAGGAAGGCGCCGAGATCCTGCTGGCACCACAGGCCATCCGCACACGCTACCTGCGCACCTGGTTCCTGGTTGACCTCATCTCCTCCATCCCTGTGGATTACATCTTCCTGGTAGTGGAGCTGGAGCCGCGACTGGACGCCGAGGTCTACAAAACAGCGCGAGCCCTGCGAATCGTGCGCTTCACCAAGATCCTCAGCCTCCTGCGGCTGCTCCGCCTCTCCCGCCTCATCCGCTATATCCATCAGTGGGAGGAGGTGGGGCAGGGAGGTGGGCAGGGGGGCTCGCGGACCCCCTCCCGGACTGCGCTGTGGGGGGGCTCGGGGGACTCCTGGGCAGGTGGGGCTTCTGAGGGTGGCTGTCTCCAAAGTTGCTGGGGGAGAAGCAGGAACAGAATGAGGGTTCCGGGGGTGGGGACCCAAGGCGACCGCGGTGGTGCAGCACGGAGCACAGCTGCTGGGCAAATACTTGAAGGTCAGTTGGACTCTGGGAGGAAGATGTGGGAGGGGGGCCAGGAATCGCAGGGTGTGGAAGAAGCTAGGCTTTCAGGGCAGCAGAGTTGAATGGTTCAAGCGTGGGTCCTGCAGTCTCATTGCCTGTGGTCAGATCCCAGTTTTACTGTTTACTAGAGAGACTTGGTTTCCTCTTCCACAAGATAAGAATGTTAAATATACTTGCATATGATAAGGTTATAATATAAGGATTAGAGGAGTTAAGCACTTAGAACGGTGCCGGCACATGGTTTACGTTCTCAGCAAATTACCTATAACAATTATTATTGGAGGGGAAGCGGGCTGCTGACATTAATTCTTCTACACATGCCCTGGGGACATTATACTGTGAAATGCCCCCTCCTCTTTTCCAGGCTCCACCTGGGCAGCTTGCACAGCAGACCTTTTTGAGTTTCTGCTGTGATGCTTACTGTGTGATTCTGGCCACATGACTGGCAGTGATTTCCCGTCTATAAGATGAGAGTAGTAACACGACCCACTTCGTATCAGCTACATATGTGTGCTGTACAAATCATGGCCACGTTGTTTAAACTCATGGGGCTGGGGCTAGAGAGACATTCAAAGAGAATTTGCAAGGCTGGGAACGGAGGGGGCCGGGCAGGGAGGGTCCCTGTCCACAGCGGCCCTCCCTCGGACCCCACAGATCTTTCACATGACCTATGACCTGGCCAGTGCTGTGATTCGCATCTTCAACCTCATTGGGATGATGCTCCTGCTGTGTCACTGGGACGGCTGCCTGCAGTTCCTGGTCCCCATGCTGCAGGACTTCCCACCCGACTGCTGGGTGTCCATCAACCACATGGCGGTGAGAACTCCCCACGGCGCTGCCTCCTGGGCCTGCTAAGGGCTCTCCTGCTGGAGCAGCAGGAGGACCGCAGGGGGCAGGAGGTGGGAGAGGATGGAGAGATGACCAAGAGAGAAGACCGGAGTGAAGAGGTGGGAAGTAAGAGGAGCAGGGAAAGAGACCCCGAGCAAGTGTCTGTGTGTCGGTGGGAGCAGACAGGGAAGGAAACCTAGGCAGAAACTGAGGCCCCCAAGCTGCAAAAGCGGCCCCTTCTGCCTCAGGGGCCCCCCAGAACCAACTTAAGTGCCTCTTAGGAGGCGGGTCGGAAGCAAAGGGGGAGGCAGCAGGACTAAGAGAGAAGAGGGGGCAGGAGGATGAGGCTCGGAGGGCCCTCTGCCCAGCTGTGCAATACTTTGCCCCCCAGAACCACTCGTGGGGCCGCCAGTATTCCCACGCCCTGTTCAAGGCCATGAGCCACATGCTGTGCATTGGCTACGGGCAGCAGGCGCCCGTGGGCATGCCCGACGTCTGGCTCACCATGCTCAGCATGATTGTGGGCGCCACCTGCTACGCCATGTTCATCGGCCACGCCACCGCCCTCATCCAGTCCCTGGACTCCTCCCGGCGCCAGTACCAGGAGAAGGTGAGCAGGGGCAGGAGGAGGAAGGGGTGGGCACGGAGGGCTGCTGGGGCGGGCGGCTCCCCCGGAGGCCCCTTCTGACGCGCGCCCATGTTGGGTCTCTGTCCTTCCTTGCCCCTGTGCACCTTTTCCTTGTTTGGACCTGTGCCCCTGTCCTGGGACACGGCCCTCTGGGCTTTCCTGTGCCTGTGCCTTGTGTCCTCCTTGTCCCTCCCTTATCCTTATGCCCTGCTGTGGCCCCGTGTGTCCCCTTGTCTCCCTCCCCCGTCTGGGTCTGGCCCATGTCTGTGACCTTCCTCCGTACACACCCACCTCCGCTGCTGCCGGCGGCCATGGCTGGGCTGGCCCTCCCTCCAGTACAAGCAGGTGGAGCAGTACATGTCCTTCCACAAGCTGCCGGCCGACACCCGGCAGCGCATCCACGAGTACTACGAGCACCGCTACCAGGGCAAGATGTTCGACGAGGACAGCATCCTGGGCGAGCTGAGCGAGCCGCTGCGGGAGGTGGGCTGGGGGGGCCCTGGGCTTCCTGGCCGCCATCGGGGGAGGGGCCCCATGGGAGGCCAGGCCTTTGGGGGCCTTTTACGGGCTAGGGTCTTTCTTGAAGGGCTTTTGGGCATGAAATATACATGGGGAGGGGCTGCAGGGATCTCTGTTTTGGGGGATGGCCCTTCGAGGGCGCATGGAGAGCCCTGAAGGCAGGAGCTGGGGGACGGTCCCAGGGCCACTGAAGCAGCCCCATCCTTGCGGATCATGACCCCAGGGGTGGGGCCTCTGGAGACAGATGAGCTCAATGGGGGGGGTCCCTTGGAGCAGGGGGCACAGCCTGCCTGACAGGCCCCTCCCCTGCCCAGGAGATCATTAACTTCACCTGCCGCGGCCTGGTGGCCCACATGCCGCTGTTCGCCCACGCCGACCCCAGCTTCGTGACGGCCGTGCTCACCAAGCTGCGCTTTGAGGTCTTCCAGCCGGGGGACCTCGTGGTGCGTGAGGGCTCCGTGGGCAGGAAGATGTACTTCATCCAGCATGGGCTGCTCAGTGTGCTGGCACGCGGCGCCCGGGACACCCGCCTCACTGACGGATCCTACTTCGGGGGTCAGCGGGCCTCAGGGAGGGTGGGGGGATGAGCAGAGGACGAAGGGCAGCTGCTCCTCTGGATCAGGGGAGAATCACAGAGTTCCAGCCTCTGCCCGGCTCATCATCAGGGTCCCTGGGCCTGGAGCTCGGTATTTTTAAGATGCTTCTTAAGAGATTCCAACGCACACAGGCAGGTTGTCCATTCTGGGCCACTGAGCCTCTTAGAACCCACTCGCGGTGACGCGCCTGAGATGAGGGACAGAGGAAAGAAGCAGAAGCGTGAGCCTGGTGGCTCCCCGGTGGTGTGACTCAGGGACCCAGCCCGTGGCAGTGGGGCAGTTCTGCAGCTGCTGTACTAAGTGACTTGAGCCTCACGTAATCTGTCCCTAAGCCACCCACCACCCTCTGGAGTCCCTGTGGTATTGCCCTTTGCCCTTTGGCACTGCTTTTCTCCTCCTGGGTTGGCCTTGGTGTTCATTCAAAGGAGCGGGAGGGGAGGGGTACACAGAGGGCGCTGCCCCAGGCCTACCCCTTGGGATAGAGCAGTGCGGTGGGAATCAAAGTGGCGTGGGATTAACTAGGACTCCAGGGACCAGCAAGACTGAGCTGTTTGTCGGCTTTAAGTTGGAGTGAGCAGAGCAGTTAGGGACCCTGCGTGGGTCACCCTTTGCTTCTCCCATCTGGGGAGGAGCCCGGGGAAGCTGGGTCAGTGGCTGCAGGCCCCGTGAGAGGGGGTTCTGGGGACAGTGGTTCTGAAGGCCTCCCTCCAATTCCGGCAGAGATCTGCCTGCTGACGCGGGGCCGGCGCACAGCCAGCGTGCGGGCTGACACCTACTGCCGCCTCTACTCACTCAGCGTGGACCATTTCAACGCTGTGCTGGAGGAGTACCCCATGATGCGCCGGGCCTTTGAGACGGTGGCCATGGACCGGCTGCACCGCATAGGTGAGGCCCGCCGCCTGCCCCGCCTGCCCCGCCTGCCCCGCCGGGCCCTCAGCCACGGGCATGGCAAGAAGCCCCAGCGCCCCAGGGCCCAGGCGCAGTGCTTGTGTCACACCCCGGCCCACCCAGCCCCGCACATGCCCCCAGGAGGCCTTTCACCAGCCGCTCACCGTCCTTGTCTCAGCGTCTCCTAGTCCTGGACACTGCCCCAAGCCCTCCTTCCCCAAGTCCCTGACACTCACCCTCTCTGACACATACTCTCAGGCCCTGACCCTCTTCCTCCAACCCCACCTCCCACCCCGCCGCCATCCCTTGGCCCTCACATTTTTTGATATGTTTTCTTGGTTTCCTTCCCGGGACAACCTCCAGGCAAGAAGAGCTCCATGCTGCAGCGGAAGCGCTCTGAGCCGAGTCCGGGCAGCGGCGGGGGCACCGTGGAGCAGCACTTGGTACAGCACGACAGGGACATGGCTCGGGGCGTGCGGGGCCTGGCCCCAGGCACAGGAGCCCGGCTCAGCGGCAAGCCGGTGCTGTGGGAGCCACTGGTGCACGCGCCCCTGCAGGCAGCAGCCATGACCTCCAGTGTGGCCATTGCGCTGACCCACCAGCGGGGCCCCCAGCCCCTCTCCCCTGACTCTCCAGCCACCTTCCTTGCTCGCTCCGCTCGACGCTCCGCAGGCTCCCCAGCCTCCCCACTGGTGCCTGTCCGAGCTGGCCCTCTGCTGGCCCAGGGGCCATGGGCATCCACCTCCCGCCTGCCTGCCCCCCCTGCCCGAACCCTCCACGCCAGCCTGTCCAGGGCTGGGCGCTCCCAGGTGTCCCTGCTGGGCCCCCCCCCAGGAGGAGGAGGCCGGCGACTAGGACCTCGGGGCCGCCCACTGTCCGCGTCCCAACCCTCTCTGCCCCAGCGGGCAGCAGGTGATGGCTCTCCTGGACGGAAGGGGTCGGGAAGTGAACGCCTGCCCCCCTCAGGGCTCCTGGTCAAGCCTCCAGGGACGGCCCAGTCCCCCAGGCCACCAGCGCCTGAGCCAACCACCCCCCGGGGCCCCCAGCTCTCTGCCAACATGTGAAACCCTTAGGCAAGCTCTCGGGTGCAGTAATGTGTGCCCAAGGGCAGACGCCTCTTGGGGCAGGCCTGAAGCACTGCCCTATGGGAGCATCTCCCTGCACTGCCAAGAAGAGGGTCCTGCCCTCAGCTCAGGCACCCCACAGCCTCCTGACCCATTCACCCATCCATCCAAGCTACCACGTCACCGTGCAAGGCACTGCCAGGCACCGCACATCCCCACTGCCAAGTCGGAGTGACTAGGCCCTTGGACGAAGGTCTTCCCTGGCCATGGTCCTGCCAGGTGCAGGCCCGGGCCCATAATCCCACCTTACTAAGCACAAGTACTTGCCACTGCCATCACTGCCAAGTAACTAGATGTCTGTTTCCCGTGACCCTACAGGTTCTGCCTGGCATGGTTACCTTCCTGTCCCCCTAGCATAGCCGGGCACTGCCAATGACCTCGTGCCCCTATTGCTGTGAACAGATGTCGTGGGTCCTCAATGTGGGCACCCACCTTCACTGCCACGTGTGGGCTCTCCCTGTCTATACCCCCGTCCCCCGAGTGGGAACACACGACTCCTGACAAGTTCCCTGTGCTGTCTGTCTCTGTGGCAGAACTGTCTCTCTGTAAACTGGGAGCCACCTCCTCCATGGGTCCCTGCCCACTGGTGTCCCCCTTGAAGCTAAGGGATGATTGGCACCTCCTTATTTAGTGTGCCAGCTTAGATCCCCCCAAGTTGGGGGCAAGTGGCTGAATCCTTACATGGCATTTTTTTTCTTCCTCCCTTCCTGATTTATTTATTCATATTTATTCAATCATTTAATAACTGTACTTATTCATTTGCTAGTTTTGTTACCAATTCACTTTATTCACCCATCCCTTTATCCATTCCTCTCCCAGTAGGGAGACAGGAAGGGGCAGGGCTCCCCCATACCAGCTACTGTGGTCCTTGCTCAACTCCACTGGCAGCAGTGGGGCCCTCTCCCTATCTAGGTAGCGACAGGAAGGGCCACCGGAGCGGGAAGGGCTCTTCTTTCTTTTAGGGGTTTTTTCCTACTGAGTTTGCTGTAGGTGCAGGAGTAGGGGGAGGGCCCCTAGTGTCTGAGCCTGGGGAAGGCTAGGCTAGCCAGCACCTCTGCCTTCTCAGGGACAAGAGAAACCCCTTACCCCACCCCTGTCTCCATGTCTACTCTGCAGCATCCAAGAATGTGGGGCCAGGACCCTTTTCTCCTGGGTGGGGAGTTCTGGGGTTCTGGGAGTGTGGGAGAAGTTTAATCATTACTTCCAAACAGCTGGTTTAAAAAGAAAGTAGAGACACTCGTTTTGGCTCCTGGTTTGTGTGTGGGAACAAAGTGGGCAGGAAGGAATTTTTGGGCGCAGGAGACAGCAGGGCATCTCACCCAGCAAGGCATGAGGTGGCCCCGAGAGCGGCCAGGGAGGGGTCATGACGACAGCGGTAAGATGAGCGCGCCAGGCTGTCAGTGCTCCCAGCACCCACCTCCTCTGGCTTCCCCAGAAGGTGGTGCTTTGATGTCACTTTGTTACAATGAAGGAAGAGGTGGCACTCCTCAGGAGATGGCTGGATTACCATGAGGGCCACATATGAGAATGTCAGACTCATGGATGTGAACTATTTCTAAAATGGTGATTTTGTAGATACTGCACATGAGTCCCCCACCCCCGGTGTGGGAAGCCTGGGGACCTAGCACTAACCCGTAAGCTGGGATTCAAGGCTCGCAGCATGTTAGGGTCAGCTGAGAGCACCGGGCACAGGTGTTGCATGACTGGTACTGCGGGGTGGCCAGTGCTTAACTAATGCACAGCCTGTCGGGGCCTGCCTGACATGGAGAGGGGAAGGGGCCCTGGAACGGGGCAGGCGGCAGATGTGGCCTCGGGCAGGTAGCACTGGGAGTACAGAAGACAGACAGAGGACATGGGGTGGAGGGACCCGGGAGGAGGGAGGGGGTCCAGAGCCGGCTGGGTCAGAGGGAGAGGGGCCTCTCAGGATATGCTTAGCACCCGCATGATGTTGGTATAGCCAGAACCAGGTCGCCAGCCTGTCACCACAATCACCAGGTCCCCAACACGGAGGAAGCCACGGAGCTTTCCTGGGGGAAGGAAAGAAGGCGCAATCAGCTGCTGAGGGACCCGAGCCAGCCCTGTGATGAGACCCAGCCACCACCGTCTACCTCCTCAACGCCACCCTGTAGGGAACGAGGGGCCTGAGGCATGCTGCGCGGTGCCTGCCACAGGTGGCACCACGGGGAGTCTGACCACTGCAGTGTATTAGAGCTGCAGGTGTGTCGGTGGGTGGCATGGGCTGTGTTGCTAAGCAGCAAGTCTGTCCACCTGGGTTGCTATGCCGATAGGAAGAGGTGAGGTATGCTCAGAGCCAGTTGTAAACTAGATTGATGTTTCAGCTGCTCTAAGGGGACTGGGTCCCGGGTCCCCTTTCCCCTTTCGCCTCCTGCGCCTTATGTCACGCCAGGCTCTAGCCACCTGGTGCAGGCAGCAGCTGGGCTGACTTCTTAGGGACGGCCCTGGCCTCTCTCTCTGCCCTCCTCCCTCAGCACGTCCCATGGAGGCCAAAACATCTCTGAGTCTTAGTGAGCCCCACAGAGAAAATCTGGGACCAGAGGAGAGAGGCAAGGCCCTTCGGGTGGGTGTGAGCAGTGGGTTGGGGGGCTCGTGATCCTAATCCGGGGGTGGGGTGGGGAGGACTTCTGGGCGGCTCACCGCTTTCAATGCCGAACTGGACCCGGCGATCCACGTCGTCTGCCCAGACGGCCTCTGGAGGCTCACGGTAGAGCAAGGGGAAGACTCCTCGGCATAGGTGGGCCTGGCGGGCAGCCTGGGCAGAGCGGGTGACAGCAATGACCACTGCCCGGGGTCGGTACCGACACAGGAGCTGGGCTGAGCTGAGGGAGGTGGAGAAGGTCAGCCTGGAACCGTGAAAGAGCGCTGACCCAGGAAACCAGAGCTAGGTTCTGGTTCCAGGCGTCACCAACAAGCATCATTTTTCTCTGGGCCTTGGTTTTCCTCACCTATAAAGTGGGTATAAGAATGCCTGCTTTTCTCACCACACAAGGAAGATAGGAGATAATAACTCATATATCAAATGAGATAGGAAGGAAAAACCTCCTTGAGAAACAAAACCGCTCTGAGAAGGTGCCATTATACGGTACTTCACTTACAAATGTCTGCTTCTCACAACCCTGTGAGGAAACGGAGGAAGCTTTAGAGCCTGGGTGACACCCAGGGTGTCATTTCAGAGCAAATATTTGAACTCAGACCTTCTGGGCCCATCCGCAACACCTCAGCAGCGTAAGGTTTTGGGGGTGAAATGCAGAGGACTTGCTTCTGAGCCCTAGGAGCCCACATGGCCTGGAAGCCCACGTTCCCAGTGATGCCATCTTCCCCCTCCACCCACCTGGGGCTCCCTGGCACAATTCCTGGTGTGCTCCCAGACCTGCCCCTCCTGGCATCCAGGTCCCATAGCTACCCCTCCTCATGTCCCAAATCAATATTCTTCATCTCTGACGACAAGACAAAGCCCGAGCCTGGGGCCCATCCCAGCCTGCCCCTGACCCAGAGGTCCATCTTAGGGTCCCCGGTGTCCCCCTCACCGGCCAGTCTTGGTCAGCACGATGATGGCAGCAGCACAGCACTTGAAGGCAGCCTCTACAGCACCGATGGCGGTGACTTCTGTGGGATCACGACTCAGGGGGGCTGCCCGGCGCAGCTCCTCAAACAGCTGCCGGTGGTACACGGCGGCCTCTGCCTCCCGGGCAATCTGCAGGCAGCATGCGGTCAGCCTGGGCAGGGGCCCCAGGGGCTGGCTGGGGGGTGGCCGTGCGGCCCATCCGCCTGGCACTCTGAGCTCCTACCGCGTGCTGCATCATCACGGCCTCCACGGGAAAGCTGCCCTTGGCGGTCTCCCCTGACAGCATGATGCAGTCGGCCCCGTCCAGCACGGCATTAGCCACGTCACTGGTCTCTGCCCGCGTGGGCCGCGGCTTGGTAACCATGCTCTCCAGCATCTGGGGGACACGTGCAGGTCAGAATTGCAGGAGTCACACTCTGATGAGGGACCCTGCCCAGCTACTTCTCTGAAATCCAGGCCCTCAGAGCGCCCTGAAAGCCCCGCCAGTCACCAAGTCTGTTCTCCTGGCAGTTCAGCCCCTTCATCTGAAAATGAGGGTCACAGTATCTCTTCTTAACCTCACTGTTTGAGGAGCAAACACTGGACAGCAAAACGGGCTATAGACCTAAGGTGCAGGTATTCACCCTCAGGTGTCCCCAAACCCAGAGTGCCCCTGCCCTCTCCAGGCTCACTCCAGACCTGTGTGGCACAGACAACTGGCTTGCCCGCCAAGTTGCAACGTCCAATCATCATCTTCTGAGCCAGGAAAACCTTCTCAGCTGGGATCTCGATACCCAGGTCGCCCCGTGCCACCATGATGCCGTCGCTCACCTCCAGGATTTCATCAAACCTGGGCAGTTGGGGAGTCAGGGCTGGAGAAAAGCCAGGAGATGCCAGGGACAGGAGATGGGAGAAGAGGGACGATGGGGCTGGTTAAGGGCCTGATGGGGACAAAGGCCAAGCCTCACTTCTTCACGCCTTCGTGGTTCTCAATTTTGCTAATGATCTTGATGGCCTGTCCTTCCGGCCCGAGAGCAGCCCTGACGGCAGCCACGTCGCTGGCTTTCCGCACAAAGGAGGCAAAGACGATGTCCACGCCATGCTCCACCCCGAAGCGCAGGTCTCGGGCATCTTGCTCGGACAGCCCGGGCAGGTCCACCTGGACGCCCGGCAAGTTCACGCCCTTCCGGCTGCCCAGGACGCCGCCGTTCTCCACCTCGGTCTCCAGCCCTTCTGGGCCTGCAGGCGTGGAAAGAGCCAGCCTAAGCCAGGGCTGAGGTGGGGCGCAGAGTCACGGCAGAGGGAACAGGGGCTTGGATCCTCAAGAGATCAGGAACCACGTCCTGTTCGTGCCTCGGCCCTCGGCCTGGGCTCCGCACTGAATAAGCTCACGGCGGATGTCTGTGCAAGAAACGACTACCCCGCCCGCCCAGCCCCAAGCCTGGGTGAGCCCAGCAGTCTGGATGCCAGGGGCTCCTGGGACGGGTGGGAAGGACGGCGGCCCCGGCCGAGTGTGGTGGGTCTACCGGGCGAATGTGGGAGCCGGAGGGGAGAGGCGAGCCCAGCTCTGCACGCGGCCGGGGCGCCAGGCGAGTCCGCACCGATTCTCTTGACCGCCAGGGAGATGAGCCCGTCGTCAACGTAGATGTGGCCCCCCACCGGCACGACCTGGGTGATGTTGGGGTAGTCCACCCACACGGTGTGCGCGTCTCCCCGCGTCCGGAACGCCGGGTCCACGGTCACCAGCACCTGGGAGCCCTTCACCAGCTCCACTTCCGCCTCTGGGCCCTGGGGGCGGAGCCACAAGTCCCGTGTTCGGCTCCTCCCCACGCTCCGCCCCCAGAGCACTTGCCTCTGCGCCCTGCCGCCCCCTGCTGGACCCCCGCCTCTCACCCCCTGCAGGATCCCGGTGCGAATCTCGGGTCCTTTGGTGTCCAGAGCGATGGCCACCGGTCGGTAGCTGAGCGGGGAAGCTGCAAAGCTCTCCACCGCCTCCCGGATGTTGGCGATGGACTCAGCGTGGTACTGGGGACGGAACCGAGCGGGGATTTCAGGGGAAGGTGGCCAGGACCCCGGGCATCCTCTAGCCCCGCCGCATCCCGCGGCCCCTCCCCGAACCTCGTGCGAGCCGTGGGAGAAGTTGAGTCGTGCAATGTTCATCCCGGCCTTGATCATCTCTTTGAGGCGCTCCACAGAGCGAGACGCCGGCCCTGGAACCAGAGATGCTGCTTAGACAACTTTCTCCCCGAACCTCAGAGACACCCGAGCACGCCACAGAGGTCACGCTACCTGACCCTTATTATCTGAAGCAACCCCTGCTCACGGGTCAGAAACTCCGTTCCCCTCTCCAGCCAACACGTGCCTCCTTGCGGAGGCAGCGCTGCGGTGGAAGGGAGGCTTGGAGGGGCGTGGGCTGTGTGAGGGTAACCCCAGATTATGAGGGGGGTATATCGGGATGGGGGCAGGTAGGGCATTTGGGGTTCCGGGCTGCAGAGCTGATGGGCCTCCTATTGACTGAGGAGAGTTAAGTTGAGGGGCCCTGCGGCCCCTCCTAAGCCAGTTCTTCCATTTGTGCACTAGGTCTCCGGCTCGCCTGCTCAGAGACAGATTCTGCCATTTTCAGACATTAATGTCTTCCTTCTTATCGGATCATTCTTATCAGCATGGAACACTGCTGTTCCTTCTTCATCATAAAAAAATTATCTAAATCCCAGTTTCCCCTCCAACTCCAGTCCTATTTCTTTTTTTTCTTAAGTGTGTTTTTCCAGGGCCCATCAACTCCAGCCAAATAGTTTTTTCAATCTAGTTGTGGAGGGCGCAGCTCGCAGTGGCCCATGTGGGGATCGAACGGATGACCTTGTTGTTAAAAGCACCAAGCTGTAACCACCTGAGCTAGCCGGCCACCCCCAGTCCCATTTCTTTGCTCTCCTTTGCAGCAAAACTCATTGTAAGAGTTACCTGTCCTTGCTGCCTCCAGTTCCCCACGCCCTATTCTCCTCTGTACCCACTTCAGTCGGCGTTGGCCCCCAGCTCTCCACTGCATCTGTTCTTGTCAAGGGCACCGAGAATCTGTGTCTTTGCTAAATCTAATGGTCAATTCTCAGTCCTCATCTTAGCTGTCCCATGTGCAGCACTGGGCACATGTCCTTGATGAACCTCTTTGGCTTCGGGACACCACTTTTCTCAGTCACTCCTGCCTCCCTGGCTCTCCTTAGCCTCTCTGCCCCCCTCCCCTGAACATTAGATGTCCCATTCTCTTCACTGTCATTTCACCTTCATTCCGTTGGTGGTCTCAGCTGGTCTCATGGCTTTGAGTACCATCTATATGCCAACAATTTATATCTCCAAGTGAGACCTCTCTCCCAAGCCCAGAGCTGTGTATCTGATCGCCTACTCCGTACCACAGTCTAATATGCAGTCGGCTTGCCCCCAACTGAACCCCTGATTTCCTCTCCCCCCAGCCCCCGACCTGTCCACCAGTCTTTCCTGCTGCTTTGATAATGCATCCTTCTAGTTCCTCAACCTTGGAATCACCCTCACCCCACCCCACATCCAATCCATCAGGAAATAAATCCTGTCAGCTCTACCTTCCAAATCAATACATTCAGAATCGGACCACTTCTCACCCCCTGCACTGCCACCACCTGGTCTGAGGCAGAAATACTGCAGGAGCGGCTTCTGCCCTTGTCCCCACCCCCACCTCCAATCTATTTTTAATACAGCCGCCAGCATGGGTCTATTAAGCATCAGGAAGAGCCTGTCTTCCCCACCCCCACCCCCCAGCTCAAAACACAGTAGTCTCCCTACATGGTCTTCCCCTCCCCCCAAATCTCTTCATTTCTGCTACTCTTCCCTTTGATGGTTGCTAGCCATGCCCGCCTCCTTGACGTAGGGCCTCTGTGCTCACTGTTCCCTCTGCCTGGAATTCTCTTCCCCAGATGCGTGCATGGCTCATTCTTTCATCTTTGCTCAGTCTTTGCTCAGGTCTGGTTTTCTCAGTAATGGCTCGCCTGACTCTCCTCAGATCTGCAGACTGCCTCCTGCCCTGGCACCCCTGGTGCCCCTCACCATGCTCTGTTGTTCTGTTCTCCCATAGTAGGGTACTTATCGCTTCCTAGCACACTCAATAATTTATTGTGTGTATTATCTATTGTCCCACCCGGCTAGATTGTCAGCTTCCCAAGGGTAGGGATCTTTGTCTAGTTCACTGATCCACTCCCAGGGCTCAAAACCTTATCTACCAAGTGCTCAGCAAATATTTGCTGAATGAATGACTCCGTTAAGTACAGACAAGTCTCAAAGGAGACAAAAGACGAGGAAGCACCCTGAGAAACAGCACGGGCGCCACGAGGCTGCGGGCGGGCGCGGAGGGCGCTTACCGATGGTGGCAATGATGCTGGTGCTGCGAGCTGCCAGGGGCTCCGAGTCAATGTCCAGCAGACACAGGTGCTCCAGGAAGGTGTCTGCCATCGCCGCCGACAGCTGCTGCCGCTGGAAGAAGGCAGTGCCCAGCTCCTGGCTCAGCTGCGCCACGCTGGCCCGTCGCAGGTACCCCGCTGGGCCTGCAGGAGAAGGGGCTACATGGGCACCTGCCTCTGCTCCCTGCCTTTCACCTCACAAGCCCTGTACCCCTTCCCTCGGCTTCCTGGTCCTTGTGAGCTGAGCTGGCCATTGTGCATATATTATCTGATGTGGTCACGAGGATCCCAGGAAGCAGGGATTGTTACCTGCTCTATAATGATCCCCATTATACAGATAAGGAAACTGAGGCCGAGAAAGATTAAACACGTTGCCCAATAGCATATAGCTCCTAAGTAACAGAGATGGGATTCACATCCAGGCCTAACTCTGGGAGCAAGTTCTTGACCGTTTAGCTATCTGATCCCTCACAACCCCTGACTTCTTGCCCTTCAGCCGCTGGCCTCCCTCAGCCTCAGCCCCCCTGGATATCTAGTCCACAGTGACCCCTCATTATCCAGGCCCAGTATCAGCCAGTTCCCTTTCCTTAAGTCCCTGTTTTCTCCTTCCAGGTGCTGGCTCCTTCACCCCCTCCTCTGAGTATCCTCAGCCCCTTCAGTGCTACCCCAGGACTTGGGGTCCCTGTGGCTTGGCCCAGCCCAGGGGAGCCGCTGCAGCGTACCCTCCATGCCACCGCACGCCTGCCTGCCGCGGGTGGTCTGCTCCAGTGTCGGGCTGTCAGAGGCATGAGGCCTGGCTGGGCGGGGGCCAGTTCTGCCGACTGGTTAAAATGTCAACCAGTGTCTCCTCTGTCATTGGAAGCCAAGGGGTCAGAGTCCAGGAATCACGGGAATGTCCCGTGGCCCCCATTTGCAGGCTCCCCTCTGCCCTGCCTCCAGGGGCTGGGAAAAGAGGCCCGGACCAGAGTCCATAACTCAACCCCGATGAACACAAAGGCCCCCCAAATCCCTCCTAGCCAGCAGCAGACATGCATCTTTTGCACCCTCGTCTCTACTCCTGATTTCCACCCTCATCTTCCCCCTCCCTTCACTGGCTGCTGGGGACCCTCCTTACCTCCTGGAGCCCCAGTCAGGATGGATTTTGTTAAGTCCCTGCGGGGTTTAGAGACCCATGTCCAAAGTTGCTGTGCTTGTGTGTTCTTGTTCTGGATTGACATGCTTTCAAGTGCAGGAATGGGGCTGCAGGAGTGGGCTGCCTGGACTGCGCAGAGAGGGGGAGAGGGTGACACAACTGCTGTCTTATCTAAGGGAGCCAGAGAGAAGAAAAGGGACACACCCAGTAGGCCGCCCCTGGCCCCACACAGAGTCCCTCCCCCAGACCTACTGGCTCTCTTCCCCCGTCTTCTGGCATTCCTCCTCTCTCATCCATTTTTCCTGATAAATTTTAAATCCATTCATACTGTCTGGTCATCAACCTGAACAGAGATTTTTTTTGCCAGTGACATGGCCCCTTTTTCTTTGCCCGTACTGAAGTTAGCCCCAGACGGCTCTGGGAAGCGGGCTTTTGGGGTAAGGGCTACAGCCGGAGGACAGGGGTGGGGAGCACAGTGACAGTGTGGTGGGGTTCTCTGGAAGGGCTCTGATAGCATCACCGTCACCCTAACCTTGGCTGCCATTTGCTCACTGACCACGCTCCAATATTTATGCAGCACCTACTTACTGTGCTGGGTCCCGAGGACACAGTGGTGAGCGAAACAGGCAGAGCCTTTGTCCTTCTGTGGAGTTTACAATATGGTGGGGAGACCAACTACAAACAAGTAGCAAACAAATCAGTCCGTCAGTACAAACTGCGAAAGTTTAGAATGGAGACCATGAGAACAGAGAAGCCAGGGGGGAGAAAGGAGGGAAAAGGCTTTGAGATGAGGTGGTCAGGGAAGGCCTCTCTGATGTGGTCATATTTAAGCTGAAATTGGAAGGATGAAAAGGGACCGGTGGGGACAATTTGGAGCAAGGAGTTTTCCGTGGGGTTGGAAACATATGCCAACACCCTGAGGACGGAAGGAGCCTGGTGCTAAGGAGAGGGAACACTGAAGCCTGAAGCGAGGCCATGTGTCTGGAGGGGAGGGGCATGGTCCCTGGAAATCAGAGACCCCGGCAGGGCCTCGGAGGGCACTGGGTTTACCCAGGGGAGTGACATGATCCAGGGGATGCACTAGGTCCCTCTGGCTGGTGGGTGGAGAATAGACAGTAGGTGCAGGGTGACCTGTGAGGGGTTTTAGGTGTGATCCAGTGGGAGGTGATGGACTGGCATAGTGGCGGTGGAGATGGAGAGAGGGGGACAGATCTGAGATGAATTTTGAAGAGCAGACAGGCTGGAAAGACAGAAAAGACAGAGAGATGTGGGCAGAGGGAGCTGGAGGTTTCCATCTCCTCAAGGATTGCCTGAGGAGCCTGGCTTGCGCAGCTGGATACGTGGTCGGCCACTCACCCAGAAAGGGGGAGACATGGTTTGCGGGGCAAACATTCACGGTCTCCGCTTTACCTCAGCTAAGTTTGAGAAGCCAATTAATCGCTAAAATCAGGAGGCATGCAGTGGGGTCTGTCCCCCTTCATGCCTCGTGTGCATCCCCTCCCTTTACCATCACAACATAGAAGGAACGGAGGGTTAATAGCTGCTTTCAAGGATGAGGGAACTGGGGTGAGCAAAGTGAGCCGGGCATCTTCGGTTGCCCCGAAGATCCTTTCTCTACCCTTCTCCACTCTGCCCAGGGACCAGGAGGCTTCTGTAGGGCTTGGCTGGTGGAGAAGGGCCCTGACAGAGAAGGAGACGGAGGAAAGGGAGGCTGGGCATCTACCTGCTCCTGCCCCCTGCAAGGTTGCTGTGTGTCCCAGCTCCTGCCAGCATCCCTCTCCCTCCAGATCTGAGAAACCATTCTCTCCCTATCCCCTGGGCCCCTGAGGGTACCTAAGACCGCCATTACCCCATCTAGGGTAACCTTTGTGTATAACCCTGTTATGAAACACTCCTCAAATTATCCAGTTTGAGAAAGTCCTGTCCTCAGTTTCCTGATGGAACCCTGCTTGTCTGGGTGGAGCTGGGATTCAGGCCCAGAGAGTGTGGCTCCGGGACCCGAGCTATAAGGTCCATTTCCTTCTCATGATGGTTTTGGTGACAGAGATGGGAGAAGGCTGAGATTCTGGTTAGAGAACCAAGAGTCTAGATAGTCGGAAGGACTTCCCAAGGGGGGTGAGCTTGAGGTCCTAGGCTCTCTACACAGAAGGCAGAATGAAGGAAGACGGACAACAGTTACAGCCAGAGGGGACATGACAGACTTCAGGGACTGGGGACTTGTGCTTGGGGACTGGAGAGGGACATGTTTACGGTTGGCCCCGTAAATTGTGAACTGATTCCAGGACCAGCCGAGAGGACAAGAATCCCAGAAGTTCAAGTTCCCAGGGGCCAACTGGGACTTGGTGCCTCAAAGAGGCCCCTGTCCTATCCAGCCGAGGGACAGAAGCTTTGGCCTGATATCAAATTGGAGAAGCAGTCTGGCTGACCCTGGGGTCACAAGTGACCATGTAGGAGAATGTGCACTTTGTCACAGGGTTAGGCAGCCCTGAACAGGAGGCCTGTAGGTGAGAAGACCCGAGAAGGACAACAGGTCACAAACAGCACAGGTGACTCCAGCTTCTCAGGTAAGGTCTCTCCCCATCCCCATAAACGCTGCTGCCCTCAGAGACACACAGAGAGCCGCTGGCAGGCTGGCCTGTCCCCCCACAGAGACACCTGCATGGAACGAGCCTCCACCCCCTACCCCCTGCCCATGTGGCCTCTGAGGGTGTGAGGTCACCAAGGTCAGGTTCCTGCCCAGACAGGGGAGAGACAGGAATAAATAAATAAAGCGTCAGGCCTGATGGAGGTGTGTTCAGAACAGAGGGGCACGTGGGGAGCCTGGGCCTTGTGGATGAGGGGGAAATCGGGGCGACACAGAGCCCCAGCGCTGGGACACATGTAGGCACCCCCATTCCACAAACACCCGCATTCCACGCGAGCACACGCAACACCCTAACCGTCCCACACAAGGAGTCCGCAGGCCACAAGCACACGCTCATACAACAGATGCCCACAATTATAGATACACCTGACCCTCACGCACACGCATGCACACGCACACTCGTGAGTCCAAGGTCGTCCTCCAGCCCAAAGCAGCTTTATTCTGCAAACCGACGCCTGCCCACCCGCTCCCCGGGGACAGGGCCGCCGGCCGCCTGCGATTGGCGCCCGAGAGCCGAGAGCCCTGGCTGGCGGGAGGGCGTGGCCGGGGCTCTGGGCCCGGGAGGCGACGACGCGGACCCGTGTGCGAGCCAGGCCGGGGTGGAGAGACGTCTGCACGTCAGCTTCGTCATCTGCAAGCCGAGATAAGGAGCCTCCGGGAGGCGCGGTGCGATAAGGTGCGCGGACGTGCGGCGCGCGCCGCACCAGCGAGCTCCGGGACAAGGCTGTCCCCGCGCCGCGCGTGCCGCCTCCCCCACCTCCGTAATCAGAACATCCGGGTGGGGCCCTGCGCCGGTACCTCCACAGGTGCCCTAAAATGTGTTCCAAAGACAGTCACACTCGAACAATTGTGCAATTTACACAATGACACAGTTCGGAGGCACGAGGTACAGGCCAAGGGTTTCTCCCTTCCCGACTCCCCAGCAGCCATCAGACCTCTGAATTTTCTGTGTATTGTCCCAGAAATAGACAATGCAGGTACAATGTACGACCTTTCCCTATTTAACGCAAAGGGCAGCCGGGCCTGTACACTCCGGTCTGTCTTTCCCCACTGAGATCCCGCTCTCCTTGCTTACAAAGAAATTACTTAATTTTGTTCATAGCTTTTGTAACGGGCCCTCTGAACCCCACCGGTGGAACCCTCACTTGCATGGGGGGAAGGGGGAGCATGTCCGGAGAGAACCTAGAGGCACAGGCCAGCCTGGGCCCAGTCTCCTTTTTTACGAAAATTGTGGTAAAATACACATAAAACAAAATTGACCATTTTAACCATTTTTAGGTGTCCAATTCAAGTACATTCACCATATTGGGCACCATCATCACTATCCATTTCCAGAACTTTCTCATCAACCCAAACAGAAACTATACCCTTTACACGGTAGCTCCCCACCCCCAGCCCCTGGTAACCTCTATCTAACTTCTTGTCTCTGAATTTGTCTACTCTGGGCACTGCATACAGGTGAAATCACGCAATATTTGTCTGACTGGCTTTTTTCACCCAGCATAATGTCCTCAAGATTCCTCCACGTTGCAGCACGCATCAGAGTTTCCTCCCTTTTTAAGGCTGAATAATAAATATTCCATCGTCTGTACAGACCACACTTTGTTGATCCACTCATCTGTCCACGGCCACGTGGGCTGTTCCCACCTGCTGGCTGCTGTGTCTACGTGCCCTGGTCTTTGGCTCCTGCTGGAGCCTTCTGTGAAGGCCTCTCACGTTTTTGTCTACCTCCCGCGTTGCAGGTGGGGCATGCAGAGGGCTCAACGCTGGTGGGAGCGGGGAGAAGCACAACAGCCCTACCCTAGAGGGGTTGGGGAGCGGAAGGCAGGGGGAGACGTGGGGAGCACAGCACTCCATGTAACACCCACTAGTGTCCCCATCACACTCAGAGAAAAAGCCCAAGTCCTCGCAAGGCCTTGCTGCCTCAGCCCTCCTCCTCCTCGGCCTCGTGCCCCTTTCACAGCCTCTTTCCCGTCACACTGACCTCTCTGCTTCTCACACAAGGCAGGTAAGCTCCCGCCTCAGAGAGGGCCGGGCCACTCGAGCCATTCGCTGTTCCCCCCTGCCTTCCGCTCAGCCTCGCTTATTACTTCCTTCCAATTGCTTCTCAGGTATCACCTGAGCGGTGAGGCCTTCTCTGACCACACCGGTGCACACGGCAATCTCCCCCCTCGCTTTCCTTTCCTTCCCGCTCAGACTTTTAACATCTGACTTGCTAATTGTGTTCCCATCCCACCTAGAAAGTCAGTCCGAGAAGGGCAGGGATCTTGTCTGTTTTGTCCACCGCTATATTCCTAGTGCCTTGTAGGCGCTCAGTAAATAGCTGAATGATGAGTGAATGGTGAGGGGCCCAACCCTCAGTGAGACTCAACAGGGTCCGGCCGGCCCAGCCTCTCCTGGGCTGCAGACCCTCACCTCCAATGGCCGCCTCTCATCCCCTCGGTGGGGGCCATGCTTCACTGTTCAGCCCCCCTTCCTCTCTTCTGCACCTTCTATTAGGACAAGGCAACTCCTTTTTGCTTCCTTACCCTCACCCCATCCTGCTCTGCCTCCTTTCTCTGCATCTTAGTGAAACTGTGAGTCTCTCACCACCATATCTGACATCAGCCAACAAAACCTGCAGATTCCAAACCCACCTCCTCTCTGTCCTCTCTGCCGCCTACTGTGGCCTGCCTCTGCTCATCAGTTGCCCAGACCTGTCCTGCCCAGGGTCTCCATCGCTGGGGACCCCCCCTGCAGGGGAGCCTTCCACAGCAGCCAAAGTTGTCTGTCTAAAAATCAGGTCTGGGGGGGGCCGGTTGTCTCAGCTGGTTAGAGTGTGAGCTCATAACACCAGTGTCGCCAGTTCGATTCCCACATGGGCCAGTGAGCTGCTTCCTCCACAACTAGATTGAAAACAATGACTTGACTTGGAGCTGATGGGTCCTGGAAAAACACACGGTTCCCCAATATCCCCCCCAAAAAAAACCAACAACCCAGGTCTGATCAGCCTGCTATGTTCAAGGACATTGCCGACGCATCAGGGCACGCCAAGACCGTCCCCATCTGGGTCATATGGTGGGTCTATGTTTAACACTGAGGAACCTCCAAACTTTTCCACAATTTTATATTGCACAATTTTATATTCCCACCAGCAATGTACGGGGGTTCCAACTTCATCAACATTCGTTTTTTTCATTTTTTTAAAAACTATAGTCATCCTAATAAATGTAAAGTGGTAGCTCATTATGGCTTTGATTTGCATTTTCCTAATGACTAATGATATGGGCATCTTTTCATGTGCTTATTGGTCATTTGTATATTTTCTTTGGAGACATGTCTGTGTAAGTCTTTTGTCTATTTTCTAGTTGGGTTTCTATTTTTGCTGAGTTTTAGGAGTTCTTCATATATTCTGGATATTAAACCCTCATCAGATGTATAATTCACAAATATTTTCTCATTCTGTAGGTTTTCTTTTCATTCTTTTGATAGTGTCCTTTGATGCACAAAAGTTTTTAAATGTTGACGAAGTCCAATTTATCTATTTTTTTCTTTTGTTCCTTATGTTTTTGGGGTCATACTTAAGAATCCAGTGCGAAATCCAAGGTATGAAGACTTACTCCTATGTTTTCTTCTAAGACTTTTATGGTTTCAGCTTTTATATTTAGGTTTGAATCCATTTTGAGTTTATTTCTGGACTCTCAATTCTGTTCCATTGGTATTATAGGTCTATCCTTAGACCTACCACATGGTTTTGATTACTAAAGCTTTGTACTAAGTTTCCAATTTGGGAAGTGTGAGCCTTTCAGTCTTGTTCTTCTTTATCAAGATTATTTTATTAGTTGTTGATGGCCCCTTGCACTTCCATATGAATTTGAGGATCAGCTTCTTCATTTCCACAAAAACGTCTGTTGGAATTTTAATAGGGATTGTTTTGAATCTGCAGATTGCTTTGGGTGGTATTGGCATCTTCATGTGGAATATTTTCCGTTTATTTAGGTCTTCTTTAATTTTTTTCAGCAATGTTTTCTATTTTTCAGTGTACAAGTCTTTCACCTCCTTGGTTAAATTTTATTCATAGGTATTTTATTATTTTAGATGCTATTGTGAATAGAATTGCTTTGTTTCCTTTTTGAAATTTTTCACTGCACGTGTGTAGAAACACAATGGAGTTTTGCATGTTCGCTTTGTACCCTGCAACTTTGCTGAGTTTATTAGCTCTAGCCGCTTTCTTGTGGATTTTCTATATATCCAATCATATTGTTTATGAAATACAGATATTTTTACTTCTTTTCCAATTTGGCTGGTTTCTTTTTCTTGTCTAGTAGCTCTGACTAGAATTTCCAGTGCAATGTTGAAATAGCAGTGGTGAAATCCGGTATCCTTGCAAAATGATTTTTGTTCCATAATGACGAAATCCATTTATGTCCTAGGTGGTTTGGTGTTTCAGGCACCTTTCCAGATGGATCAACTTACTGCGATTTGGGAGGGTTAAAGGAGATAGAGCAACATGTGAAGCCATGGTGTGCAAAGTTATGCTGTGTGTGTGTGTGTGTGTGTGTGTGTGTGTGTGTGTGTGTAGGGGTGAGGCTTCTAATTTCTGCTCTGTCTTACTTTTCTCGAACCCTTAAAACACTTTATATACACTATCTCGTGGTATTATCCTAGTTTAACAGATGAGCAAAGCCAGTTTTAAGGAAGTTAACCGGGGAGTCAGAGAAGTTAAATGACTTGCCTGAGAACCAGTAAATGACAAACCTGGTCCTGCTGGGGTTGTAGTAACATTCAGGGGCACAGAAGCTGTACCAGAGCAGACGTCATTCGCAGCGGCTTCCAATCTCTGACTACGTTCCGCCCCCAGGCCCACTCCGGTCCTTGCTAGTCTTTTGGCCTTGGGCGCAGCCCTTCTATTGGTTGTTCGTTAAAAGGCCCCATGCTCTTACGAGGAGAAGCAGCCAATCAGCGTGGCTTGGTCCCACCCAGCCGGTCTACGCTAGATCGTGTCAGCGCGGTCCCTCGCGCAGCATGCCGGGAATTGTAGTCTAATGACGCATGTCCTCCAACAGTGAAAAAGGATCTTGAACTACTAGACCCAGGGAGCTGAGCTGAGCGCGGGCACAGCTTTTAGAACTAGTTCGCCAACCATCTGGACTGAGAACCGGCATCCGGGAGCAGGTGAGAGGGCTGAGGGCTGGGATGGGAGGCCGGGTACAGAGACTCGGCCTTACCTTTGTCGTCATACTTTGAGGCTCAGGCCCGGTGTGTTGTGTCGGACTTCCCCGGTTTTGGGGGCCTGTGGGCCCGATTGACTGAGCCTCTGGATGTGTGGAGACGCCCGAAGCCTGTCGTGCTTTCCTGGCACCCGCAATATGCCCAGACCTGGGTTGCTCTCCTGCTGCGACCCCTCCTCACTCGCCGTGTTGCTCGGGGGCCGTGTCCGCAGCCCCAGGGCTCCCCTTGGGGCTCGGGATGCTCAGTCTCAGAACCCAGGCCACATGGCCGTAGCACCAGGGGTGCTGGCTCCAATTCTTCTCTTCTTGGGGCATCTCAGCCTGGACCCCTCTCCCGCCTACCAGGCAGACCGGGGTTCCAGATTTGGCGCCGCCGCTGCCGACGTATTTTCCCACCTCCCAGAACCTCACTCCGATCTCTGAAATAGGGTGACTTCCTTCCCCTAGTCCTGAGGTTCTTCACTCTGGACCTTTCCAGCTGTGCCCCGGAACCTGGGGGAAGGAGCCGAGAGAGGAGTAATTTCAGAGGCTCCCTGGAGGAGGAGTTGACAGTTGAGGATAAAATTAGGTGGCATTGAGTCTCAGGCACTCAGTCCTACTTTTTGTTCCCTGCGGGTCCTTTCTGTTAATTCCCCGAAGAATTAGGGGAATTAATTCCAGAAGAGGGCGTGGCCAGGGCCCGGAAGTCAAAGGTCGGGGGGTGACCCGGGGAGCTGCCACCTTGTACCTGCCTTTGGTGCTTGCCCCTGCAGTGCTCGGTGCCTCCTCCCTATGCCACCCCCCATGATGCCCCTGTCCCGCTGGCTGAGATCTGTGGGGGTCTTCCTGCTGCCAGCCCCCAGCTGGGTGCCCCTGGAGAGGTGGCTGGGTCCCCTTCGGCGGCCCTCCCTGGTGTACAGGGGCTCAGTCCTGGGGGCCTGGCACAGTGGCCGCTGCTGGTGCCAAGCGTGGACAGAGGAGCCTCGGTGAGTGTAGTGGGTGCGAGGGGTCTTGGGGAGGCAGCGGCTGATCAGATTTCTGATTTGTCCCCCTTCTCCTCAGAGCACTTTACTCCTCCCTCAGAATGAATGGAGACCAGAAATTGGATGTTTATGGCCAAGCAAAGGAGAAGTTCCTCCAGCACTTCCCCCAGATTATCAAGGTGCTGACTGAAGATGATGTGAAATGTTCAGACGCGGACGACGCTATCGCCCGACTCCGGGAGGTGAGGGATGTGCAATCTGAGTGAACCTTCGCTCACTGTATGTGTGGGATCCAGCTGTGGTGTTGGGGGGACGTTGGACAGGCGTGGGGGCAGGCTTTTACCTGAGTGACTCCAGGTCAGCTGTGGAGGGGCCTGTGCCATCATTCCTGGCGGGTCATCCAAACTGCTTTGCATGGGCGGCCGCCCCTGGGCCTGAAGATCCTGAAGCTCTGAGTTTTTGATTTGGTGGAGAAAGGAAGTCATCAGGTGCTACGTCGGCAGGGACCAGGGATGAAGGCGGTCTGAGGGGCCTCAGTGAAGCGTGCGTGTACCGTCAGAAACCCCGCTCTGGGACAGGCACTGTTGCCGGGGTACTTACGTTGCCTAATACTTGGCTTCTTTTGGAGCGTCTACTAATTCTTTTTATAAATGCTGTCTCCTTTGCCTGAGGGGAACCAAGGAAAAGGAGGAGATTTGTCTACACTGGGATGGAGATTAAAAGGAGTCTTCCCAGTGAGTTAGATCAGATTGTCAGCAGAGCAGCATATGGCAAATGAGGGGCCCCAGCAGGAGATACCATGGGGGGAGTGGGGTTGGGTCCCCCAATCCGGGTCCCCTGCAAGCTCTCTCCTGACTAACTTTGGGGGCGGGGCTTGTCTTTAATGCAGTGAGGGAGGCTTTTCATTTGCAGAAAGGTTGAACTGTGGGTAGGAGAAAGTGGCTGGGAAAGGGGGTCTGGGTTGTGAGGTTAAGTCTGGGGGAGGTGAGGATGGGGCTGGCACCAGAGGACGACAGACCTGAGCATGCCAGCCACTCCCACAGCAGGAACACAGTGCTCCCAGACTCAATCCCTGCCCTGGGCTTGGGAGTGGATTTTCATGTTGCACTATTGTTTGCTGAGGACTACAATGAATTTACAGAGAGAGCCTGGGGCTGGGGACCTCCTCTAGCTGTGTTCCATGACTTGGGGGAAGTAACCAAGAGAGGAGCAATTCTGGAGGCTCCCTGGAGGAGGAGTTGCGGTTGGAAGTAGGAGAGGGAAGGACGAGACGCTGCTCTGTGGACACTGATGGCCTGTACCTCTGCCCTTGCCCCCCAGGTCCTGGAGTACAATGTCCTCGGAGGCAAGTACCAGCGGGGTTTGACGGTGCTGGTAACACTTCAGGCGCTGGTGGAGCCGAAAGAGCTGGATGCTGACAGCTTTCAGCGGGCCCTGACTGTGGGCTGGTGTGTGGAACTGGTGAGAGCGGTGGGGAAAGGGCCGGAGGAGAGCTTTCCTGGTGGGGGTGCCCTGGGTGGGAACAGGAGGGATGGGCCTGAAACTCGTTTCTGGGTTGTGTTTCTGTGCCTCTTGTGTGCTGCGGCTGAATTTACAGTGAATTACCTACGGGCTAACAGACACTCTTGCCAGTAGGTACATATTTCACCTGCAGGCTTCCTGCGGGCCAGGGCCTTGGAACTGGGCGTAGAGGTGTCACCTCTCCTCTGAGCAAAGGGACATAGTTCTTCCAGAAGATTATTCTAGAGCAGAGATGGGAAACAAGCAGCCCACTGAGTTGGTGGCCTGGCCTCAAGCTTTCATTAGTGACAGAGGCAGTGAGTCCTGGGAGGGTGCCATGCCCTGAAGCGTGGCAATGCGCCGCTCAGGATTTGGTGGATGATGGGTGGTACTGAGGTGCCTCGCCCAGGAAAGGCGCCACTGGCTCCGGAGGGAGCGGTGACGAGACCAGAGGGAGCAGCACGGTCCTGCTGGAGCTGGTAGAGCTGTCTGTCCCGTGGGTGTGGAAAATTCCAGACGGGCTTGTGACATGGGGTTGGAGAATGGGGATTTGCCTCCAAGGAGATAAAGGGACGGTGGCATCCCTGAGAGACAGGGCCCCGGGGGACAGAGGGTCCCTGTAGGAATCAGGAGGGGCTGAGATGCCCATAAACATGGAGGCGACAGGGGAAGAAGGAAGGAAGGGTGGAGGAGGAGCAGAGCTGCGCGGCCATGGAAAGGGAGACCTGGAGGGCCAGCAGCTCACCTGCAGAGTCAGTTGTCAACCCTGCCGGCACCTGGGTCACCTGGGAACCGTGTTTGTTTTAGGAAAACACGGCTGGAATGCTATCACATCTCCCAGGGGCCACTTCAGCTGTCCACCGTCGTTTTTCCTTGGGCGATTTTAGTTCTAATCTCTGCTTCTATTGTCTTTCTCCTTCTGCCTCATCTCCTTCCACCTCTTATTTTTTCTGTTTCAGCCTTTACCTCCTAAAAACACGGATATTTGCCTTATTTGCCTATATAACCACCGTCCCTTTATCACATCTGCCTTAGGCTGTGTGGACTGCTGCAACAAAATACCGGGGACTGGGTGGTTTGTAAACAACAGAAATTTGGTTCTCACAGTTCTGGAGGCTGGGACGTCCAAGGTCAAGGCACCAGCCTGGGGGGGTGAGGGCCGGCTTTCTGGTTCAGAGCTGGCACCTGCTCGCTGTGTCTTCTTGTGATGGGTGTGGCCAGGCAGCTCTGTGGGGTCTCTGTTTACAAAGACCGGAATCCCAGGCCCTGACGGGTTAGCTCAGTGGGTTAGAGTGTGGTGCTGGTAGCACCAAGGTTGCCGATTCGATCCCCACACGGGCCACTCCTTAAGTGAGCTGCACCCTCCTTAAAAAAAGAAAAAAAGACTCGAATGCCTTCACGAAGGTTCCATTGTCATGACCCGTCCCCTCCCCCAGGCCCCGCCTCCCAGTGCCATCATCCTGGATGGGCAGGATTCCAACATACGAATTTCGGGGGATCCATTCAGACCATAGCAACATCCAAAATGTTTAACACTGATACAATTTTATCTAATGTGTAGTCTGTATTTAAATATTCCTAATGCCCCCAAAATGTACATTACAGGTAGTTTCTTTTTTAACATCCAGGATCAAATCACGATGCAGTGTATTTGGTAGTTTTTCTTCCATCTTTAATCTAGAATAGTCCCTCCATCATAATTGGCCTTTTTTTTGAAGTCTAGGCCAGTAGTTTGGTAGAGTGGCTCGTAACCCAGTCTGGATTTGTCTATTTCCTCATGATAACAGTCAGGCTAACCATTTGGGACGGATGGGACACAGGTAGTGTGCTGTTTCCCAGTACCCCCTACTATGGCACATACCTGAGAAGACTTAGAACACGAAAACCCTAGAGAGTTCTCACTTAATTGATCGGGGGTGGGACCTGGGCACTGGTGTTTTTTTAAAGTTCCCCTAATAAATTGTGCAGTTGGGTCAGAATCACTGCTGGGGGACAGAGGAGATTGAGGGGGGCCGTAGCGTGGGGGCCCTTTGGAGAGAGTCGTGGTTGGGGGGTGCTGGTTGAAAGCATCGGTGGCTTCAGAGGGACCCTGTCACTCCAAACACGATGTAAATAAAGCACGTGCCCCCTGTGGGAAGCCCAGGCCCCACGTCAAGGGGCGGGAAGAGGTCGAGGTGCAGATGGAGCCTCCATCACCAAGCACTTGGCCTGGGACGATGGGCACGGCCCTTTTTCTTCACCTGAGCCCCTGGGCCATGTTAGGTGCCTCCTCTGAGCAGCACAGACCCACCAGAGCGCACACATCAGGACGGGGTGAAGATGTAAAAACCATGTCTTGAAAAGCTGTTTTAAGGAGCCAGAATCTATAGCCTGACAGCAAGAAGCACCGTGGGGAACGTGACGGCATTTCGTTTATTTATTGGCTGAGCATTTATGACACAGCCACTCTGGGACGAGCGCTGTGCCAGCTCTGGGAACTCCCCTGCCTCCAAGGAGCCCAGTCTAGTGGCGAAACCAGCACGTTCAGGGGCCTTCCCGGGGCTGGCGCTCGGAGTGGGAGAGCTTTCTGGGGTTCAGGAGGCTCAAGAGCCACGGCTGAAAGTCACCAGGAGTCACTCATGAGTTCAGTCCCATTAGACCTGCAACCCCAGGTGAGCTTCCTGAAGGGGGCTTTGCTCCTGGCCGTTGACGTGGGAACAGCCCTTTGTCTCAGAAGTCATGCAAAGTCAGGTTGTACGAAGAAATCTTACTGTAAGCATCATTGATGTTTTTGGCAAGAGTCCAGCAGGTGAAGCAGTTCCGTCGCCTCCCTGATGCCAGGGGCCATCTAAGGCTGCTTGTCTGGAGATGTCACAGGTCTGTCGTAGTCTCTTAGTCTGAAAACAGGTGTTTCAGTCTCATTTATAGTCGGGAAGTGTGAGCCCAAGAGGTCACATAACTGGCCGAAGTCCCACAGCCCAGAAGGAGCCCTCGGCCTCCCCACTCTGACCTTCCTTCCCTGCTTAGTGATTCTGGAGGACCAGCCGTGTGGCTGGTGGCCGGGACGGGGCAGTGTGACCAAGGGCCCCGAGGGCCGCACTCCACTCTTCCTTCTCTCCCTAGCTCCAAGCCTTCTTCTTAGTGTCAGACGACATCATGGATGCGTCCCTCACCCGACGGGGGAAGAGCTGCTGGTATCGGAAGGTAACGTGGCTCAGGAACAGGCCACAGGGAGGTGGGCACAGCCTGTCGAGGTGTCCAGTGACAGGCTCTTGGTCAGTCTGGGCTGAGCCTGCCTGCTTTCCTCCTCTCTGCCCGACAGCCAGGCATAGGTCTGGACGCCGTGAATGACGCGATTCTTCTGGAAGCATGTATCTACCGACTGCTGAAGTTTTACTGCCGGGAGCAGCCCTATTACCTGAACCTGATCGAGCTCTTCCTGCAGGTGGGGCTGCAGACCAGGGCGCCAGCCTGGCCACGCCGTAGCCTTGCCCCCTGCAGGCCAGCCGTCCTCTTCTAGCTGGGTTCAGGGTATAGGAGGCCGCGGCCTGCCCGGAAGAGGAAGACCGCAAGGGAGTTGGTGAGGGTGGGAGTGGTGGTGGCCACCGCAGGGTGCTCTCCCTGTGTGACTGGCGGGAGTGCTAACCGGCTGCATGTGTGAAGGAATATGGGCCTTGAGTTGGGGTGCACTCTCACTGTTGTCAGCTGCTGTGGGGTGTGGGCCCCAGGATTCCAGGGCTCCCCAGCCCTGGAGACAGCCCGGCTCATAGGCCATCCTCCTCCTTAGAGTTGCTATCAGACTGAGCTTGGACAGACTCTGGACCTGATCACGGCCCCCCAGGGCAATGTGGATCTCAGCAGATTCACTGAAAAGAGGTGAGGGACAGTGGGAACCGCACCTGCGCGGTGAGGGGGCTCCAGTGAGCCTTCCCCTTCTGAGGAGTCTGTGCTCCCCCGACTCAGGTACAAATCTATCGTCAAGTACAAGACAGCTTTCTACTCCTTCTACCTCCCTGTCGCTGCAGCCATGTACATGGTGAGTGCCCCACCCCTCGCTGCCCACTCAGGTGGGCGCCGAGCACGGAACTTCAGACAGTGGTGCCCCCACTGGTGGCGGTACCTTGAGCAAGTTGGGGATTCTCTGAGTCTGTTTCCTCAGCTGTAAGAGGATAGAATCCCCACCTCACAGGATTGTTGTAAAGGTTCCTTGAGGCATGTGGTATGAAAGTGGTCGGCCCATCACAGGGGAACAAGAAAGCCTCCATCTGCCTGTGGACAGGAGTCGGGAGGAGAGAATTCAGGCGGCATTCACGGGCGGCAGTGGTATTCATGGCCTTCCCTGCCCTTGCTTCTCCAAGTTTCCTTTTCATCCTGAAAGAAGTTGGAGGGAGCAAAGAGGTTAGGAAGAAGGATCAGTATGACCCAGGGACATCCTCGTGAAAGAAGACAGTCTGAGGGCACGCACAGCGGCTTAGTCCCTGCTATGATGTCTCGGAAGGCCTAGCTGAAAGTGGGTGGGGTAGAGGTTGGCGCATGAGGAGGCCGGGGTGTCTGAAAGGAGAGGGGAGAAGATTTGGGGGCTGCACAGGAAGGCGAAGGCAGCTCTGGTGACCCCTCGCCTCACCCCTCGCCAGGCAGGCATCGACGGGGAGAGGGAGCACAGCAGTGCCAAGAAGATCTTGCTGGAGATGGGCGAGTTCTTTCAGGTTCAGGTAAGAAGGCGCGGGGCACTGGCTCTCCTCCCCCCCTGCCCCGGAGCCTCTTCACCCCCTTTTCTGCTCCCTGCCCAGGATGACTACCTCGACCTCTTTGGGGACCCCAGTGTGACGGGCAAGATTGGCACTGACATCCAGGACAACAAATGCAGCTGGCTGGTGGTGCAGTGTCTGCTCCGGGCGTCCCCTGTGCAGCAGCAGATCCTGAGGGTACTGGAGGGAAGGCTGTGGGTCCCGAGCGGACGGGAAAGGCGATGGGCTCTGGTTCTCACCCATGGGACATTTGTCAGCATCAGCACTTCCATCTCGTCACAACTTGAGTGTGTGTGCACGTGCTACAGGCACCTAGTGACGGCGGGAGGGCAGCAATACAGCCAGGACACAGTGACCTGGCCCCAAATGTCAACAGTGCCTGGGTCCAGAGACCCTGGGGAGAGGAAGCGGAGGGCTGAGCACGGATGGGGCAGAGGACGTTCAGGATCGGAGACACTGACGTTGTGAATCGGAGGGGCGCGGTGGGGGCCTGGGGGTGCTGCGGGAAGGCTCAGCCCGTCTTCCTGCCCCCAACCCTCTGCAGGAGAATTACGGGCAGAAGGAGGCCGAGAAGGTGGCCCAGGTGAAGGCACTGTACGAGGAAATGGACCTGCCAGCCGTGTTCGCGCAGTATGAGCAGGACAGTTACAACCGCCTGGTGGCTCTCATCGAGCAGTGTGCCTCGCCCCTGCCCCCTGCCATCTTCCTGAGGCTAGCACAGAAGATCTACAAGCGGAAAAAGTGAACGGCTGCCAGCCGGGGAGCGGGCGCTCAATCAGCTAGTCAGTCTGCTGACCTTCCATAGGCTCTCGGGAACTGACATGTACTGACTCTAGTTTTAGCTCTGGCTAATTGATAGAAACAAGAGTTACGTTCCCACGACATGTTTCTGGTCAAAAAAAACCAAAACACCAAACTTCTAAATAAAGACCCAAGACACTTCTAGTATTAAACACTGAAATAAACGTGAGCTACACACTCATTTAAGAAAAATGACTAAAAGCAAGATTATTTTCCAACCTGCTTAATCCTGTTTGGGGTCGCGGGGGTGGTGGGAGCCGACCCTGGACAGGACACCCTCGCAAGGCTCGCTCACACCCATACCCACACCCATTCGGGACAATGTACACACCGATGCAGTGTCACCTAACTGCGCATCTTTGGGATGTGGGAGGAAACCGGAGTCCCCGGAAAAAACCCACAGACGGGGAGGACGTGCCAACTCCACACAGCGGACCCAGGCCGAACGGTTTTTTTCCTCAATGGCATAGGAAGCGAGGGTGGATGGACCGTGTCGTCCCAGGTCTCGCTACATTAACCTTGAGGCTCTTACTGCCTGTGCCAGCCAGGGGTGCAGCTCTGGCCAGTGGTTAGGGCGGGGGTGGGGGAGGGTGGCCGCACGGAAGCCAGGACTGCTGGCCTTGCCTTCCACATCCCTGAGGACATCCCCAGAACTGCTAGATGGGCCTGAGTGGGTGACACAAGCAAGACGTCAAGTGCTGGGGCTGGGTCAGAGCCACGCCCCGCCCATGCGTGAAGGGGCGCGGCTGCGCAGCGCGGTGGGTTGTCCTACTGCCCCTCCCCTCCGGTCTGTGCGGAGACCTGCGGGGACCAGGGACCAGCGGGTCCGGGGGAGCCAGAGGAGTCCAAGGCCGGAGCGGTTGCAGGAGGACCACGGTGAGGAGGTCGGCCTGGGGGTGTAAATGAATGGATCGGGAATGCGGGGTGGGGCAAGAGGGAGTCGTAAAAATGAATAGGGGTGGGGTGGTGGCTGGGTGATGGACAAGTGCGGAGAGAATGGACCGACACACGGGGGTTCCAGCAGGGTGTAGGCGCACCTCGCGGGTAGGCTGGAGCCCTGCGGGGTCTGTGCGGGCAGGTCTGACAAGCTGACTGCTGCTCGGTCCGTTCCCCCACGCCAAACCCTTTCCTGCGTTAAGCCCCGGACGCGCCTCCCGTCCGCCCAGCTTTTCAGAGCATCTGGGCGGGGCCTCCCTTGGCCGTTTCCTCTGGGAGTGATTGCGGCAGAGAGGACCCGGGGTCCATTCTGGGCCGCATCCTTTTTCAAGCCCCCACACTTCCACGGAGATCCAGAGCGCAGCCGCACTCTCTGATCCTCCCCGCCCCATTCCCGGGGGGTTACATTCGACTTCACCTGCAAACACTGCAGAGGAAACTAAAGGCCAGTGGATGGCCATTTGCATCTCATTTGAATATTTCCCAAAGCAGACTTCCCAGGCGAGCTCCAGCCGTCAGTCACCTCGGTGTCCTTCCCGCCTACGCGCCCTCACTGGCTGGGGTTCACCATCCCTGTCTTCTAGGTCTGCATCGGGCGGTTGCCAGGTAGGCGGATGTGAGAGGCCCGGTGTTCCTGATTCTCTAGAGGCCTCCCCGTCGCCGCCAGCACCATGCTGTCCCCTCAGAGGGCTTTGCTCTGCAACCTCAACCACATCCACCTCCAGCATGTGTCTCTGGGTCTTCATTTGTCTCGCCGTCCTGAGCTACGTGAGGGGCCCTTGAGCACATCCCCACCCCCAGGGGACACCGGGGGCAAGGAGAGGCGGGGTCCCTGCAGCGGGACCCTGGTGGACGCCAATTCCAACAGCCCAGCCGTGCCCTGCCGATGCTGCCAGGACCACGGGCCCGGCCTAGAAACCCGGCAGGACCCAGCACAGGAGGAAGAGGGGGCTGCCTCTCCCTCGGACCCGGGCTGCTCGTCTTCTCTCAGCTCCTGCTCAGATCTCAGCCCTGACGAGTCCCCCATCTCAGTCTACTCGCGGGACCTCCCTGGCGACCAAGATGTCCACCCGCAGCCTAGCATCATCCCCCTGGAGCAGGGCTCCCCACTGGCTTCCGCAGGCCCTGGCGCCTGCTCTCCCGACAGCTTCTGCTGTTCTCCTGATTCCTGCTCCGGGGCTTCCTCCGCACCCGGCCCTGGCCTGGACTCCAACTGCAACGCACTGACCACCGGCCAGGACCTCCCTTCTCCAGGGCTAGAGGAAGAGGATGAGGGTGAGGAGCAGGACCTCCCTACCGCTGAGCTCCCGGAGGTGGATGACGGGAAGATCGATGCTGGGAAAACCGAACCCAGTTGGAAAATCAACCCCATTTGGAAAATTGACACAGAGAAAACTGAAGCTGGCTGGCAAATCACCGACAACAATAACTCTGGTTGGAAAATCAATGCGAATATTAACTCTAGTTGGAAAACTGAACCTGGAAAATTCGACCCCGGATGGAAAACCAACGCAGGAATATCTGCTTCTGGCTTGAAAACAGATGCAGGGAAAATTGATGGGGGATGGAGAAGTGACGTCAACCAGGAGCCGGTGCCCCACCGGACAATCACGTCCTTCCACGAGCTGGCCCAGAAGCGCAAGCGGGGCCCGGGGCTGCCCCTCGTGCCACAGGCCAAGAAAGACCGCAGTGACTGGCTCATCGTCTTCTCGCCCGACACCGAGCAGCCCCCCACCGGGTCGCTGGGCGGCTCTCCGGCGCCTCCCCGGGAAGTCACCACCTTCAAGGAACTTCGGTCCCGAAGCCGGGCCCCGCCCCCGCCCCTCCCGCCCCGAGACCCCCCAGCTGGCTGGGCCTTGGTCCCGCCCCGGCCCCCACCCCCGCCCGTCCCTCCCCGGAGGAAGAAGAACCGACCCGGGCTGCAGCCCATAGCCGAGGGGCAGCCGGAGGAGGGGAGGGCGGTCAGCCCCGCGGCTGGCGAGGAGGCCCCGGCCGCGAAGGAGCCGGACGAGCCCGGCGCGCAGGCCGGCCTGGAGGGTAAGAGGCCGCCGGAGGAAGCCAGAGAAGGGCCGGGCTTCGGCCTCGCCCATGCCTCCAAAGCTTCCTCCCGTCTCCCCTCCATTCTGTGTTACCCATCCTCCCCGTCCCCTTACCAGGGAGCGCTCCGGGAAAGGGAAACCGGGGGGGTCGTTGGGTTACGGGACTAACTCTTTGCTCCCTCTTTCTCCCGCCCCTCCTTGCCTGGCTGCCGGTCCCGCTGCCCTCCTTCCCCTCCGCACCTGCCCCGCCAATCCCGCCTGCAGCCCGTCCCCTCCTGCTCCCTCGGCCCCTGGTTTTCCGGTTCTCGGCCGACGGGCGCCCCCTGTTGGAGGGTGGGGGCGCGGGCTCAGCTGGGTCTCTGCTCCTGGCGCCTCTGGCCGGCTGGCCCGGGGCCGGGCTGCGGCTGCTGGGGGCGCCGAGTCCCCCAGAGAAGCAGCTGCTGCCTGTCCGCCTGTCCCCAGTGGGAGCCTATTCGCCTCCGGCTCGGGGGGCCCTGCCCTGCCTGGCCAGCCCCGAACTGGCACTGCTGCTGTCCCCGCTGTTTCCCAGAAGTAGCACCTTCCCTGCCGCGGCTCCCCCATCCCGCCAGGTACCTGCCCCCACGCTGCCACCGCCACCTCGTCCGCCGAAGGCCCCTCGCCGGACCAGGAGCCCACCGCCTCCGCCCAGGCTACGTAAGACGGACACGGGCCGGCCCCGCAGGCCACGCCCCAGGCGGCCGCCCCACCCACTCCTAAGCCCCGCCCAGGCCGCTGCTTCAGTTTTTCCCCCGGGGTTACCCGGCTCGGCCCCGCCCTTTGACCCCGGGCCGATTCCTAGCAAGTTCATTGGTTCTGGGGAGTCTGGCCAGGTGCCTGTGTTGGGGGAAGGTTGCCCCTCTCCTTCGAGGCCCGGGCGTAGTGGAAGTGGGCTTGTGCAGCTTCCATACTGAGTTTAAGGGGGGTTCCAGCAAGTCCATTGTTAGGGACCTTGGGTCGCACAGTCTGTGGATTCCCTGACCAGTGCAGTTACGGCCTGGCGCCCACCTTGCTCGGGAAGCTCCCCGGGCGCCTTGGCCCAAGGGGTCCTGGTCACGCCTTCCCCGTGAGGCCAGCCCCACGTGGGCTGCGGAGACAGCCTCCGCCAAATGCTGGCGGAAGACCCGGGTTTCCCCTTCCCGGCGCCTTCCAGCCTCCCAGTCCTTGGGTCTCCTCTCCTTCCCTCTCTCCTCCCATTCCCGTCTGTCTGTCTTTCCATTGGTCGGGTCTCCCCACGTGCACCCTGGGTCTCCGCGGGCTGGACGAGGGCCTGGAGCGGGCGCAGGGTGCCCCTCCTTTCCGTCGGCCTGTCATCTGCCGCCCTACAGGCCCTAATCGGGCGGGCGGGCGGGCGGGAGGTGAGCGCGGCTGTCCCCGCGCCAGGACTTCCGGGATCGTGGAGGTGGGAGCGCGGCCCTAAGGGAATGGGAACGGGGAAGGGGCGGCGAGTGCAGGGATCTGAGCAGGATTTCACTCCGGGGACCCGGGTCGACCTGCCCCGTGCTCTACCCAGCCCTGCGTCCCCTCTCCCAAGACTCTTCAAGGGCGGGGGCGCTGTGGACTCGCTGGAGGTGACCTGTGCGGAAGCCTGGAGTCCTGGGGTAACCCTTGGTAAGTGTCATCGCGTTCTTCCCTTCCTCCAGTCCGTAGTTCCTGGTCTTTCGCCGGTGTCCCCGGGGCCCAGCGACTGTGGATGGCAGAAGCCCAGAGTGGGACTGGCCAGCTGCAGGAGCAGAAAAAAGGTAGGACCTCCTGCCTCTTGACCCCTGGCTTCAGAATCATCTGCCCTCACCTCCCTCGGCCCTCCTTTCTCATGGTCAGATGGCATGAACCGTCTCGCCAAGTCCCTTGGGTGTGCCCCGAGGGACAGGGGGCTTTGACACGTCTTCCTTCCCTGCCCGGCTCCCAGGTCTTCTGATAGCTGTGAGCGCCTCAGTGGATAAAATCATCTCGCACTTTGGGGCGGCCCGGAACTTGGTTCAAAAGGTGAACGCGGCTGTGGGAGGGTTTTGGGGAGTGAGGAGAGGAATGTAGCCCCGGGATGGGGGAGGCTGGCGGTATCTCTGGACCCACACCCACTGTGCTGCCTCCAGGCCCAGTTGGGGGACAGCCGGCTGAGCCCAGATGTGGGGCACCTGGTGCTGACCACCCTCTGTCCGGCCCTTCACGCCCTGGTGGCCGACGGGCTGAAGCCTTTCAAGAAGGACCTCATCACTGGGCAGCGCAGGAGCAGTCCCTGGAGCGTGGTGGAGGCATCGGTGAAGCCAGGTGAAGGGCGCGAGTGTGACGGCAGGGACAGCCACTGGGGCAGGGCTGGGGCCTGGCTGACAGCACCCGTGTCCCCAGGCTCCAGCACCCGGACCCTTGGAACCCTGTATAACCAGGTCAGCCGTCTGGCCCCGCTGACCAGCAGCCGGAGCCGCTTCCACGCCTTCATTCTGGGCCTTCTCAAGTGAGTGGCTGTCCTTCTGGCGCCCCTCCCACAGCCTGGAGACGGCAGGGGTACGGTGGGTGGGACACAGTAGTGGTGCCCCGTGTTCCCAGGGAAGGCCGCTCCTCTTCCAGTCTCATCTGCCGTTCTGCCCAGAGAGGGCTGGAGTCCTCCCCCCCTGAACCTGTTTCCTCCTTTCCCCCCAGCACTAAGCAGTTGGAGCTGTGGTTTTCCAGCCTCCAGGAAGATGCAGGTTAGAGGCTCAAATGGGAGAGGATGGGGTTGCTAGGCTACGAGGGAGGAGGGAACGGGATCCCTTCTGCCGGGCCCCACTGAGGCCAGAATGATCTTAATCCGCGTCTCAGATCTTCTTACTCTTCTGCTTCAAACTCAAGGAGTCTCGTAGCCCAGAGGGGGAAAGACCCAAGTCCTCACTGTAACCTCCAGGTCTCCGTTTTCTGGCCTCCGCCTCCTTCCCCTGCCCCAAGTCTGGGCCTGTCCCTGGTCCTGCCAGTCCTCCCTCCACCTAGAACAGGCCCCTCCTGCCCCCTCATTTCTTTCATTCATCCCTGGGGTTCTCCTTCACTGAGGCTCCACCCCCTTTCTGCTCCCATGACCCTCAAGGCCACTTCCAATCACTCAGTTTGTTGTCACCACTTGTTCCACGTGTGCCTCCCGCTCGGCCTTGGTTCTTCGTGGGTAGGGATGTGTCTGCGTGTCCCCACCATGTCCCTGTCCGCCCCAGTGCCCTGCACAGGCCTGGGTGGGCAGGCGCAGGGCGGGGCTGATGCTGGTGGCTCTCCCCCAGGCCTGCTGTCCCTCCTGTACCTGCCCACCGGATTCTTCGCCCTGGCCCGGGGCGGCTGCCCTTCGCTGTCCACAGAGCTGCTGCTGCTGCTGCAGCCATTGTCGGTGCTCACCTTCCACCTGGACCTGCTCTTTGAGCACCACCACCAGCTGCCCCCCGGCCCGCCGCCGGCCCCTGCTCCCCCGGGCGCGCCCCCAGCCCTGCAGCAGACTGTGCAAGCAATGCTGCACTGGGGGGGCCGGCTGGCCCAGAGCCTTCGTGGGGCTTCTGGGGCGACCCCTCCAGGCCCTTCAGCTCCCTCAAGTTCCCCCACGCCAGGCGGCTGGTGGGAGCAGCTGACCCAGGCCTCCCGGGTCTACGCTTCTGGGGGCTCCGAGGGCTTCTCCCTTCCCCGCTGGGGATCCAGGCGGCCCGGGACTGCGGCTGAGGGCACCCAGGAGAGAGCGCAGCCCGCGGAGGACGTGGCACCAGGCAGAGGCGTATGGCTGGGGAGACTGTTTGGAGCGCCTGGGGGCCCCACAGAATCGGCAGGTGGAGCTCTGAAGTCCAGGTAACGGGATTCTTGGCCCTTCCATGACCTCTTGACTCCCTCCCAGAGCCCCCAGCGATCCTACTGTGAAACTCCACAGGGGTCCTTCAGGTCGGAGGTTGGCAGTGTTTTCCTACCGCGATGAGCTAAAAATGGCTCCATTCTGAAGTGGTTACATTTGAATGGTTAAGTAGGTACCTAGGTGACGGCTGTCCATTTTGGCCCTCAGCCAAAAAAACCACTATGTGTCCCTTCGGGAGAAAGAAATGTGCCCAGCACTCTGCTCTGGGGTCTGACGCAGCTTCAGGCGCTGCAGGGAGCCTCTGGATCTCACAGGTTCCTTTGTGATTGCCGGTGTTGTAGACCTTTGTCGTCACCTCCCTAATCACCCTAAAGCCACCTGGGTCCCACAGCCGCTGCTCGCTGCTCGGCAGTGACCAACTCCTGACTTCTTCTGAGCCACGGTTAGGCCCCTCAGCCTTGTCCTTCCTCCAAAGCCCTGGGCTCTTGGGCTCTTTTTCTGGAGGTGGGGTGACCTGTGACCATGTCCTTTCCTCCAGGAGACCATCCAGCTGGCTGCCTCCCACAGTGAGTGTGTTGGCTCTGGTGAAGTGGGGGGCACCTCCCGAGACTTCCTGTTCTCCTGAGGAGCTCGAGACCTCAGCACCCAGCACGCTGCAGACCCACACGTAAGGAGGGTCCGGGTGTGCGTGTGGGAGCGTGCGCGCGTGCGCAGGGGAGGGCTGTGCCATCAGCAGTGCTTAGTTTGCATTCCATCTTTGCTGTCTCTTGGTGTGACAGTCATCTCTGAGCCTTCGTTTCTCTCTGTACCGAGGGTAATTTATGCCTTTGTTATGGCTGTTGTAAGACTAAGCACAATGTTAGAAAAGCATGTGGCCCGGGGCGTGGACGAGCATGTGCCCACATGCGTGCCCTCAAGGCTTGGGCTTCCCTTTAGTGGGGTGTCCTACTTTGGCACCAGGGGCTGCTCCTACTCTGGGGTCTGGCTTCCTTTGGTTTCTCCGTCCACGGAATTAGGCTTCTCGATTTATCTTTTATTTGGCAATACGTCCAAGCACTATGTGCCAAGCATTCTGCGAGGGGAGGGGTGCCCCAGCCTTCAGGAAGTGTGTGGTCCAGTGAAGTTACCAGTGAGGAAACCAGCCATGCAAATTCTGTGGTCAAGACTCTGGGAGAGGAAGGCTGAGTCCTTTGGGGCCGTGGAGACACGGCTTCTGAGTCCCCCAGGTTTGGGGACTCAGGGAAGGCCCAGTGATGGTGTGGGGTGTACATGTAGCAGAATGAACAGAATGTGAAAGCGGAGGCCAGGTGTGCTAAGGGGGTACTGGGGGTGCACAGCTGCTTGTGGCTGGAGGGGAGGCAGCTGGCAGTGGTGAGTGGGTGGCCAGAAGCTCCAGTGGGCAAGGTACGAGCCTGGACTTCACCGAGGCAGTGGGAGCCACTGGGGAGCTTAGCCTCGGAAGGACCACTGGCTGCTGTGTGCAGGGAGGGAGCCTGCAATTCAGGAAGAGCAGCTGGATCCTATGCAGGGGTTCAGAGGACAAGCAGGTGGCGACCGACTGGATTTGCTGGGAGCAGCTGGGTGGCAGGTGGCAAGTGCTGTCTGCCAGCACAGAGGGCACAGGCAGGAATGGTTTGCAGGCCGTCATGTAGTTTGCTCACGTTGAACTGAAGTCCGTAGACGTGTAAACCGTGTCAGGTAAGCAGCAGGCTGGAGCTCGGGAGCGCAGGGGCCCCGAGAATCGCCTGTGGGTAGATGGTCCCCTGAGCCCATCAGTGTTCCCCGAGCTGAACCGAAAGGGACGCGCCACACTGTGGGAGGCACAGCTGGCACCCAGCGCACTTCATCGCAGCCTCCCCCTCTGGCTCCCACAGGGCAGTCCGCACGCTCTGTGACCACTCGGCCGCAGGACCTGACCAGCTGAGCTTCCGGCGTGGGGAAGTACTGCGTGTCCTCGCCACGGTGGATGAGGACTGGCTGCGCTGCGGGCGGGATGGGGCGGAGGGGCTGGTGCCCGTGGGGTACACCTCGCTTGTTCTCTAGGCCCGGGACCCTCCGCTCCTGCGCCTGTCTCCCTCCTGTCACCCGGGAATGGAATGGCCTCTGCACACTAACCCGTGTAAACCGATCATCCCAGAAGCATTCTCCCGGGTGTCACCAAGTGACACTTGCCTCCCATATCCGTTTCTGCTGATATGTAAAATAAATCTGCCTCTTCCCGCCCGTGCCCTTCCAAGTATATCAGAGGAATTTCCCTCCATGCCATCTTGCCTCTTCCCCATCTGCATAAGGGAACGTCCCTTCCTCCCTGCACAGCGGCCGTCCAGCCCCCCTCCCTTCTTGGTGTGTAAGTGGACGCTGCCAGTACAGTGGACGCCTCTTCTTACAATGAAGGGCCAGCTGTGACCCCCCCATCCCATGTCGCCTAATGTATTTATTGTGTCCTCGTGTTGTATCAGGTGCTGAAGTCCAGACACCCCTGGTGGGTGTCCTGTGGTGGTCGGCCTCCTTCCTCCTGTCGCAATAAAGTGTGGGAGTTGAATGCGTGTGTGTCACTGTTGGTTTCCGGACAGGCTGTGGGGTAGAGGAGGGAGACCCCCTTATGGAAGCCCAGGTCAGTCCTTACTGTTCCCTGAGGGCTGACGTGCCCTGACGGTGCCTGACTCTCAGAGGTGCCCCTCCGTCTGTCCCGTGACTTGATTGCTTCGTTGTGACTGATATGGCAGGCGCCTGAGTAAATGCGGGACAGCGGGGAGACTTAGATCGCCCCTGAATTGTACTCCTCAGATCTGGGGTGATGGGGAGGATGAAAGGGTTGCAAGAAGTGACACATTGTTTTCCTACTTCACATCAGCATGGGGCGGTGACAGGATCTCAGAAGCACAATAACCTGACATCCATTACTGTTAGGAGTTAATGAGCCTCCTTTGCGTCTTGTGAAAGGGGAGTAGCTCAGGTACTCTGGGGTTCAGGATGGGCTGGATGTCACGATGGGCGAGAGGACAATCACCCAGGCCCGAAGCTGTGGTTACAATCAGGCAACTGGACGGCTGGGGAAGCTGAGAGCCGAGGTGACACGGGGGATCCCTGGTCTTTTCCCTGGCCTCTGGAACGTGGTTGGAGAGGGCAGTGGCTGGTGACAGGAGAGGGAAACAGGCTTAGGCAAAGCTTTCTAAGTACCCAGGAGCAGGCTTGGTGAGACGCAAATGACTCACACGTTGGCATTTTCTCACTGCTTGGACCCCGTTCCTGGCCAGTTCGCATCTTTCACCTGCTCCTTGCGCTCCTTTGCGTCTTGTGCTTGGCTGCCCTTGGTTTGCATCTCAGTTGTTTTCCGGGGTGACGCTTCTCCACTGGGCTCTGACAGCACCTGGAGTCCTAGGTAGTCTTAGCGGTTGGACTGCTCCAGCTTGGGACGCTTCTTTAACTGCAATTACTACTGCAAAAGAAGTTGCATTTTATAAAGTCCGAAGGTATGACAGACAGTACATAGGGAAGACTTCCATACTTGGGGACCAGTGTTGATCTGGGGGGCCTGTGATATCTCCAGTTGCAGAAATTTCACACTGACAGCTTTTATTTTCCATGATTCTACCTGCCCTCTCCATTTTCTGACTCCTGTGCCCAGTACTTGGTTTTAGAGTGGGTCTTCCTACTCCACGAGTCCTGAGCTCAGTGCTGTCAGAGCATCAGGGAGGCCTGGTGACACCTGCCGTCAGCGCCTGGTGGCCTGAGGGCTGGGCAGCAGGTAAGAGCACAGTGGGACCTCCTTGCAGAGCGTCAGGAAACAGACCAAACATTGATCCAAAATTCAATTTAGTATTCTATTACTATCATATATTATCTAGAACAGAACAGCTGTAGTAGGTCCTGAAGTTTAAAAAAATTCCAGGGAAAAACCAAATGAAGAAACATTAACGTCTAAGGGACTGTCCTGCAGTCGCGAGACTGTTGTCAGCTGGGGGACCTCAGGAGTGCGGATGGCACCCCTGCAGCCGGCCATCCTGGTGCTTCCGTGCAGCTGTTTTGCAGCTGAACTCGAGCCTACGCGTGGGACCCACAGCAGGCAGCACTCTGTAGGGCTCTAGGCTTTGGGCAGGAGTGGACTGACCCTCCCGCTGGCAGGACCACGCTGTGGTGACTCCTGCCACTTTGCTGTCTGCAGATGAACATGACAATTCTGAACTTCTCCAACACCAGTGACGAGGCGAGCTGGGCAAGCTGCCTAACTAACCCCCCTGAGCGTGTTTCTACTCCCACAAAACGGGAGTAACTACAGAGGGCTAGTAGGAGGATTAACTCACGAGCTGCATGGTCTTGGGCAAGCGGCCTCACCTCTCCGTTGCTTCAGTTTCCTCGTCTATAAAACTGGGTTTTGGTACCGACCTAAAAGGGCTGCTCTGAAGATTGAGCAGATAAATGAACACACGTCAACTGCTTACGATGGACAGTAAGATGGTAGGCTAAAAAATGTGGCTGGAAGTGATTCCTGTCACCCTCAGAGGTTGTTAATGAGCATTACATGATGCTGAGTGTGTGTGCAAGGGACAGAGATGGACACAGCGTTATGCCGACTGCGAGTGGGCCCAGACTGGAAAGGTCCCAGTACTGAGGAAACGGCTTCATCCGGCGGGAACCAGCGGCGAGGGTGCCCGTGTCGGGCCCACGAGGCTGATGATATGGTTTTAAAAAGATCTCTTTGGAAACAGGATGGAGAAGATACTGGAAGATAAATGGAGGCTAGGAAAGAGGAAAAAAATAGCAAGCTCACCACTCTGTAGTTAGGAAAAGTTTTTTCCATTTAATACTAGACTTTCAAGGATTGAGATGCAAGCTTTTTATGCAATTACATCCAATGTTAAAATTGGTAATACATAATTTACAAAGATTAACATCAAAACAATCATCTATTTAGATATGCTTTTGTAAAAAGGAAATATATTAGCAGCATTTATATTTTCCGCAATCACACAGCCTACAGACATGCAGACTAACTGTAACTATTTGCAGTGATGTAGTGCTTTGCCCCGCATTTCAAACACCAAAACCCACCTGGCAGCTAGGGGGTTCTTTTTATTTCGTTATTATAAAATAACCGAAAAATAAAAAAAGGCATTAATTTCTACACCAGTAAGAAAAAACAAGTTTTTGCACTTACCTAACATTTGATTGTCTAAAAAACATTTCAGTTTTTAGTCTTTCAACAAAAGAAAGATAAAATGACAGAGCGTAGTGTCTTTTGCTTCTGTTTTCGCATTTTACAAAGTTTTTTTTCTTTTTTCTTTTTTTGTCTTTTTTAAAACTTTAGTGTTTAACACTATTAAAGGAAATATTGAATTTTAAACTCTTTCTTGTCACTTTCCTGCTTTTGACTAAAAGGAGACCCCCAAAGTGCCCCTATCCCCACCTCCCTCCCACCTGGCTCCCTGAAATGAAAACCAAAAGAAACCACTCAAATGGGCTTGGACATGCGCTTTCCCAGCTCCACACGTGAGCATCTGATACCCAGGCCTCTCAGTAACGTACAGTGCTTCTCTACAGTAAGAAAATACTCCAAACTATTTTCTTAATTCTCTTTTTTCTTTAATAAAATATTTATTCTGCTTTTTCTCTGCTCAAGGGGACCTCTGGCATCCCCGGTCTTTTTTTTTTTTTTTTTTTTTCCCTCAAGATTGACACAGAAAGGAGAAAAAGAAAAAGATTCAATGGAATGGAAGGTGGTCAATGTTTCTACCTAAACAAGTCAGAGCGTCGTCATCATAAGGGAAAATGTACAATCAGGACAGCATTGGTCCGGTATTAGAAAAAAGTAATGGGGACCTGTTTACTACTGTATTGCTTACTAATCACGCAGCAGATATATATATATACATATATATATGTACATACATATATATATATACACACACAACTTGGCACATTTAAAAACCATCTTTTCTCTTATAAGAACATCTAAAACGTATATGCATATGTATGTCTGAGAGGACAACAAAGCAAAGCTTTTTAAATTTTATTTTTAAAGAGACAGTATTGTCTGGTAACTTCTGGTCAAGAGAATGGGAAGGAAGGAAACACCCTGATCTCTCTCCTGATGATGAAGCCAACAGGAGGGTGAGGAGAGATGGAACTGGGGTGAGGGGAACACTGTCTCTTTTAAGAGATGGACACTGAAAACTGTACAATTAAAATAAGAGTAGTGTTTTCAACTGATAATCTACACTCACAACAAATACTCTGATAGGTGAATACTGTTCAACAGTTCATGTAGTGACTTTTGTTTGGCGGGGGTTAGAGTTCATTTTTATGTAGCTTTTAAAATGCGTTTCTTTTGGAATGAATCTCCATTCGCACAGCACAGCAGACACACAAACCACAGCGCGTAAACCGCACATGTGCTGGCGGGGGCCTGGCCTTCACGCTAGAAAGAACACGCTGGGCAGGTTCTGAAGGTTCACACTGAGACAGTCCCGGAAGCACGGGTCCTGCTGACTGGGGGGCCCCTGCCCCCCCCTCACTGGGGCAGAGGCGGGGCAGGCAGCACACCCATGGGCTTGAGGTGGCTACTCCTGTTTGACTTTGAGCTGGCTGAGCAAGGACAGAGGGACCTCCTGGTCGGGGATCTGGGCAGAGGCCCAGCTACTGTTTCTGTCCTCGGTGTCCGGGAGCTCTTGGAGCCCACCGAGAACAGATGCGGGAGGGGCGGGCGGCCTGGGTCTATCCCTGTGGACTGAGTTACACCTGGGTATAGGAAGCAGTGCCTTTGGGATCAGGGGTGACAGGGAGGGGCAGGTGCTGGGGGAGCCAAAAGGTTTTGGTCCCCTAACGTGCTCTCCCTCGTCCCTGCATTGTTAACCCTCAGGGTAAAGAGCTGGAGAGGAAAACAAGTTCAGCCGACCGGGTTAGACAGACCCTCCTCTTCCTCTCCACTAGCTCAGAGGTTTACTAAGTACCTAATGTCAACGACATGGCCCCATGCCCCTGCTGGACGGACCTGCCCGCCCCTGTCTGCACGCAGAGAACAGGAGGCAGGACCACCAGCTCCTCTGGATCCCAGACGCTTGAGGTGCTCGCTCCTTGCGGTTCACTTCCGAAAGCTGTTTTCTGGGATAAACAGAGTGCGCCTTCGCAGTTTCCTGCCGGATCCCTCCTCCAGCAAGTAGGTCACGTCGATTGCTGAAAACAGAACCAAGGAGGCGCATCAAACAGCACCCGCCCACTCCGTTTCAGATGTGAGTGAGCTCTGAGGAGAGCCCAGGAGTTCAACGGCTCCTTTTCGGGCCTCAAAGCCCAGCTCTCACACGCTGTCCTCTAGGGAAGGGACCCTCTCGCCACCCCAGTTTCATGCCCGTGAAAGAATTCTATCTTTCTTAGGAGACTTTCCATTCTGGGCAAGGAGTCAGAAGTGGTTCTTTTTCATTCCCTCTTCCCTAACTTCCCATTTCTCTCAAACCCTAGATGTTAGCCTGATTCTTACCATTTTTTCCAGGGATTTTGTCAAGGAGACCGAGCAAGATCTGGTTGAGTCGTTCCCGCTGGTTTTGCCGCCGTTCCTCGGGGGTACAGGCTGCCTGGGGTTCTTGACTACTCTCGTCTGGCTTTTTCTCGGCCTCGCGGCCATCGGCACCGGCCCCGTCCTGCTCGGGCTCCTCCAGGCTGGGCATCTCTGCGGCAGCCTGCTCCTGGCTGGCCAGGACCTCTTCGATCAAGGGCAGGGCGTCATCCTCCTGGCCCAGGTCCTTTAGGGGTGGCTTTGAGCGCTCGGACTTCCAGGATGATCTGCCAGAAGGATACACGATTTCAGAGTAAGGCCGAGCAGGGCACTTGGGCACGGAAGGGGGTGAAGGGGAGAGACCTCAGATGGCTTGAGACCCGGGGTTCGCTGCCAGAGCCTTGGGTCAAAGGTAAGAAACTTGGCTCTGGTCTTCACTTCATTATCTTTTGAGCAAATCACTGCCTTTCTCTGAAATTTAATTTCTATTTGTAAAATTCCATTTTTCTCCTTTCTTTCAGGAATCCAACAAGTTGACAAAACATAACCGAGTGGGTGAAACTGCTCAGCTAGTTCTGACGGCTTCGTGAGTACAGAGAAACATGGCACAGCCTGCGGATACCCATGGACCAACTACAGTAAGAACGTAAATGGAGTTTTTACTTTTCCTGAATCTCTCGTCACGCCTGTTATCCAGTATTTTTCCCGCATGTAAGCTATCAATGAAGAAAAGCCTTCAGTGTTTTCTCCAAAAATACCCCTTTTATGTACAACACACACCCAAATAGAAATGAAGAGCCCAAGTGCTCAGCTGACACTGCATTTCTAGCTACGTCTGCTCCTTGACGAAGGGCCCAGGAGCTGACACAGCCTGGGGTAAAGGGAAAGCTGGCAGAAATCTAAGAGAGAGACCTTTCTGGGTCTGCCGAGCATCTGTTCCAAACCCTTTTCTATCTCTAATCCTTGCTAACCTCCCTCCCTGCCCTTTCTGGTGGCTACAGTGGGCTACTCTGTCAGGGACCCCCAATCCTGGGGTTGGGCCCAGCGGGTCGGTGGTGGTGCTGGCTCCATTCAGGGCTCCTCACACCCCACAGGACTCACCGCCCTCCGTTCCTCTTGTAGTTGTCTGGGACGTAGTGAGGCTGCGGAGAAGAGAAGAAGAGGTAAGTGTCCTGCGGGGCTGACAAAGCTGGAGCAGGGGACCTGGGCCCCCCAGGCTAAGGGGGGCGGGTGGTCAAGGAGGAGGAGAGCAGGGCTGAGCCCTGACAAGTGGGTGACTGTCAAGTCAGGAGTTCAGCACTTCTAGTAACCTGCAGGCCACGGCGCTGCTTTGAATGTGTAAGCCTGAAGTGACAGTGACACTGGCTCATAACTCTTCTTGCCCCACCCCAGTGCTGAAGGACTCATAGTTGGGGTCTCAAAGCTAATCAGGGAGCAGCTGACTGAGCAAGAAGACCAGAGGAGTCTAGTTGACAGGCAGGGCTGGCTGCTGGGCAGAAAGAATCTAGTTTAGAAAAATCCGAAAATAATTGGAAAACTAGGGACACAAAGGTTTGGTTTCTGGTCGGACTATTTCTAAGCCTTCCAGGATGACAGCTACGACAGGCCCACTAAAAGAAGCCTCAAGGATGCAGAAGCCAGTCCTGGCTTCCATTACAGCAAACGGATGGGCCGCGAAAAGCTTTATGGAAAGGCACAAAACAACAGGAGAAGTACGTTCACAACAAGTTGAGAAAAGCACACACAGGAAAAAGGCTGATAATGAAACGTTAACAGAGGTTATTTCCCGGGTAGTGGGGTAATACAGCCATGTGCCGCTTAATGGTGGGAAATGTGTCACTGGGAGCTTTGGTCACCGTGCGAACATAGAGGCCCTCACACACACCCAGGTGGCGTAACCTGCTGCACACCCAGGCCATGCCTGCGGTGTGGCCTATTGCTCCCGGGCTACAAGCCTGTACAGCAGGTCACTGTACTAATACTGTAGGCAAGCGGAACACAATGGTGAGTAGTTGTGTGTCTAAGCGTAGAAAAGCTACAGTAAAGCTACGTTATAAAATAGAACGGCACACCTGGACAGGGCACTCCCCACGGACGGAACCTGCAGGACCGGAAGCTGCTCTGGGGGTCAGTGAGGGAGTAGGGAGCGGGTGTGACGGCCTGGGCCGACTGTAACTACTGCAGACTGTACCCACACAGTACACAGGCTACACTACATTTACAAAACAACACGTGATGTGTGAGGCTGCTGCTGGCGTGACACAGCACGCTGTTTCTGCAAACTTGCTTTCTATAAGTAGAAAGAGTACAGTCTAAAATGATTAAAAAGTATAGTGTAGTAAACACATAAACCAGTGACACTTGTTCATTACCAAGTAGTACGTGCTGTACATGACTGTGTGTGCTGTACTTTATACAACAGGCAGCGCGTAGGTCTGTCTGCACAGCGTCACCAGGCACGTGTCAGGACGGGTACACGGTCACTGGGCGACAGGAAGTTTCCAGCTGCAGGACAGTCTTATGGGAGCACCGTTGTTATGTGCTGCATGACTGTACACAAGCTTTCTTAATGCTTCTGTACCCTTCAAATGGTATATGATGATGTCTTACATTTTAAATCCAGGAACGAAAAGAAAAAGCAGTGAACTATTCTCACCAAAGGTTTTTCAAGGTTCTTGCTAGCATTGTACTTGCTTTTTAAAATTATGGTGTGAAAACCAAAACCAAACACTGTAGTATGGGGCTCCAGGGCAAAGACTATAGAGGTGAGAGAGAAAAAAGAGGCAAGTGCAGCTGGGAAATCCAAGATTTCCTGAGACACAGCCACGCCAGGCCACGCAGATGAGTGTGTTGATGCTGTGCCAACACCCCCAGCAGAGACGGACGTTTGCACAGTTTGGGACGGAAGCAGGAGGAGGGAGCAGGGGGCCACCTGCGGGGTCCTGCTCTCGCTCCGAGCAGGACCTACAACGTCCTGGTCCTGCCACGCGGTCAGCACGAAGGACGTACCGAGAAATCTCTCCTGGGCGCCAGCCTCTTGGGGAAATGATCGAAGGCGTAGGGCTTAGTGCACACGGGGTAGCGGCTCCGATGCATCTTGTAGAACAGGTGGGCCGACTTGTCGAGCCGGTAATCGCAGATGTACACGTCCTGCTCCTTCACTCCCTTGGGTCTCCCTATGGGTCCAAACACTGTTAAATCACCGCGTATTTCCCCGAGCTGCACAGCGGCTAGCACACCCCACTGGGAGAGCAGCGAGACCCTGGAGCCATTACTAAGCATGGAGGCTGCAGAGGAAGGAAGGTTCTCAGACACAAGTGTCGAGAAAGGACAAGGGCAACTTGGAGTCAAAGCGCAGACCACAGGATGAGAAGAAGCCAGAAACATAGGTTACGTGAGCACGGCGGAGTCTGAAGGAAACCAGAGCAGATTCTGGGCAAGTTATAGGAAAGGAAGGCAGGGTGGCCGGGTGGCTCAGTTGGTTAGAGCGCGAGCTCTCAACAACAAGGTTGCCGGGTCAGTTCCCACATGGGATGATGGGCTGCGCCCCCTACAACTAAGACTGAAAACGGCGACTGGACTTGGAGCTGAGCTGCTCCCTCCACAACTAGATGGAAGGACAATGACTTGACTTGGAGCTGATGGGCCCTGGAGAAATGCACTGTTCCCCAACATTCCCCAACGAAAAGAAAAAAGGCAGCATAACTAAGGAAAGCACATGTGGAAATGCACGCTCTCTAACTGGGGGAATGGAGCTACAAGCAGTCAGGGTCCAAATAGCCTACACTCTCCCCTGGACTCTGCTGTGACACCGGGAGAGCTGGCACTGACCTCTGCGACAGCTACACGCACTGAGCCCTCTCCCTGTGAGCCATCAATCGGGCTAAGCGTTGTCACAGACCTCATTTCAGCTTTACAACATGCTCTCAAGTATCTTAACAACTTCATTTTTGCGTATTGTTTGCTAATGCTTTAACAAACCTCAAAACCTGCCCCCCAAAAAATAAGTAAAAATAAAAATAAAAAACCCCATAAAAAATTCTAAAATAGATACCAATCCCTACGTTCAGCAGGTTAAGGAACCTGCCTGCCCAGGGCACAGAGGTGGAGCTGGGGGATGAAGTGAGATGGGCTCAGTCCGCAGCCCCTGCTCTTAACCACGAAAACTGACGCACACAGTTGACGACGGCCCTAGGATTCTGGCCTGGCTGGCTGGAGGAGCATTACCTTCCCACAAATACTAAGAGAGTGCCAAGTACACAGTATTAAGAAGCGAGGACACACACAGGACAGCACTCAGAAGCTCCAGCTGGCCCCGGACAATCTGGTACCAGATGGTAAGCGTGGAGAGGGCGCAGTGATCAGGGGACGGGCGCAGGTCCCGTACCTTTACAGTATGTGTACAGGTCCAGGACACAGCACGTCCCCACCACGGCCTCCAGGGGAATGATCTCATACAGCGGCACCCGAAACAGTTCATTGTGATAGAACCGACGGGACGGAGAGTGGTGGGTTTCATGGGGACGGAAATAATGGTGGCCAAAGGCAAACCGTTCCTCTCTAAAAAAAGCAAAAGAGAAGGGAGAGGTTTAGTTGATTAGCGAGACCCTAGTGAACACTCAGCTCTGTGCAGGGAGGGGCCCAGCTGGAAGGAAGGGCTAGACCTCAACACATACTTTTCATTCTTCCAAAGCTTCTCGATGCGGAAGATGTCCAGTTTCTCTCTGTTAATGTGAGACAGCAGCCGGTAGGACTGACGGACCGGGTGGCCATCAGGCGTGCGCCGACTGTCCCTCATCAGGTACACGCAGTCACCTGGGTGGGCACAGAACACAGGACGAGGTTCAAACGATTCCTGTGTCAACTGTTAGGTATCCACTGTCTGGCCCAAGGTTGACGGAGAAGGGACTGAAAATGCACCACCATCAAGACAGAGTGACAAGCAGCCGTCTAATGGTGGCGCTCACACCTCCGGACTATGAGAAGGACACGTGGGAGGTCTTCCACCTCCGGGGTCCTGAGTGTCCTGCCCAGCCTTACAATTAGCTTTATAACCCCCCGGTCTCTCCCAGCTTCATTTGGTGGAGGGGAATGTGGGGACCCTGAGGACTGAAGGACAGAAAACCCTTTATTCCATTGCTACTAACGTCCCATGGCGACGGAACTGCGACGCAGACAGCAGGTCCTCCCTGCTATCAGAAAGGTCAGCTCTGACAAGCAGGGCGAGCACCTGCGAACGCACCTTGACGAAGCAGCAGGTCATCTCGGAGCAAACAGATGAAGTAGACACAGCCGGGTTGGGCGTAGTGGGGTCGAGGGGTCATGGGTACCTCCTGGCAAGAGCAGGAAAAAAGCCAATGGGTAAGGGCTGGGACTGTTACCCCAGTCTGCTGACCTCTCCTCAAGAGGACGAGGACCAGCACCTAGAATTCCCAGCCAACTCACTGTTCAGCCGCCCCGTATACCACAGGTACAAAAACGGATGAAAGCAAGTGGAGATGCTCAACTTGGAAAAGTGAGGTACAGGACGAAACTGACAGGCGAAGTCTCCCAAACTACATGCTACAAAGCATTAACTGTGCGGTTGCTCTGTGCCATCTAGAGGGCATTTCAAAAGGGGTCGGGCGGAACTCTGTCACAACGATGGTGGGGGTGGGGGGCCTCCTAGCATATAAACAGCCGGAGCCCCGGGGAAGACAAACATTCCACAAAGAGCTGGCCACGCAGTGACAGCAGCAGCCCGTTAAACACCTTTATAGAGGTGACTTGCCCAAAGCCACTCGGAGAAACAGCAGAGCCAACACAAAACCCGCTTCATAATGCGGCCAGTTACCCAGCCCGCCAGCCGGCTCTCCGGGAAGTGGGCCTCGGAACAGCCTCTGCTGGCTCGGAGTCGAGTGCTCTTCCACTTACACGCCGCTTAACGTTAAGTGTATTCAGAGCACTCAAGTTCTGGGCTTTACAAGCTACTTCTTTTATGAGTCGTTGCTAGTGTTTATAAAAACCACAATTTATATAGTACCATTCCTTCCGCTAAGTTCTAAGTATGTTATTTTCCGTTCGCTCACTGAGAAAAGGGCAGAATTATCACCCTCAATGGAAAGTGTAAGAAACCGGCCCAGAGGGGGGGGGATTTGCCAGAGGAAACTCGGCGCCCCAGGACAGGTAAGTCCCCTCCATTCAAAGCAGGGCGCTGGCAGAGGCTGCTCACCCTGTCCACGGGCCTCGGGTCGCACTGCTCACACAGGTAATGCTCCACGTCTGCGTGCACCCCCATACAGTCACAGTGCTGCCAGACCTGCAGGAAAAGGTGCGGGGGTGGCTTAGACTCACCATAGAAGTGCTGGGGGCGGAGAATAAAGAGTTAACAACAGGAGACGGTCAAACAGGAGCAAACTAAGGGATAAGTGGGTGAGGGAAAATGAGGGATAAATGATAACATGGGAAGGAAGAACAAGGACTTGTCTGACCACAAGTATGCAGATTGGTTCCCACTGTACAGATCTAGGCAACGAGGTCGGAGACAGAGAACGGGAGACTGATTCAATAGCACCGCAGTATTGCTCACTAAACAATACACATCAGTGATGGGCTATTGTGAAAGGCTTCGCACTGACGAAGCGTTCTCTTCCCCTCATCTAATTATTTCCTGCCAGCAGCCCTGTGTGTTGCTCATGGCTCCACTGGCCACATAAGGTGACAAGCTCAGAAAGAGCAAACGGGGATGGATGCCGGGGCTCAGCCCAGGCCTGGAGCCCTTTGTCACGAGCTCTCAGTGCACGTGCAGTGGGACGCTCTTTCTCAAGGAAAAGCACCACCCTAAATGCCAACATCCTGGGCCGGGTCCCGTGAGACGTGCAGTGCAAAGCGGGCAGAAAGAACGGGAGGCAGGAAAAGGAGGGACAGAAAGAACAAAAGAGAAGAAAATAAAAAGGGGGACAGACGACAGGGGGAAGCACCGGTGAGGTGACACCTCACAGAAACCAGGCAAAGTCCACGCTGACCGAGGCTGCCACGCCCACCCGGGGCCAGCCGCGTCGCTGAGCCGGGCGCCATGCTCGCCAGGACCGGCTCCGGCTTCCCGCCCTGACGCTCACCATGCACTTGTCACACTGGATCATGAGGCCCTCGTCCTTGTAGAGGCCGCAGACGCAGCGGATGACGTCGTCGTCCTTCTCGTGCCCGCTCTCCTTCTCAGACACCGAGGTCTCGCTGCTGTCGGCCTCACTCGCTGTCTCTCCCACAATCTCGTCGATCTGGGCTGAGGCCTCATGTCGGGCGTTGTAATAGGCCTTCCGCAGGCGGCAAACGTCTCTCCCAGTCGGGGACTTCCGCCCGTAGTACTTCTGCAGAAAGCGGGACAGAGAAGCTGTTTGCGCTTCTCACGGTGGCTGGAAGCACACCTACGCGGTGACGCCATTCTCTTCACCCTCCCGTGTGGGTGAGAAGCTTTTCAGTGCCATCAAACCCCGTGAGTGCCAGGCAGCTGGAAACAGCCGCAAGTGAGCTAAAACGCACAGGCGTCAGGGCCTGCCTGCACGGTCCCTTTCCCATGCGCTCTCCTGCTGGCAGGCAGCGCCTTCCGCAGGCCCTCTGAGCACTTGGTAAATACACAGACATCGTGGGGGAGAAGCGCTCCGTCACCCTTGTCCTGACACATCCGGGACAGAGCCACGGGTTTTAAAGACATGTGGAAGCTGGATCTCAGGGGAAAGCGGGTTACGCTACAGACGGCTCGCATCCTTCTCTCGCACGCGTTTTCTTCCTTCACTCCTTGTCTTCAGCCTCAGTTCTCCCTGCATCTAGTTCCCTCTCAGGCCCTCAAACCCCTCTCCCAGGGGCTTCAAAGTCGCTGATGATTCCCTCTCTTCTACGCACCATACACTAGTCCGTCCTCTCCTTCTCTCATGAGTTTCACTTACTCTACAACCTATTCGCCTAACACTCAATTCCATTCTTAAGACAGATTTACAACTACTTGCCTGTACCTACGTCTGTGTGTTTCACATGTACTTATTATCTTGAGCAATGTAACCCTTGCCCTAAGGGTACTCAAAAACAACTGCTGCCTTTCTTAACCAGAAATACGAAGGTTGACAGAATAGAGTGAAAATCCTGAACGTCCTGGGACGGTTCCCTTCCGATCCCACTCCGTAAGCCGAGCCTGAAGCCCGTGAGCAGTACCTACCTCTGCGTTCCGGAAGACCTTGAGCATGTCAGCATCGAAAGCCTCCACAGTCTTATAATAGCCGATGAGGATCTGCTTCTCGATGGTCGAAAGATCCAAGGGATCAGAGATCTTCTCATAGTAGTCAGCATTCCTGGAACACAGAGCCAGGTGTCAGTCTGCTACCCCCAGTCCTTTTCTAAAATTCCAAGAATTGCGCCACACGTGCGGACTTACTTTTTCTTTGGGGGGAGGTTCAAAAGCGGTGCTGCCAGTGCCTGTCGGGAAGAATCTGCAAAAGAATGCCAGGCTTAGTGGAAGGGCTGTAACACACCAGGCAGGCAAGTATTAACTCTGAAACTGAAAAAGGAGAACCCCTAAAATTAAGTTAGAAAAAAAAAAAATCGAAGTTTTCTTTGGCAGCCTGACTATAAAAAATGCAAGGACTTTTCAGAAATGTGGGTCAAGACAGGGACCGGAAGGTACTTTCAGGATTAGTGAAGCATAAGAGACACAGTACATACACTTGATACACAGCACGTGAGCTGGGTGATGAGGAAACTTTCTGTGAAGAAAGAGTGAGACATGGGAAATTACGAGGGTAGCTGGGCTGCTCTGGGCGGATTCCAGCTCCACTAATCTCACTACAGCGAAGACCATCTCATCCAAAAACTGTTTTCTAGTTCTCATTATTTCTCTGTTGGTTTGGATTCAATTAAATTCCAGATAATGAATAATATGTACTGTAAATATTTTCTAGAACAGTTAATTTGTATCACCAAAACAGCACTCACGCTGTGGGGCTACTTCACCTGCTACCTTACATCCCTTCTAGTAACTTCCTAGAGAGAGAAAGCCTTCGGTTCCATGCCCAGAACGCAGGGACAGGCACACAGACCGATTGCTGCCTAACACTTGTCAGATGGGGTGGCTGAGAACGCAGCGTGATCTTCTGGGAAGGTAAAGGGTACACGTAGGTGCCACAGAACTTGACATTTCAGGACAGCTTGGTCCCCCCTTTCCTCTCTATTACCTTAGGTTAACAAAACAGCAGAAAGCCACTAAACTATGAAAATAGCAGACAGAGAAAGAAAAAAGAAAAAAAATTCCTCAGAATTTAGGGAAAGGAAGAAAGACCAGCCAAGCTGATGGCACAAAGCAGCATTTGTTAAAATCTCTCACTGTAAACATCTCTAAATTTTCTGGTCATAGAAAGTCCAGACTTCTGGTCATAGGAAGTTTGTACATTGCCAAACTTCCCACACCAAATTAAAAACTCTCTCCTCTAACCTTACCCCCAACACACACCCAAAAACTGTGCCTTGAAAAAGGAAAGTAGGGGAAAGGCGTTGGCATGAAAATGCTTTGTAAGTAATTTTCTTGCAGCTTTACATCCTTGGCCTTAATGCAGAGGTCAGAGCTTTGTGAACCCTCCGAAATATATGCAAAATTATGTAGATACACTTTTCTAGGGAAAGCGTCCACACTTTTATTATATTAGATTCTCAAAAATATCTGTCAAACAAAAAAGGTTAAGAACCACTTGTAATGTCACATGTTCGTATTTCTTTCTTAAATTGCTATTTCACTGCCTCATTCAGGAAAATTACATCCAAGACAGAGACCTGCTTCTTTCTATCCCATAGCTAAGAAATGTGATTTCTAAATACAGCTCTAGGGCCGGCTCAGTGGCCCAGGTGGTTGGAGCACCAGGCTCCTAACGCTGAGGTTACTGGTTCGATTCCCACATGGGCCAGTGAGCTGCGCCACGTGAGCAACAGGAGGTTGGCGTGAACTGCCGTAAGCAACCGTGTGCTGCCATGAGCAGTGGCCAGCATGAGTGGCCAGCAGCCGGCAAGAGCTGCTGTGAGCAGGCATCTGATGACCGGCGACCGACTGCCTCAGCCGAGGGGAGCACAAGGCTCATAATACCAGCATGGGCCAGGGAGCTGTGTCCTACACAACTAGACTGAGAAACAACGGCTTGAACCAGAGTGGGGGGTGGGGGGGTGGAGCAGAAAAATTGGGGGGGAAAAAATACAGCACTTAACTACGGTACAAATAATACAAAAAGTTGACATACAAGATGTAGGGACTTGAAACAATCCCCAAAGACTACATCCAGCCAGTCCTGTAACTCTCCACAGTCCTGACTCTAAACCGTCCCTTGTTCCGGTCTTGGATGTCGCAGGTGAGAGTAACGACTGTGTGGGACAGGGATGTGGCCACCTCACCTTTATAGGAGATGATCCCATCACAGATCTCTTTGAAGACCTGGGCGAGGCGGGCTGCCCGGGCCACTTCAATGTTCTCCTCTGCGGCTGCCAACCGTCTTGTGCGAACAGACCGGGCTGTCTGCAGGGCGGAGAACTGGGTCATGAAGACGTCTGCAAGGAGGAAGCGGAAATCAGCCTCAGGAAAATGGGAGCTCTATGTGGCTTCTCTTCCCCACGGGCTCCTGCCATGTGTTCTATTTTCCTCGACACTGGTGTCACCTCCCCCTGCAGCTGGCATAGTTATGTGCCCCGTCTGCAAGTTCCTGTCCAGGCAGGAAAGCAGACAGAGGATCCACTACCGCTGTCACGTCCAGGGACTTGCAGGCTGGCAACGCTGTTTGGGGACGGGTGGGAGGGGGTTTCCTCCTGTTCCCTAGAGTAGAAACAAGGCAGCCGGAGACCTGGGAGGGACAGGTTACTGCTGACTGATGCTTGTATGTTTGGATCTTAACTGTTTTGGTCCAGACTAAAAGGAATCTGTGAATAGACTGTTTGAAAGTAGCTGAAAGCACCACTTTTGAGACAATCTTAGGAATTAACAGGACCGTTTCCCAGGCCTCACTCACCAGACTTGATGTTCCCGTCATCTCGGCAGATGCCATTCCAGCGGGTATATAATGACGCCGAGTGAATGTTATCAGTGGTGTGCTTCACTTCCTCCTGTTTCTGCCGAATCTTCTCCCAGTTTCGGACCAAGAACACATGATGCTTTAATACAAAGTTCCTGCCAAGAAAGAGGAAAGGTGTTCCTTTATTCATGAATTCAATCAGCATTTACTCCATGTCTGTTCTACGTAAGCCACTATTAAGATGTTATCAATGAATACTCAGTGAATTCAGCCTTTATAAAAGGAATTACATACAGGGCAACATTACTCAGTTTTGCATCTTGATTCTTTTTTCCCCCCACAAAACAGAAAACATTTCCCTATATTATTTATAGATGGCAATTGAAGCGGCCTGACTTGAAGGCAGAGCTTTGTGGAGGGTTTGTACAAATCCTAGAGGAAGTTGCTGAGATGCAGCACATACAGGCTGAGGCTCAGCTACGACAAGGAGCCTGGCCGGACGGCAGAGCAAAGGCATGTGAGATGGGTGCGTACTGGGCAAACCACGTTAGGGTGGGGCCTCCACACCTCTGAACTTAAAGGAGCCGTGCGTATCGTGACCGAACTTACACAAGCTTGACGATTCTATACTTTTTTACCCTAGCACACATATAAACAGACGTGACCTTGAATAAATCTCAAACTATGGGCCTCAGTAGGTGGAGATGAGACTAATTTTATAGTGCCTGACTCTGGCTCACATTGAAATCACCTGGGGAGCTTTATAAACCACAGATACCTGAGCTCCACCTCTGAGAATTCTGGTTTGAGGGCCCTGGGTGTGGCCTGGGCACCAGGAGTTTGTAGGCACCAAGGCTAACATGCAGCTCAAGTTGGAACCACTGCTCAGGTTATTTCTGTTTTACTCAAGTTTAAACTTTCTATCCCTCAAAGTGTAATAGGATAAACGGGGCTAAAATGATAGTCAAATCACACATAAAGACGAACTTTTGAAGACCCTGGATTCTTAACCTGTTCTGGCCATGGATTCCCCGGCAGCCTGAGGAAGCCTGTGTAACCTTTCTCTGAACACTGTTTTAGACGTACTTTAAAAATAATATAAAATTTTAAGTAATTTTAACACATAGGATTAAAAGGCAACTAAACATACTGAATACTGTTTTTGGAATATTAAAAAACCTGAAAATGTGATATAGAAATAAACATTAATTTTGCATACATGACAGATCTAGTTGTGGCTTTAACAGCCCTAAAAATTCTGAGGTGGAGATGAATGTAAGTGATATTCTGAGATACTTGGAACACCTATAACATGACATGAAAACCTGAACGTGGTGACGAAGTCACGGAAACTGCAAATACGACACACACGCATACACGCACGCACGTGCACACACACACGTTTTTTTTTTTTTTTGCCTACAGGTTGCAGTCGAAGGAAATGCTAAATTTCAGTTAGAAATTAGGGAAAATAAAGACAATTTTTCCCCACTCTGAGCTCACCGATCCCCTGAATCCTTGTTTCAAGACGTGTTCAACTACACAGATGTTTAATAATGTTTAAACTGACAAGCAAATGACGTTAATTTAAGTTCAGTGAAGAAACCTCCTTCTTACCTCTCCCGATTGGACATCGGCTTCATTTGTAACTGGGGGGTCAATCTTGTTGGGGTGTTGATGTTCTCACTGGGTTCCTCAGAGAGGTGGCCTCTCTGAAAAAGACGGATCAGATTGCAGGAAAAGGAAAGTTCGATCAGAGATCAACTCGAAGAGCATTAAAACGACGCTAAAGACACCACCCGTGGGAGTCCCCCAATTTCAGCAACCGCCTTAAGTGGCTATTTGAGGAAAGAGCCGGGAGATGGTTATTCACCCTTTTTTTCAGCTTGTGCTTAGACTTCCTCTTCTCCTTGGACCGCCCGGACTTTCTGTGTGTGGCCACAGTCTGGCTGCTTTTGCTGCTGGGGAGCCCATTCATGCGCTGGCTCTTGCCTCCAATGATCCCTCGGCATTTCTCAAAGCCACACTTACACAGTTGCTTTGAAGGAAAGAGAATAATGCTTATAGCCTGCCATCTCATTCACAAGTTCAAACAGGATGCCTGAGCATCTAGACACCCAAAAGTAAGTCTAAATCAAGGCATTTTCACATAGAGGAAAAAACTGACGGAGAGTAAAATAAATACAAATGAGTTTCTACTGTAATAGAAAGATTACACGTTGGGAAAACTCTACCAGAATAGTTAAGAACTGACTGCAGACCAAAAACGATCGGGCAGTCTGTTCCTGCAGTGCTACAAGGGACCTCTGTGTCCTAGCTCAGTGGAGTGAAGAGAACAATTTTTCCCCAATGAATGGCTACAGATGAGCAATGTTTCCTGAAGGCCTGTATTCTACAGGGCACGGTGACAAAGCCAACCTCCCCTCTTATATTTATTCTTCTTACCTGTTTTTCAACGTTAAAGGAATGAAAGTTGTAATCGTAAGTGAGCTCGGTACCAGCTGGCATATCTTTCAGGGCATACAGTCCGATCCGGTACACGCCATTAACAGACCTAGAGAGAAAGGCAGAGTAGAGGCAGAGGCTTACTGCCACGCCTGGAAACTACCACCACTGGTGCACGGATTTCCAATTTGCCTGTTTCTGTCTCCAGTCACTCGAGTTTGCTGGCCAATCTTTCCCCCCTCAGTCTGTCTCCTGTTCTATTCCGCCTACAGGATACTGTCAAACCAACAGTCCTAAATCAGTTTCCTGGAAAACATGCTCTATGTTGCCGATTCGAATAGGTCTAACTTTTCCTGCTCGGTATTCAAAGCTCCTCTAAAACATGGTTTTAGTTCAGTTATTAACAAGTAAGTTAAAATGGCTTCCTATCGCATCCCTAAGAAAAGCTTATAGTTCCCACTGATCTCCACCTTTCTCACCTGTACGTGAGTCTCTTTTGTTGTTTTACAGTAAGTTATAATGATCTATCGTGCCCAGTTCTAGATGCTTTATATAATTATAGCTAACATTTATAGAGTGCTTATTATATTAGTTATAACATTCTGTTGCACTAACTTATTTAATCCACCCAACAACTGCATTAAAAAAGGTACCATTATTAGGTAGTATTATAACCCCCTTTTCTGAGGCACAGAGAGGGTAAGTACTTGCCCCCAGCAAATGGCTGCAGGAATTGTTTCAAGTCAAGGCAGTCTGGCTTCACAGGCTTCCCCACTACGTCATACTGCTAACAAGTTGTCATTCGGCCTCAGAACAACCCTATGAGGCAGGTGCTATGATTCCAATTTTATATATGAGGTTACATGTGGCTTAGATATTCTGTTCACAGTCACACAGCAATTGCATTAAAAACTAGGGGGTTAAAACCTAGTCTGTTTGACCCCCCAAACTTCTCTTCTCTTCCTTTCTGCTTCTGCCCATGTAGGACACATCCAGGTTTAGCTTGGATACTCCCTTATCAAATGTGAATTTCTCTAACCTTCAGTTTTTGGTATTCTTTTTTTCTAAATTCACAAAGCATTTTTCAGTCTACACCAGAGAATGGAAAAATGTGACAAACTCCCCCCATGTCTTTGTAAATTTTTACTGGCATACAGCCACACCCCAAAGTTTTGTATCATAACATTTAAAATTTGATTATATACTGTATTAATTTTTTTTTTTTACAGGATTTTATTGGGGAACAGTGTGTACTTCTAGGCCTTTTTTTCCAAGTCAAGTTGTCCTTTCAATCTTAGGTGTGGAGGGTGCAGCTCAGCTCCAGGTCCAGTTGCCGTTTTCTACTTGCAGGGGGCACAGCCCACCATCCCTTGCGGGAGTCGAACCGGCAACCTTGTGGTTGAGAGGACACATTCCAACCAACTGATCCATCCGGGAGGCAGCTCAGCTCAAGGTGCCATGTTCAATTTTAGTTGCAGGGGGCGCTGCCCACTATCCCTTGCGGGAGTCAAGGAATCGAACTGGCAACTTGTGGTTGAGAGGATGCGCTCCAACCAACTGAGCCATTCGGGAGGCAGCTCAGCTCAAGGTGCCGTGTTCAATCTTAGTTGCAGGGGGTGGAGCCCACCATCCCTTGCGGGACTTGAGGAGTTGAACCGGCAACCTTGTGGTTGAGAGACCACTGGCCCATGTGGGAATCAAACCGGCAGCCTTCGGAGTTAGGAGCATGGAGCTCTAACCGCCTGAGCCACCAGGCCGGCCCTAAAAATGTTTTTTTAGGGGTATAACTTACATGGAGTTGAATACACAAAGCTTAAATACATAGCTTGCTCAATTTTATATATATATATATATACCTCTGTAAACTCCCAGAAAGCTCCTCTCCCAACCAGTACCCTCCCCACAAAGGACTGCACTATTCTGATCTCTATCACCACAGATTAGTTTTGACCATTTTGAACTTCAAATAAATGGAACCTCAACCGCTGTTTCTTCAAATATTCTGTTTCTTTCTCTCTGTTCTCCTTCTGGGACACTAACGAAGCATATGTTGGTCTGCTGATGGTGTCACGGAGGTTCCTTAGGGTCTGTTCTCTTCAATCTTTTTCCTTTCCGATCCTCAGACTTGATAATTTCCATTGTCCTATCATCTAGTTCACTGATTCTTTCCATCTTTGTTTAGTGTATCTGCCTTTAAGTCTCTATTAGGGACAAGTCCTGTTGAGTTATTTTTTTCCTTTGAATGAGCCATTCTTTGCTATTTCTTTGTATTCCTTATGATTTTAAGTTGAACACTGGACATTTGAATTTAATAATGTGATAACTCTGGAAATCAGATTCTCCCCCTTCCCCAAGGTTGGCTTTAAAAAAATTTTTTTTGTGTGTGTGTGGTTGTTGTACGCTATCTCTCTACCAAGATCAGCCCGAGGTGTAAACTCAGTGTCTTCTTATGTCTGTCCTGAGCCTTTCCTTGGATATGCACAGTCACATTAAATTTTCCCCCATATATGCAGTTGCTTTTGAATGACCTAATCTTTAATGCCTGGCTCACGAAAGGGGAAAAGTGAAAAATGAAGGGGGAAAAAGAGGGCACTGGCCCTTTAAATCTCCCGGAAGTTACTTCAGCTGGAGGGAGAGGTGCTTGCAACAACCTGGCAACTGACAATCAGAACAGATCCCAGTATTTGGAGGACAGGGTCCTTTTTACCCACCCTGGTTTCTGCAAACTGTGCACAAGCTGTTCCAGGAACATGCGTACAGCTGCCTGCCATGTGGCTGGTGATGGAAGATGGGCAGCTGCGACTGCTCTAGGAGCTCAAACTGACTCAAACAAACTGCGATTTACCATCGCAGCCTCCCCTGGCAGTTGCGAGCCTTCAACAGATTCTACAATTCCAGAATCGTTCTACCAGACCGATGGTGCCTGTGCAATTGTCTAAGGGGAGGTCGATTTCTGGTGCTTCCTACTCCACCATCTTCCCAGAATTCTCTCCTATCCTATTCTCTTTTTTGAATTGTTTTTCAGATGTGTTTTTTTTTCTTCTCAATTGTATTCTAATCTATTGCCCTTGTTTTTATTTCTCATTGTGACAAATCCAGTGGGCTGACAGGAGAAGAACCATGTAACACAGTGCCTGGGACATAATAAGGTGTCAGTAACTAGTAGGTATTATTATTGTTTCCTATACACATACACATACTTATAATTTCCTGGGAGTGAGCAGTTAGGCTGAAGTGAAGACGTATCAGAAGCTTACTCTCTGCCTGGAGGGCCTAGTAAATGGGAAACTGCCTGCGCCGCTTTGTGGCAGCTGAGTGACACTGTGGACAGATCAATCTCTGGGTGCCCTCACTGCCTCTGCTCTGCTGGATTCTTGGCTTCACCTCCCCTGCTTCCTTACCATTTCTGCATCTCACAGTTCGGGTCACAGCTGTGGTTGATGAATCGAGCCTCATTTCCCATGCGGTAACTGTCAATCACCATCCCGCTGTCCAGGTTCAGACAATAGTGGTCACTGTGATTGTGATACTGCTCAATCATCCTGTTCCTGAGGAGAGACATGATGGAAAGCCACTTACTGGTTAAGCTGAAAGTCATTTCCAATGTTCCCTTTTCCATTCTAACCTGGTACCTTTGTCACCTTACCGGGTACCATCATTCACTACTGTACCTGAACTCCTGCTCGCTGACAACCTCCCCTAGGTATTCAATGATGAACTGCCCGGCTTTTAGGGGTTCTTTGGTTCTGATTCCCCAACCTTTTTCCTCAGCTCGAAATCGTTCTAGACATTGCACCCACTCATGCCTCTGTATCCTCTGGTTACAGCACTGCTCACCACAGGGGCAAGTGTTGGGGGAACACTCGGCAAAGATCATTCTGGAAAGAAAAGGAATAATTGCATGTCAATTAACATTATATATGCCTTCATGAACCCACCTAATGTTTTGTAGGAATTTTTAAAAAGAATACATGAAATTATTTTAATAAGGTTAGACTGGTTAACAAGGTAATATTGTGGTTGCCTCGATGTCCTGAATCAATTCAAAACATTTACCTTTCATGGTCATTTTGACTTTGGGGAAGAGCCAGAAGTCGCATGGTGCCAGATCTGGTGACTATGGTGAATGAGAACACATCGTAATGCTTTTATTTGACAGAAATTGCCATACGAGAAGTGATGTGTGACATGGAGCTTTTCTGTTGTGATCACAAAATACAGTGAACGCTGCTGCCGAGTGCCATCCAACAGAAAGGCAGGGATCTTCAATATGGGAAGTGACACATCAAACCTTAGTAACAGTGGGTGACAAGTTTCAACTTGTTTGGTGTAGTCAGTCGGGTGTGAGCTATGGTTGAGGGAAGGTGTATTTTAAAGTGTGCCATAAATCATCCTCCATCATGACAATGCTCTGTGTCACACATCACTTCTAGTATACAGCAATTTCTGTCAAATAAAAACATTATGGTGTGTCCTCATCCACCTTATTCACTGGATCTGCCACCCTGTGACTTCTGGCTCTTCCCCAAAGTCAGAATGATTCAGGACATCGAGGCAGCTACGACAGTGCAACTAAAGACACTCAGAAAGAGGACTTCCAGAACTGCTCCAGAAAGTGGCAAGAATGATGGGATAAGTGTTCGAAGCGAGGAGGAGTATTTCCAGGGGAATTATTGGCAATGTGTCTTTTACTGTAATAATTTTTTTAATTTAAACATTTACCATATTGTTTGATCACACCTCGTACAATGCCAAGACATTTATAGTGATGTAGGTAGATAAAGTAGAATTTCCCCACCGGCATGCTGAAGCAGGAGGTACTGAAACACTGACTCCCCCAGCCATCAGGACAGATGACTAGAGACCAAAGAAGCAGCTGTCCTTGGCCAGAAAAACTATCCAGGAGTATTGGTGTGCATTTCAATGGGTCCTTTTGCTGTAAATTTGCTTATGTTAATACTGAAACCAACAAACTATCTGTACTCCTTTATCTCCATCAGACATTTCCATTTTGAAATCTCATTGTCATTTTAATATCAATGGTCCCAAATGAAAATCATAATTTTTATCTCTAAACCAGTCACACTGCACACTCGCTATCTCTGAAAATAACATTACCACCTCTTACTGACATCACTGACTCAATCATGTCTGTATTTGTCTCATGCTAATGGTTCATTAAGCCAGCTTTCCCCTCAAATATATCATGTCCTCCTTCTCTCGCACTGCCATCAGCCTACTTTATTCTCTCATGGCTACTTATTGAGACCTAGGAATGTTTCTACAGCTCTGCTTAATACTTTATGAACTTTGTCTCACATAATCCTCACAAAAACCCCCCATAGAAAAAAAGGTATTATTATTTTTATTAGAGGGGTTAAATAACTTTCCTCAGGAATCACAAATAGTAAGAGGATTAAAACCTGGGTACATAAGACTCTAAATCTCATTCTTTTTCTGTTATTCTATTCATCCCATGGATCATCTGAATGTGTGTCCCCCCAAAATTCATAGTTGAAGCCCTACCCTCTGCCGTGACGGTATCTGGAAGCAGGGCCTTTGGGAGGCAGACAGGGAGTGGGGACCTCATGAGGAGATCAGTGCCCTTGCGAGAAGGGAAGACAGAGATCTCTCTCTCACTCTCTTCCCCTGAGTGTGCACTGAGGAAAGACCACGTGAGCACATAGGGAGAAGGCAGCTGTCTGTAAGCCAGGAAGTGGGTCCACGCCAGACACCGAATCTATTGGCATCTTGACCTTGGACTTCACAGCCTCCTGAACTGTGAGAAATAAATGTCTGTTGTTTAAACCGCTCAGTCTGTGGTATTTTGTTATGGCAGCCCGAGCAAACTACAACAGCCCAACAACTATGTTTGTGCAACTTCTTGAGGAAAAGTCTAAGAGGCTATTTAACGTTTCCCTCCAAATGAAGTGTCTTACAAATTGCAAAGCCTACACTTTTAGAGGCGTCAGTTTAGCACAGTACCGATTGAGGCAGTCGTCCACACAGCCTTTCCCGGTGTCATCATCTGGCTTCTTACAGTTACAGGTGGGAGCCTCGTAACCAGACAGGGGTTTGACATCAACGTAGACATCTTGAGAGAAGACAGCAAAGAATAATTTGTGAAAATAAAGGATAAGAAGAACACTGATGGTACGGAGACAGAAAAAACAGCTCCCAAGTTACTCACTTGAACGGATTTTTTTATATAGGGGGACATCTGGCTTTTTGTATAGCTGGAAGAAAAAAAAAGAAAAATCTTGATATAGCATTAACTTCAAATGCCAGACAGCAGCATTAATCACTGAAAATACAGGAAATTATCCATGTGCTCTGCCCATATGGAAATATTTACAAGATTTTCTGGGTTGGACACATTTGAGAGAAACTCTTGGTGCGATCACTTTTTTCCCTGAAATAAAAGGTGACTTACTAGATCAGGGTAAGAGAGAACTAGACTCACAGAAGATATATAAATATAAAATAGTTTAAAGAAAATGCATTTTGAATTATATGTTGCTTCAGCATGTTGTTGGATAGACTAATGAAAATCACACTGCAGATCAAAGCTATTCATTTGGATAAATTAAGATTCTATTTCCCTCTGAAAAAAAGGGAAACCTGGCCTAGGGCTTTTCAGATGGTCTAAGTAGGTATATGAAATTAAAAAGATGAGTACCCTTGCTTTTTCAGGGTGGGTATTGCAGGAAAACACATTTTACATTTTCATTAAGGCAATTAATTTAGTGAATAAAGAAGCTGGGGCAGGCAGGAAAATGAAACTCTCACACTGTAATCAAGAACACATTAGGAGGAAAAAAAAAGAATGTATTAGAAGAGAGGTAGTCAGTTGGCCAGTGTTTTACCATAGAAGATAGTATAAAAAAGTAGCCACTTGGTGTAAGCTCAGTGCCTTGGTCTATAAAAATAACCCCACTATCGTTTTTCAGTGGGTATAGTCAAAGCACTGTCTCCCTCATTCTTATGAACTCTCTGAGACAAATATGTAAGCTATGATCCTCTCAGAATTCAAGCAAGGCCACCAAAGAAGAGAGTGCAGAAGAAAATGTCCATTGCTTTTGGCATTCCAAAATTAAACTTTGATGGAATTCTGGCAAAACTCAGGAGCTTATTCACCTCACTTGCATGACTATTTTTATTTCCCAGTGGTGGAAATGTATGGGGTCTTGGGGCTATAGCTTAATACAAAAATTACTGGGGGAAACTTTTCCATTAGGAAAGCAAGAGAAAAACAGCACCTTCCTATTTTTAGTTCCCAGTATATTTCAAGATCTTTTAAAAGTAGAAGAGTGTTAAACATTTTCCCTCTTTCCTTTGGTAGAAGAATTCTTTTTGTATGTGAAAAATAAATTCCAAACTGATGGGAAGGAGCCAACAAAAATAAAGCCTGAAATTTCTTAGTGCTGCTGGCAGTACATTTAAATTCTCTGGAGACCTGCAGCCAACAGGATTCTTACAGAACAGAATCTTTGCTACCAAAATAAAAGTCCAGAATAATAACAGAAGGTTGCCTAGGGAAGTAGGAACTTACTGCTATTTTGAAGTATGAGTAAAGGCAAATAGGTCACATTAAATATGGATGCAAATTCATTTTTTAGAAGTCTCTAACCTTCACAGGGACACTTCTCTATACTTCCTAAAATGAAAGCATACCAAGGAAGCAGAGAAAAAGACTTGTACCGCCCCCCCCTTACCACTTAAGAATGAAACCTGGTAAGACAGGCTCATTGTACCTGATTATGTTTCCATTGCCAAAGGATGTCATAGGGAAGCTGGAAGTCAATTCTCTTTTGCCTTAGATACTTTCCTGAAACAAACAAAGAAATACTATAAATGTCAATGTCTATTCATAAAAGGGCCTAATAGCCATAAGAGCTAATATGCACTGACTAGAAAAATAAAGATTTAATTTTAATTTTATGGAGTTTTTCCATCACCAATTTTTATTTTAGCTACTATTTTCTGCCATGTAGTATATGTTAAAGATATATTTTAATAGTAGCCTATATAAGACAATGTAGCCAATTTACTACCAACAATACGCAGGACATTACGAAGCAAATGAAATACTAAGAACTGTCTGATTAGTAAGATCCCTCACTGAGCACCCGCTCCCCACTCTCCTCCATCACTGGACATAATCGACGGGGGACTATAAAGAGGGGAAGTAGCAGAGTTTTCTAAAATGGCAGTCCCTGAACTTAATCTAGTGTTTACATGGAAATTTACGATCTGTTAGTTTTTTTCCTATTAAAAAGCACCACTAGTTTTTAATATGTAAGATATGTCAACTTCAAAGGCTCCTCAGGGAGGTCGCCTCAGCTTCCTTACTGCCCTTGACGCGCTGTCACGATAGGACTTACACTTTCCCGAGTTATTTGGATACTGGTCCTGATGGTTGTGTCTAAAAGTGATGCCAGAGGTGAAACTACTTTAATACGACTACTGAGACGTTACACACATTGTCATTACGCTGACACTCGTCCTAAAGGTGTAAAGCAATGGCGGGTGAAACTGCAGGCATCTGCGTGTAAATCGAGGCAAGTGGCACCAAACTGTATGAGCAAAACGAAGCCAGCAGGAACGACTGTGCCGGCTCGTCAGGATGCGCTTGATGAAGTGACAAAGATTAGGTTAAACCCTGACCCGAGCCAAACCGTGTAACCATCCACAGGACACGGAGGCAGTGCGCATAAAGCTGCATTCGGAGGCGTGACACTGTCACATGAAATGCACTGTGCAAACACGGGAACAGAGGGCTGAATTAGCTGCTTTGCTAATGACCACCATTTTTACTTGAAAGAACTGACGAACTCCAGTCATGCTGACTTAGGAACTGAAACAGAGGCCAGTGAGCTTGTTACTCCTAGAAACAACTGAAAATATCTGTTTCCAATGATAACATGCAAGTCGGAAGTGAACACTGGGAGTTTGGAAAACTCGATGTCCACTACCGTGAGACTCTGTTTTCCAATACTTAAAACTTTCTCATAAAATAAGTGGCAACACAAACAAATGTGAACTGTTTTGGATACATATAGGGAATGGAAGAGCAATAGAATTCAACAAAGCAGTATTTTTTGATGACCAATGCATGAAATGATAAAAATCAGACATGGGTAAAAATCCATTTAAAGTTCAAGAAAGACAAATGGCTATTAATGTAACAGAATACAAAAAGTTCATTGATTTCAAACTCTACACTGCAACGCGCCTTTAAGAAAATACTACATTTATATTTTTACTGTCAAAGAATATCTACAATTACCTAAAATTATGAAAATATTCTTCTCTTTTACAACTTTTTATCTGTGTGAGGTCAGATATCTTCATGTACTTAAACCAAAATAACATTCCAACAGATGGAATGCAAAAACAGATTAGAAAATCCAGCTGTCTTATATTAAGACAGACATTAAAAACATTTGCAAAAATGTAAAATAAAGATACTTTTCTCATTAAAAAATTTTTTGGAAAGTTATTTTTTATAAAAATGTTATTTTAACATGTACTGTATAATGAGTTTATTTATTGACAAGTCTGATGACACAGCAGCATGGGTTACAGGTATATCTAGGAAGAAATAACTATGGAGGTAAGGTAATAATATAAGATTCCGGGGTTACACCTGGTAGAAGTCTAGAGTCCAGCTGCTGATAGGGAAACAAAGCTGAATGTATAACTATGAGGCCTATAATGAGAAACTGGAAACAACTTAAAGGTTTACCAATGGGAAGTAAGCTTTGGTACATTTGAATACGAGCTACACAGCTATTAAAGCAAAATGAGGTGTATATTTACTCACATGAAACATATTCTCCAAGTTGCAGAACAACATTATAGCACGGGCTCATTTTTTTAAAACTTAAAACAAAGTTAACTAGCTATATATGATGGGGTCTGACTGGGGAAAGGCATGAGGGAACTTTCTGGGGTAATGAGAACGGCCTTGGGAGGGTTTGGGTTACACAGGTGCATGGAAAATCTAAAAACCTCAGCAAATGTACATTTAAGATTTGTGAATTTTACTGATGGTGAATTCACCTCTAAAGAAAAACGTATAAACAAATACTGAGATCTTGGTCCTGTGTGTATGCTGAAATATTTCGGGGGAAGTATATCAATGCCTGCAGTATACTGTGAAATGCATTAAAAAATAAGATGGATTAATAGATGGATAGATAAATATATGATGAAGTAAATAAAGTCAAATGTTAATGACAAAATCTAGGTGAAGTGTTCACTAAAATTTCTCCTAACGCTGAAGGCTGCGGGTTCAATTCCCATATGGGCCAGTGAGCTGCGCCCTCTACAGCTAAGATTGTGAACAACAGCTCTCCCTGGAGCTGGGCTGCCGTGAGCAGCTGGAGGTTGGCGTGAGCTGCCGTGGGCTGCTGTGGGCTACTGTGTGCCACCAGGAGCGGCTGGCAGCCAGCATGAGTGGCTGGCAGCCGGCAAGAGCTGCCGTGAGCTGCTGTGAGCGGTCAACCGGTGACCGACTGCCTCAGCCGGGGGGAGCGCAAGGCTCATAATACCAGCATGGGCCAGGGAGCTGTGTCCTACACAACTAGACTGAGAAACAACGGCTTGAACCGGAGGGGAGGGGGAAAGCAGAAGAAGGGGGGGAGAAAAGTTCATAATGAAGTGTTGGAAAAAGACAACTATACAGGAAAAAGTTTGAAAGGGTATATGCTAAACCATTATATCTTTAGGAAGGGAGACTTTATCTTTTAACTCACACTCGTTTATATTAGAATTTTTTTATCAGTATGTACTGCTTCTTAAAAACAATATAAAAATAATTTTTAAGAAAGTCAAAATTGGTCATAAGATAGGACTGTTAAAAAAGAGACAACAGGCCCCAAACGGAGTCAGTTGTGCTAAGCCTACATCACCACACTTAAGATTTAATTACAGTTTCAACCTTCCCTACGAATGTAATTTCCTGGTTAGCACTAGTGGGGTAATCCGCCTGACAGACCCCTCCCGTCTCCCAAAGAAAGGTGACCATGCTTGAAATGATCCTTTCTTTTGTGTCTGATGACTTCCTGTCCCACCCCTTTCTGTCTTTAAAAGTCTCCCATTTTGCACAGCAACCTGGAGCTCTGTTCTGTCCGCTGGACGGGATGCTGCCCGATTCATGAATTGCTGAACAAAGCCAATTAGATCTTCCAATGTAGTCAGCTGAGCTTTAAAAGGAAAAAGCCCTGAACGTGAAGAGTTAACTCTTTTCCTTACCAGTAATATCTTACGTGTTTACTGTAGAGAAGAGGGTGTAAAAGAATGAAGGAGGAGATCGTAGTTTTGAATTTTTTAAAAGAATACCTTTTCTTTTTTTTTCTAGGAAAGAAATTTCTACATCTACTTCCACTAATCTCAAAGAACAATTTCCTGCCACAGCCGCCTGACATCGCGCCTGTTCCCAGCAGCGAGGATCCACGGTGGTTAACGATGCTTTTCCTGGTTATTTGTATCCCTCCTCTCCAGTCCCTATATTGAGAGTTGGAACAAAAACATGGTTCCTCCCCCGAAACGTTCTGAAACCAGAGCCAGCTAATGCACGGCTAGAAGTGAGCCCCACCTAGAGATTTTCTTTATCAAATCCTGCTGGAGCGGATACTTCGGGGGAACCTAGGCAGGAGCTCCTTATTTGGGGAAAAAATGCTTCTTTCGCTAATCTTTGTTTGAAAAATGGGGGGAAAATCATTTAAATCCCAGGTGCAAATTAGATGAAATCTAATATTTTGGTGAATTTTTCATACTGTGTGCTCAAGCCTTGAGATCGTAAGTCCTGCCACCCAACACTACGGAAGGAGCAAAGAAATCCTTTCCTTTTCTCTCTGAAAGGTGGTCATGTTTTCCTTTAAATGGGACTTGTAAATTACTTCTTATTTTCAAAGCCTACTTATCATTAGTAGGTTCTAGGAAATAGGTAAATCTGTTGAAAATCTGTTTCCACTGCTATGACCTCACTAGTAAAAACAAAAGGCTTTTTCAAGAGAACTTTGGCATTAAGCCCAGAGAAAATGGCACTTAATTCTTACCTTCATTAAGTGCGCACTAGCTGAGTTACCGGCTGAGAACTAAGCCTTGTAACTCTGGCCTGTAGCTAAACCGCTCTCCAGCCGCCCGACACAGAAGTTACAGCCCACGGATCCTCAGCGCAGAACCTGTCCTTGTCTGCTGCTCTAAGTCCCCCTGGTGCCGGGCCCTCTGGGGATTAGATAATGGGGCCACAGAGACGAGCCCCACGGTCAGGACGGTCAAGGGAGCACAGCTGAAGAGAAAACACTCTGCAGGTGGGACTCACATCTTCTGCACAGGAAAGGTGTTCCTGAGAAAACGCTGTCATCCACACTCAGCAACTTAGCCTCACTGCTCCTCTTCTCTCATTTATACAACAATAACTGTTCAAGTTCTACTCTGTACCAGACACTGGGAAATCAGAGGAGAATAAGACATGTGCCCTGTACTCCTGGAACGTGTAATATAACGGGGGAGGCAGATAATAAGTGAGTAAACATACAGTCATTACAGAGTCTAGAAAGAAAGACAGGGTCCTTGATACAGAATAAAGAAAGGGACCTTCTTTGGTGGGAAAACCAGGAAAGAAATTTTAAAGAAAATGATAGTTAAGCTGAAACTGACATTAGGCTCATCCTTAAAGGGTGAGAAGAAACCAATCATGGGCAGAGTTTGAAGAAGAGGTTTCCAGGCAATGGGAGTAATAAGCATGACGATCGTCTGGTGGGAAATGGCTGGTACGTTCTTTTGAAAGAAGACCAACATGACCTCATACAGTAAACAAGGAGCAGACAGGAACGGAGGTGGGGGCTGCTGGGGCAGTCAGGGCCAGGCCACCCCTCAAAGGCAGGCTCCGGAGTTTGTAGCTGACTCGAAGGCGGAGCCACCGGAAGGTGTTAAGTGTCATCCAGTTCAGCTGAGAAAACCATCTCGTGTCACTGCGTGGACAGCGGAACGCAGGGGCGAGCGGGGAAGTGCACAGACCTGTCGGAAGGCTACTGCAGCAGCCCGAGCAAAGGCGGAGAGGCACGGAGCTGGGCGCTGGCAACAGAATTTGGAGAGAGTAGGAGACAGTTCAAGCATGGAAATAACAGAACTTGGAGACGGACTGGATAAGGTGCTGAAAGAACGACAGGAATCTGGGATGACGTCCAGGTACCTCCTGCTTGTCGGACACGCTTCATGGTAAGATCCTAGAAGCTACTATCACCCAAATGCTAAACAAAGCCTCAACATTTTCTCCAAAAATAAACAGAAAGTGAAATCTTGCTCAATTTTCAAGCAGCTCTATAATGATCAGGGAGAGCAGTGGGCCTTCTTCCTTTGATTATTACATACCCATAAGTCATCTCACCCCTTTGAAACACTTGAAACCGAGCTGCCAAGTAGTTGGCTTTTCCTATAGGATGTGCTTAGGGAACCGAATGCTCCAGATGGATGTTGCTTACTGAAACTCCAGTGAGGAAGTTACGTCATTCTGACTCCTCGACAGCAAAGAGTTTGCAGGATTCCTCAGAGTGCGTATACAAACTAATGGTAAAGAAAGAGCTCGACCCCACTGGAGATACAGAAGACCCTTCGCCCAAACTCGAGAAACAGCATTTCTTCTCAGCAATGTCCTGTGTACTGATACTCACCAACATGAATGGGGGCGGGGAATAACCCGTACTCATGCTCTCCTGGGGCGTACTCCAGCTTCTCCTTCTTTAATTGGATCAGTCGGCTCTTTGGGCTATGATAAGACAAGAATGGAAAACAGTCAGAGGCAATGCAATTTCCTCACTCTATCAAGAGGATTTAACAGTGGCTTAAGTCTTAAATACACATTTCTGGGGGGACAGATGTCAAGTACTTTCAAATATTTTTAAAACCTACATTTCTGGAATAGCCTTTTAGGAATGATACATTCAGCTAAAACAGGAACGAAGCCAAGCCGACATTTACCCTGCTGCCATTAGGGTAGAAGCAAGCACGTAACAGACAGTAGTCAGGGAAATAAACATTTGGCAGCCTGAGATGAGCAAACATACAAAACCACAAGAAATTCCAGGCTCACCTGCATAGTTCTAGTCCCCCAAATAAATGAGCCCTGAATACATCCCATCAATTACTCACTGGCTCCCTAACAAAAATGATTCCATCCTTGATTCTGCAACCCTGATGTCTACGGTACGTGACACCATCAGGGGTCTGCGGATCACGTGAGCAACTGTCTCCCTCGTTCCTGGCCAGGTCCGGCTGCGCGGCTAGGTGCAGCATGGCCGCTTACTTCCCTGTTGCTGATAACAACGTGGCCTCTCATTTGTTTAGTACTCTGCTCTGTGTGAGTGCTGCGGGCTGGCAGGTTAAGAGAGAGCATCTGGCTGTCTTTGTCAGTTCGTCCGAGACTGAACACGGCCAGCGTTTTCTGTGCTTCTCATTTGACTGTGAGCCACTGTTCATCGACATCACTCAGGAGGAAAAGCTTCCAGCCTGTAGGACTGAAGCGCGGCCGCTGCAGACAGGAAGCTGGACGCCGGTTCTGTGACAGGTGCTCACTTCTGGCCTATGGCTTAAGCTGCAAAGAGACGCCTCGTTCTATGTCTATGTGTATAAATAACATGAGACTCCTTGTTCTATGTGTGTAAATAAAAACACCCTTTTGGTTTTCTTATCAAAAGAAGGCAATGTGCCTCTATTTATAGAGGTGACCCATTCAGGATTTGTGGCCAGCTTTCTCGCTCCATGGTAATGAGCAGTTTTACTGATTTATCATTTGGATGTAATACAGGGATATCTAATCCAGACAGGCAAACCCGCCACCAAACTGGAGAAAGAGTATATAAGTACTTCAGAAAGAAACGTAAAAAGCTAGGATTCCTAACAATCATTAATTGCTATTGAATTTAGCTTAAATATTTCTTGGCGTTAAGCACTATTCACCTTATTTTCAAGTCATGTCACCTTTAATCTAGGCCCCAAACTTAAAATAATAAACCTATTAAGATGTCTTCTATCCTCAAACTATCCCTGAAGTTGCCCAGACAGCTGCTGAGGGAGTCACAAGAAGGGCCTGTCCCCCACCTCATGCCACACACATCACTATTCCAAGAGCTTCCTGTCCGGCAAATCAACACGAAGTCCAAGTTCCCTAGTTAATTACGTTAAGCCGTATTTTATTCATGTGCGTACGTCTGAGCTACTGCGTACTTTGATGGTTGAACAAAAGCGTACTAACGTTCCTATACTGCACCGGAACAGTAACTGTCAAAACTTTATCCTCTTTGTCAAGAACATTTGTTTTTCTAGGTTGGATTTTCCTTGTCAGTTGGTGACAATCATAACATACGTTTTATTGGATGTATCAGAAGGGTCTGCAGAATTGTCAGTGCCTTCACTTTCTATGTTTTCATTCTCTGAGTAACTTTTGGTTAAATCTTTATGAGTGATTTATAAAGGACTCCATTTCCATTCATTATGATATTATTTATAATTACAATAGGTTAACCAAAGCCACTCACTCTTATCTAAAGGTGGTTTCTGATTTGTTTCATACAATTGCCTAAAAGCCACAGCTAGAAGCAAAAACCAATACTGTCGGAAGAAACATCAAAGCGGCCTCAGGAAATGACTGTATCAGTTATTTCTGACTAATGATACTACTGGGAATAGATTTACCGGGACAGATTTCCCTTTATTAGCTGACAGCATTACCTCAAACAGATGCCTGTTGGATTGTAAAAAGGGACAGAATTTCCAAGACGTTTTAAGCCAGGAAACAAATGACTTTGTGAAAGTCACTTTCTATAACTCAAGACCAGCAAAACAAGAATTAACTACCTAGGACTGAACAAACTGATTTAATTGTGGTCAATATTCCATTTTTAATGAGTGCATGATAAAGACCATTTCTTTCAGCTCACTTTTTCTATAATTCTCAAGTTCATAGGCTATACTTGTATAAATTAGAACGAAATATCCGTTAACTGGTATACTGTTCCAAATGTCTTAAATTTAGAAAAACTATCCTGTGAAAATTCTTAATATCGATTAAAAGCCTACCCGAAAACTTAATACAATTTCTGTAAAAAAAAAAAAAAAATAAATAGATAAACTTAAAAAATGTTTCTAAACATTGTTACTTCAAATCTCTTTTCACCCCTCCGCAAAAGGCATGGTCAGCAGAGCAGCCATAAAAAGGAGATGAAAGCACAAGCGCTGAATGTCTCCGCACTGGCCTGCTTAAAAAATGATTCAGAATACGGCATCTGTATAATGTAAAGTACCTCTCCTGTCCCCATTTAGAAAAACCACCAGCTCTTCCCTGCCTGTGCAGGGACACCCCCGTGCTCCCCACTGAGTTTCTTTCCTGTGTGTCTCCTTTACTTTTACAGGTAGCACTTTACAGCTGCAACTTCAGTCACCAAATGTGTGGAGGTATTGCCCACCCCAAGTCCTTCTGCGACACCAGCGGGGTGTCAATGCTGACACTACACTGGAGAGCAAGCACCAGACGAGCACCAGACGGCACAGGGTAAGGGCCCAGCCCCACAGACTGCCCTCCACCCCGCTCCCAGACGCCGGTCATAAGTCTAGGTCAGCTGAGCTTCTGACCAATCGGCTGTACATGGAAGCTTCCCACGACCCCCTCCTGGGTCTGATTAATTTGCTGGAGCGGCTCACAGAACTCAAGGTAACAGTTCACTTCCTGTTTCCCAGCTTATTAGAGGATGTGCTAAAGGACCCAGGTGAACGTCCAGACGCATCTCTGCGGAGGGCCAGGCATGAGGGAGGGGGCGGAGCACTAGTGCCCTCTGGGCCCACACTCCACGCACCCCAACATGTGCCCCAACCCAGAAGCGCCCTGAACTCTGCACTGTGGGGATTTTACAGAGCTTCCCACACAGGCATGGCTGATGAGTAACTCTGATTTCCAGGCCCTCTCTCCTTTGGAGGACGGGGCGTGGGGCTGAAAATTCCCAGCTTCTCCTCAGGGCTTGGTCCTTCTGGGGACAGCCCCCCGCCAGGCGCCCACCCAGCGTCCCCTCAATAGGATCAAGATGCTCCCAGCATCTGATCACTTAGGAATTTCCAAAGGTTTTGGGAGCCCTGTGTCAGGGTCAGGGCCAAAGACAAATGTCAGAACAAGGACGCTCCTTGTGTTCTCGTCACTTAGGAAATCGCCAGGGTTTTCGGGACTTCGTGCCAGGAGCCAGGGCAGAGAGCGACACAGGTGTTTTCTGATAGCTCACATTTCCCATGTGTTTTAGGACCATGGAGTTATTAGGTAGGACCAATAAGATACGTAAGTGGATACACTAAACTGGGGACCATGAAGAATCCAAGTAGTACGCCTCCTAAACATAACGATACCTATAAAATCCTCAGGAAACTGGACTGCCATCCGCACCATGGCTTAGAAAATCCCATAATTTAAGGGAATAAGTAACGGCACTTCTTGGCAGGTTAGGAAGACGGGCAAATGTGGGCGTTTAGAGAAAGAGGAGTCTTTCCCAGGTCCTCCATGTGAAACCTGACAGAGGTAAGGCGGAAGGATTCTGGTTCCTCATCTCCGTAGGTCAGTTGATAAGGGCAATAAAATACTTTTGACACATAAGAGTAACTTAGAATTTTATCAGTGTTTCCAAGCCAAAGCTGATTCTGAAGGCTTAGAAGCATGCTGCTCTCGTAGTAGGAAGCAAACCACAAAAGACATCTTTGTGTATTAATCAATATTGTATATTATAAATGCACATAAAACTGGTCCAATAAACATCCAATTTATGATTCTGAATCAGAAAAATCACTGAACAGATTTATGCAGTAAAATATCCACCTTAGAGGTGGAGACTTCACTACAAAAAGGGACTGTGAAAGTGAAACTGACACCTGGAACCACAGCCATTTTGGGTAAGTTACTGACTCCCTCACAATCCTGTCCCTTTGCAATGCTGATGTCTAGAGAGATGGGAGGCCATGATCTTTGTGAATATGGTAATATGAGAACAAACAAATGTAATCTTGGTGCTTTTGGGTGTGTTGCACTGAAATTCACCCATTACACTTTCCTATGAAGAATACTTCTTTTAAAGCCTGGATTTGCTTGCAAAACTTTTTCTGGAATTAAATATATTTTTCTTTTTATCTTTAGTCTTTTTTAACAAAGATAAGTTTCATTAAGTTTACTTTCTTTTTTATTGTTGGTTGATTAGAAATGACTCATAGGATAAGTTCTAAATACTAATGGATTGGCTGGACATTGTTCATAGTAAATGGTTAAGAAACAACGTGGGAACAGACCCACAGATTAGAACACGGACTTCAGTCACTGTGGTGACACAGGCAGGTCACCAAAGTGTGGCGGGAACACAAAAAACAAATGAAAGCGCCTTCTTAGCAACATGTACTATATTTTCAGTCAATAGCCACTAAAATCCTGACAATTCTACAACCTTTCTTTGTTAGATAGCTAAAGGCAAATCTACTAAAACATTCCAACACAAAACAAAGTCAAGCAGAGAAGACTGCATCGAAGACAAAATGGACAAAGATTAAACGTAGGAAATCACTTGCAAATTCCTAGATATAAACATTACAGACCTAAGATCAAAAAGGCTACCTGTCATAATACCATTCACAAAATTTGCTACCTGTGTTAACAGCTATTCAGATATGAAAACTATGAACTAATTACTAGATACGAAAACTATGAAATAAGAGTCAATGAATGGTATGTTGCAGTTGTTTGTAGGAACAAAATTAGTTGCATTTACACGTGATCTTTAAGATGTAAAACACTGTTCTCAAAATTACTTTCACCTGGATTTAGGAGGCAGAGCCACTTAGGACAGCTATCTTCCAACATACACAAAAATCAACTTGAAATGGATTAAAGACTTGAAAATAAGACCTGAAACCATAAAACTCCTAGAAGAAAACACAGAGGGTTAAGCTCCTTGACATCCATCTTGGTGATGATTTTTTTGGGTTTGACACCACAAGCAAAGGCTACAAAAGCAAAAATAAACAAAAGGGACCACATCAAACTAAAAAGCTACAAACCAAAGGAAACCAACAAGAAAATGAAAAAGCAATCTTACCGATATTTACAAATCATATCTGATAAAGGTTAATAACCAAAATAGATAAAGAACTCATACAACTCAACAGGAAAAAGACAACTTCATCACAAAATGGGCAGGAGATCTGAACAGACATTTGTCCAAAGAGGACACACACATGGCCAACAGGTACATGAAAAGGTGCTCAACGTCATTAATCACCAGGGAAATGCAAACCAAAACCACAGTGAGCTATCACCTCACGCATGTTAGGATGGTTGTCATCAAAAAGACAAGAAATAACAAGGTTGGCGAGGATGTGGAGAAAGGGGAGCCCTCGTGCACTGTTGGTGGGAATGTAAATTGGTGCAGCCACTGTGGAAAATCGTAAGGAGGTTCCCCCCAAAATTAAAAATGTAACTATCATATGACTCAGCACTTCCACTTCTGGGTATTTATGTATCGAAAGGAAACGAACACACTAACTGGAAAAGACGTATGCACCCCCATGTTCATGCAGCATTATTTACAATATAATAAATGTAGTGATATGCTATTCAGTCATTAAAAAGAAAGGAAACCTTGCCATTTGCGACAACAAGGATGGACCTCGAGGGCATTATGCTGGGTGAAATAACTCAGAGAAAGACAAAGACCATATGATCTCACTTATATGTGGAATCTGAAAACAACAAAAACAAAAAAAACCAAACAGAGATACAGAGAACAGACTCTTAGGGGGTAGGAGGTGGGGAAAATGGGCCATGAGAGTCAAAAGAGACAAACTCCCAGGAATAAAACCAGACAGTCACGGGATGCACTGCATCGTGACGACAGTTAATAATACTGTATTGGATATCTGAGAGTTCCTAAGAGTAGATCTTAAAAGTCCTGTCAAGAAAATAAACTTTCCTAGTACGTAAGGCAACAGATGTTAACTACACTGATCGCAGTGATCATTTTGCCATATATACAAATACTGAAACACGCTGCACACCCAAAACTAATATAATGTTGTATTCAACTATACCTAAAAAACAACAACCCTAAAGAAAATTTTAAAAATGATTCAAAAAACACTTTACATGGGTTATTTTTGTTTTCTTGATTAATGACTGAAATAAAGATCAGATAAATGAAATTTTAAGCTGTTTTAGCTAAAAATAATCTGTGTGACTTGAGCAAGTCATTTAACCTTTCATTAGCTTCTGTGTCACCACCTGTCAAGCGCAGCATTAGGCCAAGCAGAGATGAGGGAGGTCTGTGGGGTTTGAGGCCAAGGGTATCCCTGTATTTCCTGCTCCATTATTGCTGTGAACGTAAAACTGCTCTAAAAGATAGTTTATTAATTGAAACAAATACAAAGCCTGAATCTACTTCATACAGGGAGTGGCGTGATGTCAGCATTCATTCTCTCCACACTCCTACATTCAAATTAGACTCAGAGCCTCGACTATTCCTAAAACAATTCAGGGGAAAATGAACCAGGTTCTGGTATTTCATCCTACGTTAACCATCAGATTTTCTGTACGTAAGACAGAAATTTTAATCCTCTGCCCTACAAATCTGTCTCTGAAAAGCAGCAGGAGTCAATGGTAAAACAAGTGGTGTGGCCTTAAGCACTCGACTCCAGAACTGGTTTTAAAGGCAAACACTGTTACGTTTAGGTAAGTTCCTTAACCTTTGTGTGTCAGATTCTTAAGAAGTAGATATAGTAACTACCAGCTTTACCATTTTCCACAGATTTAACATAAAAGTATTCTGAAAATTTAAATGGCATATCAAATGCAAGATGGTACCATGATTTTATTTCCAATGATCTGTACTATTTTGAGGAAATGATAGCTAAGTGCAAACATTATGTATGATACATAATAAATATTATAAAGTACATCTATATTTTATATATGATTCCCATGAAAATAAGTCTGCAAGCTATAAAACTGTAGTTACCCCATTTCCTATAAGAGATTCAGTACTCAAAGTCTAGCCCATAAATCAAAGTAAGTGTATGCGAGTTTCTTATTTTATAAGATTTAGAAGTCAGTATTTGAGAGCTGGGAGAATCTTAAGCTATGAGCTCTATAGTTCAACGGCTTAATTTTATACATCAAGCTTCATTTTCACGATTCCCAGAGAAAGTCATTTGCCCAAAATGTTACGAGTGACGGGCCTCAGAGGAGAGCTGACGGCTCCTGTCAGTCGTGTGAAGTCTTGCATACTGTGCTGTTGACTGTCACACAGCCCCTGAAGCCTGACGGTCCTTCTCTAATTCATCTGATATATGTCTGATACTTAATATCTTCCATTTAGAGAAAACAAAATTTAAATTCTAAAAGTAATACAGCATTTTTCTAACTTCCAGACAAACAGAAAAGCAGAAGTGAGAACCCCACTCCCCATCCCCTGTCCTATAGCCTAGAGGGGTACAGTAGGCACGTAATAACCGCCCCCCCCCACCCCACCCACATTCACATTGCAATCCCCAGCACCTGGGAACATGCAGATGGAATTAAAATTTCTAATTTGTTGATTCTGAGACAGGGAGACCATCCTGGATTATCTGGGTGGGCCCGATGTAATAACAAGGGTCCTTGTAAGTGGAAGAGGGCTGTGAGAGAGGCAGAGTCAGTGAAAACCGAAGTGCAAACAGAGCCAAGGTGGAAGTGATGCAATGTGAGGACTCAACCTGTCACTCCTGGCTTGGAAGACAGAAGGGGCCCCATGCCAAGGGATGTGGGCAGCCAAGGGACATGGGCAGCCTCTTGAAGCTGGACAGGCAAGTCAAAGGATTCTACCCCAGAGCGCCAGAAGGAATGCAGACTTGCCAGAACCTTGATTTTAGCCTGGAGAGACTCTTATCGGACTTCTGACCTCAGGAAGTAGAAAATACATGTGTGTTGCTTTTAACAACGTAAGTAATTTGTTACAGCAGGCACTGAATACTGATCCACAGCTTAACCTCTTTTAATAGTCTGATGACTAATACACTAGACTTTTTTGGTGCCTACATCATTAATGAGAGGTTTTCTGAAACCCAGGAGCACGGGCTGCACCCCTTGTATCTGTCATCTTAGCTACTGACACCGCCACACACCCGGGGATGCAACATTCAACCCAGGACTCCAGCCCTGTCCTTTACTCCCTGCCATCCAATCAGGCTTTAATTCCTTTCAATGTTACTGTGAGAAAAGTGTCAAGACTCCACCCTTTCCAACATCCTGACACTGCTCTCTCCTTAGTTCATGACATTACTTCCATCCTGGAAAACCTCAAGGGCGTCCAGCTTCCCACCGGTCTTCTAATATTTCCTCATCTAATGCATCTTCCATATCGAGACTGTGGTTTTATCTCCATCTAATTTTGATACCATAGTAACCTTGAACTGTGTATTTCACAGCTTCTTTTAAATTAGAGGAAAACAAAAGTCTATCTTTTCAGTCTTGGTGATTTGAGAGGATTTCCTATGATTGGCAGCTGAAACTAAACCTAAGTAATAAAACATTTCCATGATCAAGAAGCAGGAATAGAGTACAAAGAATTTATGTGACATTTAACTCAGTGGCAAATCAATGAAAAATCTTTCAATGCTAATAAAGTTCTGTGATTCACATGTTGACCGAGTCAGATGTGTCTCTAACATTTAACCTTTCCTCTTTCAATTTTACTCTTTCTTGCCTAAATTCAGACCCTCATGACCTGTTAATGGCTAGTGTGAGTTTCTGCCAGTAGGAACGCTCTCACTCAATTCATATTCCACTCTGTTGCCAGACTGACCTTAAAACACAAACTCGTACTTTTCAGTTCCTTTCTCAAAATGCCATTTTTAAGTTCCTGTCACTTAATGGAATAAACACCTTGAGTCAGTGAAGTCCACGGTTTTGGCTATCACTTGTTTATTTCCTACAACAGCACTACATTGTAGAAACACTGAACCTCTGAGTTGTTCTAATATATGAAAAATCTCTGCAACCCAGGACGTGCCTTGGTACGTGCTACTCTCTGAATGGAATACCCTTCTCCACCTTGCGAACTGTTACCGAAGCTCCGAACCTAACCCAACTCGATTCTGTGAGATACTTCTTACTCATGATACAGGTAGTGAGAGCTCTTTGGTGCTTTAAAACTTCTCAATTCGAGTGCTTATCAAGCTATGTTTTCCCAAGGGAATGTGAAGTTTTAAAAGTAAGGAGGATTTTACTCGTCTGGCAAAGTGCTTGGAACACAATTGATGAGCAACGAGCTGCCGAAAATCACCAAGGTCGTTTTAGATACATGCATAATGTCCTTCTTGTTAGTTTTAATGAACAAAAAAGCACCATCTGAATCCAAACTATAGAAATGTAACCTACAAAGACAGAGAAGATAAAGACGGGGAAGATCTACCAGCCCCCAAACCACAGTGTAGTGTCAGGACGACAGAGAACCTGAGGTGTCTGTGATGCGATTCCTACTCGTGTACATTCTACGCATGTTGTTTTGACGGTCAAAGTGTTTTCTCAAACATGGGACAATAACAGGTCTGTAACGGATGTTAGCTGAGAGGTACTATTACTTACTCTGTAGTTTTGTAAACGTCAGAATACAGCCCTGCTTTCTGAAACTTCTTCTTTGGGGGACGTGGGGCCTTCTTTTCTCTTGGGATGAGAGAAAGCACAGGCTGCAAGGTACTTTCAGGTTCGGGAGGTTTGGCTGGGGTTTCAGGAGGACTGGGAATCTCAACTGCTGCTTCAGTAAAGCTACAAAGAGAAGTTTAAAGATAATTTCATGGTGAAAAAAATAATTTCCTACAAATGACTGTCTATTTATAAAAACATAACAGCAATTAAAGAAAGAGATACGGAGACTGCCTCATCTGGCCATGCTGGAGTAACCGATAGCAGACTTGTCCTACTGACAGAAACTAACAGAAAACTACGAGAAACAACTGTAAAACTACAGGGAACCATTGTAACCTGGTATAAACCTGGAAACCACTGTAAACCTGGAAAGTGTACGAAACAATTATTATATCAGACACTGGACTACAGTGCAGCACTGTGACCCCCCGAGAAAACAGAAAGAAAAAAGAGAGAAGAGTCCTGCAACCACTTTTCCTTTATGAGCAGGATGGTGGTAGAGCAGCAGAACCAAAGCAGAGAGAACGCCCAACTTGATGAGCTGAAAAGAGAGCGAGACCAGAGTATGTGCAGAGAGGCTGGGGCGGCGGGAGCCCGTGGGGCAGAGCACGGCAGCGCAGAAAGCTGTGCAGGAAACAAACTCTAGAGATCTACGTGTGCGTGTCCCTCAGGACACTGCGCCTGTGCAGGGGCAGTTCCTAAGGCTGCACGAAGAATGACCACAGCACTATCGCCTGAACAACTCCCAGAGCTCAGACATGATGGGAGATACTCGGGGCCCACTGGGCAGAACGGACAGACACTGTCCAACACGGGGGGAGGGTAATAGTATCCATTTCTGTAGGGCTGGACTATGGGCCAGCTCTTACGAGTTTAAAAACAATCTTCAAAAGAATCCATGCCGATCGCAAGTAACTTCACTGCCTACCAAAGTAAACTCAACAGTGGGAAAAGAACAAACACCAGACACACAATAATGAAGCATTCACAATGTAACAAAAATTCATAATGAAAGAAAGAATTTCAAGAGTAATGGTCAAAAAATTTCCAAATTTGATAAAAATATAAATTTAAAGTTCTAAGAAGCTCAGCAAGCCATAAACAATGTAAACTCAAATAAAACAAGTAAGGTGGTATCATAATAAACTTGCTGAAAACTATCTGATAAAGAAAATAAAGGGCCAGAGAAAAAAATACCCAATCTACACAAAAGTACAAAAATAAGAATGAGTGTAGACTTCACGTTGGAAACAACGCAAGCCAGAAGGCAATGATATAAATTGTAAGTGCCAGAAGGGAGAGGAAAACACCTGCCGAAATAATTCTAAATGAATCAAAAACATCTTTAAAAATTAAGGTGATTCCAGTTCTAGGCAAAGATGGAATAGACATGTCTACTTATCCTCCCACTAAGTACAACTGAAAACCCTGGAAATTATACATCAAATAAACATACGCAAACAGACTGGCTGGGGACCGTGGGACCTGAGCAGGGGATTTCCTAGATTTTCTTTTTGCCTCACATTTAGTGGTGAGAGACATACAATTTCCCTAATATCAAGGACAGAGCAAACGTCTGCTCTCATCACTTACATTCAGCATCACAGTCAAAGTCCCTGCCTGTGCAAAAATGCGAGATAAAAAAAAACACCTTGAAGTGTTGAGTCCTCCACTTTTGTTCTTTTTCAAGATTGTTTTGGCTATGTGGCGTCCCTTGAAATTCCTTATGAATTTTAGGATGGATTTTTCTATTTCTGCAGAAAACGACACTGAGATTTTGGTGGGAATGACACTCATTCTCCAGACGGCTCTGGGTAGGTAGCACTGATATCTTAATGCACAGCCACAAGGCTTTTCCATTGATCTGTGTTCTTTAATCTTGTCCCACGGCTTGAAGTTTTCAATGTGTAAGTCTCCTGCCTTCTTAAGTTTATCAAGTATTATATTCTTTTTCGATGTTACTGTAAATGGAATTTTCTTAATTTCCTTTTTGGAAAGTTGTTAGTGTAGAGAAATGCAACTGATTTTTGTATGGTGATTCTGTATTCTCAACTTTGCTAAATCCGTTTAGTAGCTTAAACAATTTTTTCTGTGGAATCTTTAGGGTTTTCCAAATCTAAGACGTGGCATCTGGACACAGAGCTAATTTTACTTTTTCCTTTGCAGCTTGGATGCCTTTTACTTCTTTTTCTTGCCTAATTGTTCTGGTTAGGAATTTAAACACTCTTGAACTGAAGTGGCAAAAGTGGGCATCTTTGCCTTGTTGGGGGAGAAGCTCTGTCTCTCACCCGAGTTTGGGGTTTCACATGTGGTCTTTGTTATGTTGAGGTAGTTTCTATTTCTAGCTTCCCGAGAGGTTTTGTCATCGTTCTGCCCAATTCATTTTCTGCATGTATTGATATGATCATGACTTTTCTTTAGCCTGCTGTGCTAGATTACATTAACTGACATTTGCATATTGAACAAGTCTTACATAACTGGGATAAATTTTACTTGATCATGGAATCTATTTATTATCTATTTACTCATTTATCACCTTTTTATTGTCTTCCGTACCAGCCAAATTCACTTCTACGTCTTCACCTTATCTTTCTTTCTTCTTCAATCAAAAATGTTTGCTGTTTTCCTGAATATACATATATAATATATACACATACACATACGTGTGTGTGTGTGTGTGTGTGTGTGTGTGTGTATTTTCCCTCCCACCAACGGCCACGGGTTTCCAAGTGCTACCCACACAGATCAGAATCACCCTGCGGGCATATAAGAAACGCAGATGCCTCCTCATAGAATTTTAAAACTTTCCACCGCGGTCTGGGACGGACATCTTCCTCACCTTGCCGGTCCCTGACACCCCACAGTGGGGGCTCTTTGTAAGAGTCTTTCTCATTTACTCACCTCCTGCCGCCCTAGGCTGGGTTGATCCCCTCTCTCCCTCTCTCTCATCTTACAGCCCAACCCCTCACTCCATTAAGGTTCCAAAGCCCAGCTCGGGGTCACCATGGTTTCCATACCCCAAGTGGATATCAACCTAACGGCTTTAAGACTGAATTTTTCAGGAAAGAAGAGGTATGGCATTTTAAAATACGGTTTATGATATATTCATCTACACCAATACTTTGCTTAGTTTCTGTGTTTTTCTAAAAAAAAAAAAAAAAATAGTATCCGCTACTATATCATTTTTAGGAACTTGTTTCTTTCATTTAGTATTATGTTTCTAAGATTCATCCACAATTATTACATGTCAGCTGTAATTCATTAATTTGTATTACCATGTTATATTCCACTGTGTGAAAAACTACAATATACTTATTTCCGTTAATCTGGGATATTTCCAGTTGCTATGTATTATAACCAGTCTTGCCACTACTTTTTCAAAAAGTGTTTTCTGGTGCCCGTTGGCCAAGAGTTTTCCTAAATTACTTAAAAGGGAATTGCTAGGTTATGCAGGCTAGATTACGGTGTTGCTGTTATACATGCTGAGCACCAAAACTGTACACATTATATGGTATACATTTCCTCTGCTTGTAGCAAGTCTTCATGTTTATCATAATATATGATGAACAGAAATTCTTAGTTTTAATATAATCCAGTCCATCAATCTTTACCCGTATGGTTATTGCTTTTGATGCCTTGTTTATGAAATCCTTTCTAACAAGGTCAGGAAGCTTCTCTCCTTCCAAAACTCTAACAGTTTAAAGTTTTGCTTTTTAGGTTTATGTATTTCATCAGCTGGGAATTAACTTTTGTGTATGGGGTAAGGCCGAACCCAGTTTCACTCCCATTCCTTCCTACCAATACCAGCTTCGGGGGCACAATTTATTGACTTGATTTCTTTCCCTATCGACACAGTGTCAGCTCTGTCACGTACGGAGCTTGTACGCGCGCAGGGGTCTCTTTCTCTTACCCACACACTTCCACACGAGCTTAATATGCCACAGCTTGAAATTAAGTCTTGGGGCAAATCCACTGCTTTATTCAGTAATTCCACTCCTAGGCATGTACCTTAGAGAAATGAGTGCCCATACCCACCAGTGGACATTAGAGGAACAGAGAGAGCAGCAGTTTTGGATAACAGCCTCAAACTGGAAATAACTCAACAGTAAAATGGAAAAACGGTATTATAGACAAATAATGGCTTACTACACGGTAACAAAAAGGAGGTAACTACAGCAACATGCAACAACAAAAACTGTTTAATGTGAGTATGTTGAGCAAAAATGGTGAGACACAAAAGCACGTCTTGTATAACTTTCCCAATGAAATTCAGGGAGTCAGGAGCAATTTTCTTTCACCTCCCCCACAGGTGGGTCATGACCCCCAATACCTGTTGGCTGCTCTCCCCCATAGAGGGATGAGCCAGCTGAACAGCCAACACCAAGTATCAGCAGATTTGCTTCAGCCTGGGTGTTTCATGGTTTCTAGTAGATCACTGTCATCCCTGGGCCACAAGGGTCAGCCTCAGAATCACGGAAGTCACTAATATTAATATGAATATGAAGCAAGGGCCTTTCTAAAGCAGATTCAGGGTTTCATTGTTTCAGAGCATTTTGGTGTTAAATTAATAAGTAATGAGAAGTACGCCCAAAGTACCAAAGTATGCAAGTCAGCCTCTGCTCTTAAGTTGACAACTTGAGCTTTTTATTGTTATAATTATTCAAGTCTACAGACAGAAAACCATGAAGTTCAGGGAGGATAAACTAAACTCTACTGCCTCCAGCTACACGCTTCAATGGTATGCAAGGTAAAGATATGGTTACCTTCAAACCCAGGAGACGGGCTAGTGGAAAGGCAGCGGCTTAGGACAGGAAGGACCTCGGGACACCAGCGCTGTTCTATATGGTCACCTGTCCTGTGTCTCCATGGGTGTCAACGTCAAGATTTAACCCGATTACTGACATTTACATACTTTCGGTATGTGCCCCCCTATCCCCGGAGCCTCTAATGTGCAGTAATGAGCCTGCAATGATCTTTTTCTTTCAAGTACGGTAGAACTTTCTTTTAAACTGTCTGGTCCTCATGCTTTCTATGTGGCAAGATTTTAAATTACAGATTAAGTCACCTAAGAGGAGTGCTCAGGCCATGTCTTCCAGAGCAGGCTTTTTTCAGAAATGCACACATTTCAATTGAGTTTTCCAATTTGTTGCTCCAGAAGTTCTTCCAGTAGTCACTTTGTAACATCTCACATATAGCTCTCCTTCTTAGTCCTAATTTTATTATTCCCTTTCTCTCTTTATTGATTAACCTTACCAGGACTTCGTATATCTTATTAGTTTTCAATGAACTCACTTTGGTCTTCAGTGATTCTCTACTGTACCGCAGCTTTATTTCGTTAATGTATATGTTTTATACCCTTTCTTTACCATTTTGAGGCTTATTCTCTGGTTTTACTAATTTCTTCATTGGACTCTTAGTTCATAAATTTTCAGCATTTTAAAAAATAATACAAGCATTAAAGCCTATTGATCTTGCCCCAGGTACCTCTTTAGATCCAACCGATAAGCTTTACTACAGAGCACAGTATTCAGTTCTAAATATTACTAATATTTTTAGTATGATTTTATTTTTTACACAAGTTTAAAAAATTTATCTTTCTCCCTTTTAGAAGCAGAATTTGAACCCAGATTTTTCTGAGTCTAGAGGTCAGCTCACAGGCATTACCCCACATAAGCGTTATGCCCATCTGGACTCATCTGATACCCTATTGCTCTAATTCACTGTGTTCTGGCCACAACAGCTTTCACCTCCCTCAACCTCCCATGCATTTGCACACTTGTCTGCCTATAATGTTTGCTCTAGCCTTGTTCCTTCAAAGAACCGATGATGTCTATTCTTCAGATTTCAGCTTCATCACTACTTCTACAAGGGAAAGAAGTCAATTACCTATCTCTGTGGTTCCCCTCATAACCCTACATAACTCTTCCTATTAGCACTGAGACTCTGAGATCCATGACGCTCGGGAGCGTATCGAGATGTGCTCACATTTTATCTGTCCTCAGCACATGGACTAATTCTGCAATGATTACTTACTGAATAAGTAAATGAACAAACTCCTACTACATAACAAGTACGAGAGTAGGTTCCAGTGAGAGAAAGGTGAAATACTTGCTGTCTTTGGGAACTCACTGTGTCATGTCCTTTCCTGTACAATCTCTTAAGGGCAGAAACTGTGAAACTGTATCTTTCTCTTCATAATCTCTTCAAATTTCAGAATATAATTTTGTTGAAAATAAGTGTTTCATATTGCTGACTGTGTATGACACTAGAATTTACTGGCACAGAAAGGCTTATCTGAAATAAAGCCTTTTCCCTTCAAAGCACATTTTTAAGGTGACCCTTTCTGAAGTGAATGATTAAGATGTCACAAACTGTCACTTTCTTACTACAGTAAAGGCAGAAATCATTCTCTTTGTAGGCATTTTAAAGCCTCAGTAACTAAAATGGAGTAACAGATACCAAAACAGACTGATGGGAAGAGAATATAAGAATATAAAAGAAAGACTCTGAGACCCAAAGATGTATAAGAATTTAGTACACAATAAAGGTATTGTTTCAAATAAGTAGGGAAAGGATAAATTAATAAATAGTGGCAAGTCACCATTCAAAAATTCAAAAATATTATATCTCTTTTTAAATTAAATCTTTTTTTGCTTTTCCAAAAAACCAAACCAAACCAAAACAAAGAAACCCTTTACTAAAGTCCACTGACAACAGAAACAACGACACCCAGCACAAGAAGGGTCATGCTCACTCCCAAATCTGCAACTTCGACTAATGACCAGCCGTAAGCACGGCACTAACTCATACCTTATATGAAAGTAAATTTCAACTGATTTGAAGTCCTACATGTAAAAAAGTAATGTGCAATCCATTGAAGGAGAATAACTAAATAAATGATAATATATTCTTAGCACTGAATAAGATAATTCTGTATGTTCCGATGACAAGATCTCCAAGATACATGAAGATAAAAAGTTAAGTTACCAAATTAAGTTTAGTATGTTACCAATTACATAAAACAACAGCTTTGCACATATATGGATTAGTAAATGCATAAGAAAGGTATCAAAGGATACACAACATACTCATTTAACAGTTTTACTCCTGAGAAAGACAGGATTTGCGAGGAAATGAGGCCATGTGAAAAGAGACTTAACTTTTGAATCAGTAAAGCTCTAGTTTCACTGACTTATTTACAAGCATGTATTACTCATGAAAAATTTAAATCCCATATATTCGCTAGGATAAAAAGTATTTTTTTATAGATGTATGCACAGAGTGATGTGAAAAACCTCTCTATTTAGGATTCATCAAGGCAGATGACAGAGAAAAAGGCTGACAGAAAACATAAACAAAATCAAATGTCAAACAACAAACATGAAGGGTTAATATTCTTACTATATATAATGAGCACTTAAAAATAGGTAAGATAAATACTAATCTCCTCCAATACGCAAAAAGTACAAACTGAAACAAGTAGGAAGTAACATTTAGGAAGTACATTTCACTTCTGTCAAATTGATAAAGATTAAAAAAGAGATAATTTCCAGGGCAGATAAGGGTGGGGCAAGTAGTCCACAACTATTACTGCATAATGTTAGTAAAAGTATCAACAGGTGTGGCTATCAAGAGGTCGATCTGATAATCTGTATCAATTTGACAATATTATGTTAAAAGGTTGAAAATGCGTCTAGCAGGTTTAAGTTCTCTAATTGTGAGCTAGGGGTGCAATTAAGTGACACCAAGCATGCTGTATTTAGTAAAGCTAACGCCATCTCAAATGGTGAATATTGTATTGACTCATTTAAAAATATCAAATAAACCTCCAGGGAAAGAACCTGGTTGGATACCTAACAAAAGGATTAAATGTTTTGTTTTACTTTCTGCTTTATACCTTTTAGAAAAAAGTAAAAAATATGAAAAGGACACTAGGAATAAAATAAATCTAACATGTAGGAAGACTTAAAAATGTATTTGACGGGGTGGCTGGTTAGCTCAGCTGAGTAGAGCATGGTGCTTTTAACAACAAGGTTGCCAGTTCGATCCCCACATGGGCCGGCTGCTGTGAGCTGCCTCTAGATTGAAACAACTACTTGACTGGGAGCTGATGGGTCCTGAAGAAACTTAAAATAATAAAAGTTAAAAAAATAGAAAGTCTTTGATGTCAGGATGAAAAGGTGAGAGCACAGTGAAGGTAAGACAGATGGTGCGAGAGTAACAGTAACCCCGCCCACACAGCTATAGCTACTGGAAAGGATCCGTGACCTCTCCGGGCCTTGATTTCCTCCTCTGCAAAGTGAGGGCTCTGAACTGGACTGCTGCATCCGCTTTGCTTCATAATTATTTATGCTTTTGGAAAGCCATGAATAAGAACACTCTGACAGAGGACAGATCCTACCTAACGCAAGGCTCTAAGATGAAGTAAATTATTAGCGGCACAGGTATGTTACACCTGTACAAAAGCTAGTCTCCCCTACTCACATAAACAAGGACTTACCTTTTAGTATTCTCTTGTTCTTCTTGCTCAGGGAATGGCTTCTGCTTTTTCTTGGTCTGTTCTTCCAACAGCCAACTTTTCCTCTTCAGGCCCTTCTTGTGCTCTGGATTCAGGCTTACGCTCTGAACGACAGCTTCAATGACGTCTGTGACCGTGTCAGGGCCGAGGGGGAGTGCTGCTCCCTCTTCACCCTCAGTCAGTTCTGGGCTGACAAACTGGGCAGCCTGGAATGCTTGCATTGATACCACAGCCTGGAGGGGACACTTCCGAGGTCGACCTGGTCTGCGTTTCACAAAGTTATTTCCTGTCCTGGCCTGTCTTTGAAGTTTTTTGGCTTTTAAAATTTTATTGACATGGTCCAGGTTTTTCTTAGTGGCCAGGATTTTGTCATAATTGCACATTTTCCGAGCTTGGCGCTGCATGGCTTCCACTACACTTCTCTTGATATGATGGGGGGAGCAGCTGCTTGGCAACTTCTCAGACAGGAGGGAGATGCCATTACCGCAGGGGTCAGTGGGGACCGCGGGCACGAGAAGGCTGTCTGCTTTCCCCAGGGGCCGCTCCTTGCTGTGGCTGAGGCCTGGGCTGGAGGCAGGCGGCACCGAGGCAGATGCCACCACGGCGTCCATGTTTCTCTCCAGGGCCTCTTGGTCCTCCCGTTGTGCCACCCGCTGCAGCAGACTGTCCACAGCGTCGTCCCCAGACGCAGCCAGTCTTGGACTTCGAGAGGGAACGCCGTTCACTGATAAGACAAATCACACAGAGATAAAAATTGAACACAGCTAGTTATTTATAAAAATAACTTTTTACACAGGATTAAAAGTCAAGGGATATTGCTCTATTTTTCATAGCAAGATTAAATAAATATCATAATACCATAGGCATCTGTCTTTCACAGGTAAGTTGGTAGTTTACCTTTCTGAATAAGGTACATTACAGTAACCATAATACAGTCAAAATTGGTCCATATTTCCCTAATAATATGTGGATTAAAAAAACAATTCCTACTCTCTGAGATGAGGAACAGAATGAAATAAGAGTTTACTTCTTCAAAAATGAATGTCCAGTTCAAGTACTTGACAGTCAAATCAATCTTGGATCTTGGCTAGAGACCTAAACTTTAAATATAGATGTTTGTCTAGTTCAGTGCTTTTCCTAACAGTAACGGCAAAGGAATGAAAGTGAAACTTTCTTCTTGGGGAGAGCTTTAAAATTAGAATAGAAAACATCTGTATAAACTAGTTTAGAAAGAATATGTTTCTAGTAAAATTAGAAAATAAGTGGTCTTAGATAAACCTTGTTATCCTAGTGGCCCAATGATCTGGTAATCTTTGTTTCTTCCGAAACCACTCAGCAACTTTTTATGACTGTAATCCACGTGGGAAATACTGAATTTCCTCTGGGCAAGCTATGCTAGTTTCACAATATTATAAATAGGCCAAATAGATCAAAATAGGCCACTTCTCAAGATGCCTAGTTTACTACTAATGATCATAGGGTCCACTTTTCCAAAGGTAGCGGATTTCTTATCTCTGTGACTAAAGCAGGAACTACTCTCGAGACTCCTTTACAACATTCTGGATTCCAATCTCATCAGACTACAATGGAATTTGTTTTTCAAATTACCAATAACTTCCTTCAAATAATATCCAATAGTCTTGTTTAAATTCAGTGTTTTTTAAAGTTTCAAACTTCAGCTATATTTTACATCACTATTCTTGAAAATCCTGCCTCCTTTGTTTCTATAATACACTTTATCTTCCAATTACTTGCAACTCCATTTAATGTAACTGTAGAAATCCCTCAGCTCTAATTCAACTTTTCTTTTTTCCTAATCCTTTTGGCTAGTTATCTGCCCCACCTCCACCAGGAACCAGCATAAGCTTTCAGTGATTTCGCTATGTTTTCTGTTTATTTCTGCTCTTTTCTTCCTTCTAATTCGGGCTTAGCTTACTCTTCTTTTTTCTAGTTGCCTAACGGTGAGGTCTTGGGCTACTGATTTACAGACCTTTCTTGTTTAATAATGTAACTCTTTGAAGATCAAAATACAGCACTAGCTATATCCCATAAATTTGTATACATTTTGTTATTCACTTTAAAATATTTTCGAATTTTGTTTGTGAATTTCCTCTGACTTACGGGCTTTTTAGAAGTGTGTTGTTAAATTTCCAAATATTTGGAGAATTCAAGATATCCTGTGTTACTGAATTCTAATTGAATTCCACTGTGTTCTTACAATATACTCTGTATGATTTCAATCTCTGAGTTTATTGAGATGTTTTATGGCCCAAAATGATGGTATCTTGGTATAATTCTACATGCACTTCAAAACAACATGAGAAAAAGGTGCTTTATATTTGTCTAGTTAATGAAAATTTCTGGAACTCTTCATTCCTTTGGTAAATCCATTTCCATCTAGTATGACTTCCTTTCTGCTTGAAGAATTTTTCTGCTGCTGTAGGCCCACGGGCAATACATTCTTTAAACTTGTTTGTCTGATAATGTTTATTTTGCCTTTATATATGTATTTTTGAATGAAAGATAATCTATTTTATTTATTTGTTTTTTTCAATTACAGTTGACACCCGACCTCTTTACATTTGACAGTAAGAGGCTTCTAAGACATGTACTCTCTGATTTTCCTATTTAAAACTTTATTTAGAATCTTTATGTCATTCACTGACATCTTTTCTTCCAGTTCCTTCTCAAATGCTAATGCTTCTTAAATCTCCATTCCTGTCATCTTCTCAATTTACACTTTCTCCCTGGGCAATCTCATTCACTGTCAGACTCAAGTTTATAATATGCGACTAGACCCGTGTCTCTGCCATGTGCCTCAAATTACAAACCACTGCTTCCAAATGGCTATCCAACATCTCTACCTCAATAGCCCAAAGACAGTTCACATGTAACATATCCAAACCTGAAGCCGTTATCTACTGTCTTTATGCATTTGTTCTCCCCACTCCGTTCTCCACAATGTAATGTTTCAGTCTTTTCCTAAAATGCATGAGGTAGATTATTACTGTTCATAAATATTTGCTGCTCCTTCCTCGGTACGATTATACTTCCCACACCTCTCTGATGTAAGACTTAACCTTGTGACTTTCTCTGGCATTGAAATGTGACAAGTAACATGTTACTGGGGCAGAAATTTTAAGAGTCAGTCAGTGCTTTACTATGGCCCTTAACCCTTTTCCACAAGACAAGCAGCGTCCCAGACAGAGGCTGCTGTCAGACGGGGTCCTGCAGAGAAGGACACAAGGCACAGGCCAGGACGGCCACACAGCACGAACAAAACCCACATCTCTGGTGTTTTACGCCACGGACGCCACGGAAATTCAGCCTATTCTGACTGATACAAAATATCAAACAATTTTTATATTCCCTGTTCAAATTCCTTCATGGCTCCCAACTGCTTCGCTTCAAATGAAAAACAAAACCAAACACCCCAACCAACCTACTGCAGCACATGCGAATACACGCCACAGCCCCTCATTACTCTGACAGCTTCATCTCCAACCCGCATCATACGCCGTTTGGACACTCGAGGAGCAAAAGCTGCGTTGCGCTACTGTATACTTCTGTGCCTTTCTCAGACATGCTGCTGTCACTGTGTCAGATACATTCTCACCCCTTACTTTGTCCTCTCCACCATGGTTTTCAGTCCTCCTTTGACTGCAGGCACCCACTGGGGGGTCTGGGAACAGAACCCCGCAGGTGAGGGAGGACTACTCCACGTCTAGCTGGACACAGAGGGGCACCCAGGGGAGACTGTTACATTGTTTCAAGGTCCATCACTAGTGGTTCTCACATCCCAGAACCACTTGTGTTTTCTCCTACAATGTATGGTGTACGTCACTATGTAACACGTTTCCCTTCACGTTGCAGGTCTACAGTATTAGGCTGTAATTCTGTTCATAAGTAACAGATGGGACGTTATCTCCAATGGCTGGTGAATCGACAGCACTTGCCTGTTGAAGAAGTGCTCTCAGATGAAGACCGCTTCCGGGTTGGGCTGCAGTTTGTGCTTTCTGACGCTCGCTGGGAAGACTTATCTGAGGTTGGCTGGGAACCTGGAAAGACAGGAAGAGACAGACATCATAGGAAAATCCCAGTCTAAAAAGACTGTTAAGCCATTCTGTGTGTAATCATTCAATTGGTGCTACTGCTATTCCCTGAAATAACAGGACTTTGAAGGCAGCAGGAAGGGGACAGTGAACAGTGGACACGCCACACTGGACACACCGACAGAATGCCACAGGTCTCAGACACATGATTTCTCCCGTGACAGTACCAGCGGGAAACTAGTTTGAGTGGAAGAATGAAGAGAACGAATGATTCTGTTTCTATGTATTAGGTTGGTGTAAAAAAAATTGAGGTTTAAAAGATTAAAAATAATGCAAAAACCGCAATCACTTTTGCACCAACCTAATATTACCATTATGAAACATGTAATTGAGATGTTTATTGATAAAAATCACTAACAAAAGTTTAATTAAATCTGTTCCTGATTATTGATTCAAATTTATCACACAAATTTGACAAAACTTACAAAGCAATTAATTAGAAATGACTGATGTGAAAAAAGCAGGTCCAACCTGAGCATTTTATTCAACAGAATCAGAGATGAAAGTTAAAGAGCTGGACCTAAAATCTACATATCCCAGATAATCCACAGAGGTCATTTTCATAGCCTGTTTTTCCTCTATAGCATATTGACTAATTAACCCAAGGACTATAATAAACTTCCTTTAAAGCTGTACACTTAAGGTTCTTTGGTTATTACATAAAAGCTCATGAAGAAAAAGAAAGTCAATGTCCTTTCGGCAAGTCTTGTACTTTTACCAAAACCCCAAATTAATGCAGCATAATTTAACACATCTACTCAAGAGAAAAGTATGTCATTCAGGAAAGATTATTTTCCTGAATAAAATATACTTGGTTCTGGTACTGGATTCCTCATGACTGAAAAAGCCAGCTGTTGGGGTGGCCAGTTAGCTCAGTGGGTTAGAGTGTGGTGCTGGTAGCACCAAGGTTGCCGATTCGATCCCTGCATGGGTCACTGTGAGCTGCGCCCTCCTTAAAAAATAAAGAGAGAGAGAGAGAGAGAGAGAGAGAGAGAAACGCCAGCTGTTGAGAATACACAACGACTGTCCATTTCATGTTTGTCAGAAAACTACTAGCACTCTGAAATGTTCACTTTTAACTTGAAAAACATTACAAATAAAAAGCCTGACATATAACTGGAGGCACAAAAGGTACAAGAAGTCAAATACTTAAAGATGTGATTTTGTAAGATCTCCTCTAAATGAGTTAACTGCTTACTGCAGAAGTGACTCACTCACCGACAGACAATCTGGGGACAGAAGAACTGAATGGAGCTAAGCTACTGTCTCCCTTGCTCTAAGACAGACACTACACCACGGGCTTTGTTTGAATCGCTTACGATCTTAAATCACACCACTGTCAATCCTTGAAGCAGGCTCTTTTCGCACCACTCAGGAAGGTAGAAGACTATGCGTTGCCATTCAAGAGTAACAAGCTGGATTCTGGGAAACTGGTGCTGTGATAGTTCATCCTACTTCTGAAACCCAGTGATGACCACTGTCAGATCTAATCAAGAAGCAAGAAGGTCTAGTATTGCATCTTAAAAACAGACACAAAGGGATTTTAAAACAGTACAATAAATCCCCCCAGAGTATGGCTCAGAAAAGATTTCCATTAAAGAGCTAAATTCCACGACAAAGTAAGAAGTAAAAGCCCAGGCATTAATGAAGACGTAACTTTAAGTATTAATACTGAAAAATTCACATACCGGACAGATAATTATTTCCTACTCAGACACACAACCAAGACAGAAGACAACAGTGGCCAAGAAGCTTGAGACCTTGAACTCTCTGTCACTACTCTGCTGCTGCCTGGGCAAACAATCTTAGGTCAAGTGCTAGGAAGAAGGGTTGGACAGCGCCTTCTACAGCATTCTCTCTCAGTCATAAACTGTCACGGATGGAACAGTTTCAGTGCGTGGGCCTATGCCGGGCACTGCAGAGGTGGCGAGACGTAAGACGCAGCGCATAGTCTGTGCCCTCCAGGAGCGCGTTTAGGGTCTTGTATGTCATCATGGGTTACATTTCAGGCGGCATCTGTGCCACCCACGCTTGAGCTCCGTCTTCAGTATCTAGGCTACTTGGTAACGTTTCCCAAATTTCTTGGTCATCTTCAAGAAAACCTTGATGAAGGCTTCAACTGTACCTTTGAGCACCAGGCAATCCTGAGAACCAGCCTGCCTGGCCTCTCCCACCTCAGGGTAAAGGAGGGTACAGGCACTTTCTTCAAAGCTCCTTCTTTTGGTGGCATCTGGAGCTGCAGAGGAGACAGTGGGAGGTGGAATGGGGGCAGATCCCCGGAGACCGTTATTGGCAGCCTTGTACAGCAATTCCTGAGAAACTGAAACAATTGAGAGAGAGATGGCTTAGCTTGCTTAGCTTCTGAGCCATTTGTCATTTCCTGAAAGTAATGGAGGCCAGCTGCCTACTCTTAGGATTTATTAGGAGACTGGAATAAAACTTCATTCAGGAAGGTTCTCATCTTTCATTTTCAAAAGTCTGTTTGAATCCCCTGTTCATACAGAGCAGAGCTGTTCTTGACAACATTCTGTATTTGAGGGAACCAGGCTGTAGCCCTGAGACACGGTCTCTAGGGCTCGGGAATCATCAGATCTCGACTCTTATTTCATTTAAAAACACTGCTTAAGCAATAAGAGGATGAGGATATCGGAAAAAACTGTTACCTAATGATGTAAAGCAACCAAGCTCAAGACTGGAAAAAGACGATATAAACTCAAGTGCAAGAAGTACGTGCTAAAGATGTTCGAAAGCTGTTCAAACTGGCCCGAGCACGTGAAACCTGCAAACGTCATCTCCAGCACTGCCAGAAATACCCTGCTTCCTAAGTGCCATTACGCAGCTGGGGGGCCGGAGAAGAGCAAGATAATGTCCCCAAAGAACTAGCATGTCCATTTCAAAAGAGCCCAACGTAGTTAATGTCTCAAAACCTCCAACAGAAGGCCAGGCAGAGCGAGTGCGGTGGAGTGGTAAGCACATGAGCATGGAATCAGGCCTGGCGAGGCTGACTCCTGGCTCTGCCGTAAGGAAACTGTACGATCACGCAAGGAAACGTACTTCAGTGTTGGTTTAATAAAGCACGCTAACTCACATGGTTGTTGTGAGATCCAAAATGAGATAACGTAAAAAAATGCAAAAGGTTTTTATAAGTGCTATACTATTACACATAATCTGACTCTTTGGGTTTATCAATGTCATTGACACGCACAGGCAACCATTCGATATTAGAATAAAAATTAAAGAAGGGCAGGGACTTATGCCCACGTAGGAACTGGGACTAATCTAAGATATCAAGCATTTATCTTGAACATAAAGAAACACTAATAAAGTTAAGTACTTCCAATGAAGAAGTACTAGTAAGATAGGTACCTCCACGGCTGGTAGGTAACTGTCAGGTCGGAAAAAGCTCCTCTGAAGTGAAGCTTCTAATCCACCGAGTCTTCTCCAGGGCTGGGATTATGTTCTAGATGACATCAACAGGACCGGACGTGCCCAAATGATGAGTCAGAACCGGGAGGTGTCTGGCTTTCTAGTCAGCCCTGGACTGGGGGAGAAAGTAGTTTTCTGTTTCCTCTGCTTCCTCTGGTTCCTCTAAGTCATGGCTGAGTCCTAAGGGGAGTTACTGCTTTGTTGCCGTCTCCATCACGTGACGAATGTTTGTTCATGTCTCATCAGAGGTCATTTCAGATCTGCCTGGAGGGATCTGTGAAGACTGTCCCCTCCTCACAGGATCAGAAGTTTGTACGTCCTCCAGTGTAAGAAAATCAGAACCTTCCTCAAAGAATACACACTGAGAACACGTGTAACTTTAGATATCAGAGTTCCCATCACTTCTCATTTCAGTATAGAGTAAAACTGAGTAATAAGTACTTTGGAAGCCGACAAGGAACGTAAGTGGGAATTCCTCAACTCACAAAACTACTGGGTAGAAACACTACCGAGTTCTCATCACTCAGATGACAGCTTCAGAAATATGTTTAGAAGTTGTAGACACACGAAGGAAGCAGAAATTACAGATTAATCACAAAAGTGCCTAACTCAAACTGGACTTCAACACAAATGCAAGTTGATTACTACAAGAAAGTTTTTTCTTCTGTTAGAATAGAGGCCTTCATGTGAAAAAGAAGGCAGCCTACTAGTAAGGAGGAAACCTGAAAATCAAACTGAGTATCATAAACCGGGACAATAAAGAGGGAATTAACAATTAAAAACCAACTTAGAGACGTGAAGGAGCTCTGGGAGCGGCGTGGTTGTGGGATCTCTGGATCTTTGTGGCCGTTATTCAATGAGCTTTTAAAGAAAGACAGGTTTTGGGGAAACATCTGTATCAAATTAGACAAAAAAGCAGAAAGATGGTAGTTTTATAGCAAAAGCGTAAGATGAATTCATGAATAAGAATGCCAGGAAGTTGAGAAAACAAAGAATATAACTGGATTTTAAAGGGATAAGAATGTGGAAATCTTTACATTATACACAAAAATGGGTGGGAACCAAGAAGAGGTTCTGAAGCTGATTTGTCACAAGAGATCTTGATGGATGTCTACACACGTGGAACTGAAACAAAGATAAAAAAGGAATACGTTTACAGATAGATGCCTGGGTGTGAGGACAGAGTCAAATGGGCAAAGATATGAGCATAAATAGAGAAAATTCCCACAGATAATAGCGTCTGTATGTGGGGGGAGCCATCACAAAGAAAACACTAGAATAAAAACTCAACCTAATTTCACTGAAGCCCTGAGTATCCCAGACTAAAAGATGAGGAATTTCCAAACGTAAATTAGCAAAGAACACAGTGAATGAGCAGCTGTAGGATTAAATGTGCATTTCCTTAGACTAAATCCACTATTAAACTTTCATAACTTAATACAGCATGAGTTTTGGTCACACCCTGTTGGGAGTTCAATACTAAAGATCCAAGTAACTAGGGAATGGTTTGAACGAGAGGGTTGATGTTTCTAATGCTAGAAATATCTTTGGGTAAATGATGGAAAAACAGAGTAAGTCTGCTCGATTTGGAAGGATACTATACAATAGTCAGTTCAAAGACTATATAAATTACTTTTAAAATAATATATTTAAAACTAATTTCTAACATTTAAACCACTCTTTCCCACCGAAACTAAAGCAAGTTGCAAAATTTAATACCAAACTATTTGAAAACCTCTGATCAAGATTTTTTGTTTCAAGTTCTGAATCCTTTGCTCTGGTTCACAGTTCACGGGAACGCTGGAAGCTTCTCTGAATGAGGTGAATGCTGAGAGAAGAGCTGGCTCCACCATGAAAACAGCTGTTTCCAATTGTGGGAAATACATTTACTGAAAGCAGTACATTTCATCTGACTCACCAATTAAATGCACTATGATTCAGAGCCTGTGCTGGTGATTTTTAAGCTAGAAGTCTGTGTTTTTCTCCTTCTAATTGGGCTATTTCTCATAATGCCCAAATCAGATCATTCACTGAAATGGAATTCCTCTAGAAATTCCCCAAACCGCACTAATCACCACAATCAATGTTCTGATTTCATCTCTATATGTTCACACTTCACTTATGGGTTTATCTATATACCATGTAGAGAAATGTCAGAAATCAGAAAATTCTTCAGTTAAAAACCAAAATAAAACTCAGGATGCTTTGCCTCGACCATTATACTTTTACAGTGAATATACTTTTTCCAAACAAAAAGATTTCCCCCTAATTTATTCATGGGAGGCAAAACAGTTATCAACACCTACAATCACGTCCGGCTGCCTGCTGATTGTGTAACTTGGACTCTGTAAGTGTAAAAATGCTCCATGCTTCTGCTCTCCCCATTCTTGAAATCAGATTGCGGGTTCTGGCACATGCAGCCAGCCATGAGTTGAAATGCACCGCAAACAGCAACGGAATCTCGTGACGCAACAGCTCAGATGAGGCCTATTTCATGTCTATCTAACGTAGATACTTAATTAAACAGAATTAGTTAGTAAGATTGGGTGAAACCAGAAACCCTGTCCTCACTGAAAGTGTCTAATGTCACTGCAGTTCCGTTCGCATCAAGCTGCTCTCACACTGCGGGTACAGAACAGCACTTACATCGTGTGTGAGTAAAAAGGAGTTAACTAATCACAGCACGGACATTATTTCTCACACGATCACACCTGTTCCTCTTGCTAAAGGTTTACAAGCTGCAATTAGTTTCATTCCAAGCCGCTGCAGGATTCAGTCAGGCCGAGGCCGAGTCCTCGTCCGGGGAACCAGGACAGAAAGCTGAGGTGCCGGGCCGCAGACTACATGTGAAGGCCCATCACTCCTGCCTGCGCCCAATCTGATTTCACTTATTTTCCCTCAAATTTACACCAACATAACTTATCAATCACATCTGTTTTATTCCAACGAACACTTACAATAAGGCTACTCAATATTAATAGTAAAGAATCCATTTTTTCCTTAACCAGTTACCAGTTTGAGATAGGTTTCACTAAACAACTGGTCGTCCGCTTTTTTAAAAACTGAACTGGTTTTGGAATAATTTTAAATTTACAGAAAAGTTGCAAAGACAGTACAGTGCAAGAATTCTCATCCTTTATCCAACTTCCCCTCATGTTAACATCTTACGTAACTACGGTACATTTGTCAAAACTATGACATTGACAGTGGTGTAACTTTTTCATTTACGTCCTTTTCCTATTCCAGGGTCCAATTTAGGACGTCACATTGTACTTAGTTGTCATGTCTCCTTAACCCATTTCCTTTGATCTGTGAAAGGTTCTCAACCTTTCCTGTTTTTTCAGGTCTTTGTTCCTTTCAAGGCGTAGTGGTCAGGCATTTTGTTCCTTTTTTTGTTTAGTTTTCTTATGATAAGATGGGGGTTATGAGTTTCTGGAAAGAGTATCACAGGACTGAAGCTCCCGTCTGATACTACAGCAGAGGGCACCTGCCCCATTGTGACTGATCACTAGGGACGTTAACCTTGCACTTGGTTAAGGTGCTGTCTGCTAGGCCTCCTTCCTGTACAGTTACTACTGTTCCTTTTCCGTCCTCTGCTCTTAGGAGTTAGGTCACCAAATCCAGCCCAGAACCAGCAAGAGGGGCTTAAGCTCCAGCTCCTTGAAAGGGACAGTCTACATGTATCGTAAGGAAGAGGTGTCCCTTTCCTCCATTTATTTATTTAATCAGTCATTCATTTATATTGGCATGGACTCATGGATATTTCCCTTATTCTTTAAGTTATAATCCAATACTGTTATTATTTATTTTGTTGCTTAAACTGCCCTGTTTTGGCCATTCAGAGCTGTTTTAGGATAACAACGTCACGAAGGTAAATGACGATTTTGTAATACATGGTATAATAAGCACTTTTTTGGACATTTTAACAGGATACCAACCCATGTATAATGAATCTATCTCTTCAAATTATGTATGGAGAAAATACCAACTGAAGACTGAGAAGGTCAAGTTAAAATAACACGAAGTTTAGTTATGTTCTTTTTATACTTGAAGAAAAACTGTAAAATAATCACAGATTGAGAAGATACAATTATTTCCTTGACATTATAAGAGTAAATAATAAACCAGTCAGAACTGCCATAAAATTTAAAGCTGTAAGAATTTTAATTGTCTGATTTCCTCATTTCCCTTTCATTCCTTAACGCCCAGAAATCTAACATTTGATACTATGGAAAGGGCTCTTAGACCACGGCTCTTAGATTAAGATAATCTGCTACAGCAAAGCAAACCATCTACTTCCAATCCTTCTCTAACTAGCACTGACACTCCTGACTACAAGCTCCCTCAGGAAACCCAGTGTGTTCCCCCTAAATGTTATCTATGCTTCCTTCTCATGGCTTCAACAATCATGTCTGCATCTTTTATCTTCAGGTTTGATTTCTCTTTTGAGCTACAGACCCACGTATCTCGCTCAACAGCACAAACCCAATCCATTTTGTCTCCAGCCTTCTCCTTCGCACACCTCCTTTATCACATCACCATCCAACCAACTGCCCAAGAAAGATATCTTGAAGACACTCTAAAATCCTTCCCCCTTACCGCTTTTAAAAATCTACTACGAAATCTACTTATTTTCGTGTTTTCCTGAAAATAAGACCTAACCAGACCATCAGCTCTAATGCGTCTTTTGGAGCAAAAATTAATATAAGACCCAGTCTTATTTTACTATAAGACCCGCTGTAATTTTACTGTAAGACCGGGTCTTATATAATATATAATATAATATCATATAATATAGTATAGTACAGTATAATACCATACCGGGTATAATATAACACCGGGTCTTATATTAATTTTTTGCTCCAAAAGATGCATTAGAGCTGATGGTCCGGCTGGGTCTTATTTCAGGGAAACACGGTACTTCTGAATACATCTCTATCACGGCCTTATTAAAACCCCGTAATATTTCGCTGGGACAATTTCCAAACTGGTCCACCTGATGTTTCTCTAATCCGTCCACCATACAGCTGTCATTCTTCTGCTCTAAAACTGCCCCTTGCCTACAGGGTAAACTCCAGACTCCTTGGTACCTTGTCTATAAACCAGGGGCTTTATGATCAGCCCCCGCCTACCTTTCCAGCCTCATGTCGGGGCCCCGTACCTGACCACTTACAGGTACCGAAGCGCAGGACCTGACCCAGAGAAGCTTATTTCTCTGTAAGAAGCAGCCTTCACCCTCTATTCTTGCACACCCAACTCAAAACCTCTTCTCAGCTCCTTTTAAGCGAGTCCCTCTTTTCTGTGCTCCCCAAACACACTGTGAATATTTCAATTTTAGCAGCTGTTGATAATCACACACATGTCTGTTCTCTGCCGAACTGCAAACGTGAGGGCAGACACGGTATCTGACTCCTGCTTGTGCTCCTCGCATCTGGCAAACAACAGACTCACAGTAAGTGCTGAAGGGACAGCCACCATCACACTGGGAAGATAAAAAATCAGGTATATAAAGTTTCGTCTAAACAAAACAAGTTATGACTTTCAAACTGACCCAGTTAGAAGATACCATATGCCTTATTTAGTACTTTTTACTTATTTTCCTTAACTAAAAATCTTTTCCTCAACTGGTTTTAAGAGGACAGGTAAATCAGTTTTCATGTGTACCTGAAAAAAAGTTCCTATTGGAAAATCAAGTCATTTCTATCCACTTATCAAAAGAGTAATTGTGAAGATGGACAGATTCCAAGATATAGACCAGTTAACACAAGAATTTAGACGTGTGATATAATAACGAATACATTTGTTCTTGTATTTTCAAAGAAAAACTTTTAAGAATATATCTGCTCTTTGTCTCTGAGTCCTGGCACAGAGCTTCAAAAATCTTTGGAATTTCCTGAGGGATAGAAGTGCCTTTCTTTGTTATGTCACAGAGGTGACTTTAGGTGGACCCCAAGATAGCTTCAGGATAGGAGTTATCACTACAAAGACCGATCACATGATGAGAGGGATGAAACTCCGGGCCAGCATCCGGTCCAGTGGGTGGAGGGGAGCTAGAGATTGGTTCCAGCACAGGCCCAGTGGTTTAACTCCACCATCCTATGGAATGAAGCCCTAATCAAAACTCTGGACATAGAGGGCTGGGGAGCTTCTTGGCTGGTGAACACAGTGGGGAGCTGGGTGGGAGGGCCACACCCCCAGATTCCACCGAGAGAGGGAACTGCAGAATGCGGCCCCAACTGACGATTCGTAAGTGCACAGTCTATTTTTTATCGTGTTTCTGCAAAGGAAACGTGCTCATGTACAACGGATAAACAGCAGAATAGCAGGATGACATGGCAGCTGTATGAATGCACACGATTTTCCAAACACATTCATGTTTAGAGGCAGCGGAACGAAGAGAACACTAACAAAAACGAAACGCCGAGGCCGTCCGTTCCCAACGCACGTTCATCCTACGTTCTTCCTCGGCTCCAACTGGCCAGACTTTCCTACAAGTGCTTACTGTGTGGTTTCCCCAATCTCACAAAACAAGCGAACAAGGACAATACACCAGAATGCGCTCCACCTGGTACCTCTGCATCTCGCTGCCAATGACACGCTTTTGTGTCCACAGCTCAGCAGCTTCATCCCTTCTTGTCACCTGTCCGGCTACCTTCACATTTTCCTAAAAAGCTAAGTCCCTATGTTTACTGTAGTATTTTGTTTATTTATTAAACAATTTAAAGTCCTTTTAACGGTTGCTGGTATTCCCTAGAATAATTATTTTTCTTGGTGCTCTGGCTACAAAGTTGCATAGGTTTTAGGAATCTGCTCCCAACTCCATCTTTCCCAGAAGGCCTTTGATTTTTCGTGAATGATACCGCCAAACACGTTTTTCAGAACTCACAGTGAAATGCCCGTATGTCCAGCTCAAGCATCTCTATTGAGCTCCAGAACTAGACGTCCAACTGCCTGCTCCACAGCCGCCCGATGTTCTCCGGGCTCAGGTGTGTAACGTGCTCTGCTCTGCCTCAGCCTGTGGATGAGGCACTCTCACCATTCCGCTTTGTGGTCCCTCTGCTCCCACGATGACACCCCCACCCCAAGGCTTTTAAATACGGAAGCTCCTTTCCAGCTCCGGATCTTCCAAGTGTCCTCCGCTCACGCCTCAGCTTGAGAAACTAGCGGCTCCTCATCTTACAAGTTTTAAGCCAAAAACTCTCATCTGAGCAGGTCAGCCCTCCCCCTTCACTGTCCACCCGAACACTGCTGCTATTCCAACTCGGCAGGAGTCTGCGCAAGTCCGACACTGTTTCCGTGCTCTCCCCTCTATCGCTCACGTTCACTACGCTGCCAGTGAGTGAGCGAGACCTCAGGCCTTTCCTCTCCGCTAGTACGTGCCAGGGGCTGGAACTGTGCGCGGTGCCCTGGAATTCAGGAAGTACATGAGTGAGAGAATGAGGGGTCAACGTAAGAGTGGCATTCTGTTTACCTCGCTAACTGCTGCTCAGCCTTCAGGTCACAGGTTAGGGTCCCTCTCTCCGGGGAGCTGGCTGAGTGAGGCCCCAGAACCCTGTACTTTCTCTTCTGCTTCCACAGCCCTCGTAGCAACTGAATGACATTAACGTACTTTGTTTAGGCCCCCGCAGCCCGGCGGCTCCACTCTAGGTTCCCCGAGAATAGTGAGCCCACACGCCTTGTGCCATCACGAGACCCACAAAGGAGAATGAATGCCTGGCAGACAGGAGCTAGGCCACCACTCTTGTTGATTAAATATATATTTGTCAAAAATTTGTTGAGATGGTTACTAGACTTATTGTGGCGATCACGTTGTAAGGTATAAATGCTGACTCCCTGCTGTGCCCCTGACACTAACATAATATTGTATGTTGTATGGCAACTATGATTAACGATGAATTAGAAAAATAAAATAAAAAACAGCAGAGTGAATTATTATAATTAAATACCTTATTAAAAGGTCCTAGATTACCTATCTATTATTAAACAAATTTTAAAGATGTAAAAAAAAATTTTCTTTGTTGAGTGACCCTAACTAAAGTTTAGGATTTTTTCCCCTTTTATTACACTACATTGTTAACAACTAAACAATGCTCAGCTTCTCCATCAAGGTAGCTTTTATTTTTCAACTTTATGAATAATGAAAACTAGGAACAAAAACTTGTCTTTGAGGGAGCTCATCATTTCCTCTACTATTCAGGTTTTTAATAACAATACCTATTAGCATCTGTGTGATTACTACGTGCAAATCACTTTGCTTACACTATAATCCCATTTACTTCTTATAATAACCCTATGAATCCCATTTTATAGGAAGGGATATTGAGGCTTAAAGAGTTTACTTGGAAAATCCAATGAAACGTATGGACCTTCTCTTAAAAACTACACACAAGCATACACACATATAATTTTCCTTATAGCACCAGAAGTTTTACGGATTTCCTAGAGTTAATTTACAAACGTGTACGGTTGAGATCTTTGATTAAAAAACTCCTGACTTACAGAGAGCTTCCATATGAATGGGCAGTGCTTCCGCTTTCATGTTTCTATCTTCTCTTCAATTCTTAAGACACTTTCTAGACATTACGAGTGCATTATCTAGGTTGGTTTTATGTCATTTTATATGAATAGAAGCAGCTTTTATAAAGTTACTTAAAGGAAATCTGCAAAATGAAGTCCCTCTGAATTTTCAGTTAAATTTTGTGAAGCTGATAATTTGGATGCTTAGATTTTTGAGACATACGGACTATTCTTCCTGCAACACAGAAGCATTTATAATTATCACATTAGTATACACTAAAAATTCTGCATAGCTACCAACATATCTAGGAGCCGTTCCTCACTAAAGAACTGCCTTTTTGAGTTAAGAAAGATAAATTACTTTTACTGGTTTCGAAAAGATGAGTATGAATTGAGGCAAAGACATGCCTTATCTCACTTCTTCTCACATCTACCGAAGATGAAAACTTCCAAGATAACATTTCAACATACATTTATAAAAACAAAAGCCAGTAGACCTACTAAAAGTTCATGTCCACGTGCCAGGCAACCAGTGGGCCCAATTATCGACTTCTCTAAGCCAGCGACAGGCCGCGAGGGCCCCCTTACCTGCCGAGGTCTGGGCTGGCCTCCCGCTGGAAGGCAGAAGCTCCTTCCTGTGAGGCCGACTCAGTGACGTGTCCTGTGCAGAGAACAGTCCGGGACTGTCAGGTAATTTCTTCCGGCCACTGGAGTTAGGGTTTGAGACTCTGCAGCTGCCTACTGCGCTTGTGAAAAGGTTTGTGTGTTCATCGCTGCTGGCCAGGTCAGAATTGGGAGTGAATCCGCCAAGGGATAAACTTGGAGAACTTTCCGAACAGTCAATCTGTAAAGGTGTCTGCAATCCCAAAGCCAAAGGATTAGATTCTGAAGGCTCTCGGTGGACCCACGGTTCTTCTCTGGTTATTAAGCTTTTTGAGGGAGAGAGATGAGGGCAGGACATGTGACACCGGTGCTTTTCCTTATGCTTGTATCGCTCTCCGACAGTGTCCTTTCCGAATCGATAGCGCTTTAGTGACTCCAGGACGGATCTGGAAGAACCAGTGTCCATGGAAACCTGGGGCTGCTCGGAGGACCGGTGTTCTCTGTGTTTGTGCCGGTGCCTGTGTTTGTGCTCCACCATCCAACCATAGGCCATCTCGGGGGGGACGCTGGGGTAGGTGCTCATGGAAAGGAGGGGAGTCCTGCTGGTGGTAAGAAAGGCCTCCTGGCGAAGCAGCTTATGCTTCTTCTTATGGTACTTGGTGGGATTGAGAAGCAAGTGACCGGCATGCATGTAGGAAGGAGGGGGAAGCGGAGTGGTGAAAGAAGGGGACGGCGGAGGCGGGTAGAGAGTGGGGGGGTACCTGCCATAGTAACCTAAGCCTATGGGGGCAGCGGTAAGGGGTGAGGGCGAGTAAGGCATGCCGTAGGAGGGATAGAATCCGGTACTCGAAAGAGGAAAACTAAGGCTGTGCATAAAGGGCATTTCAGCCATCGCCTCCCTCATCTTAGGGGGTCTCCCTCGCTTCTTTTTTAAGTCCGGTTTTCGGATGTAGTGCAAAGGGTCTAAGGGGAAAGAAGGGTGTGTATAGAAACTATTGAAGTTGATCCGAAAAATCGTTGGCAGGAGGTCTCGGGGGATAAAGTGATGGCTTCGATGGGTGATTCGAATTTCACTCAGACGACTGATTAATTCCTCCAGCTCTGCAATAAAGTCTGGATCCTGTCTATTTCGGAGTTGCGGGTATTTCTTTTTCCGTTTCCGTTTCTGCCTTTTCATCTTGTCATAGCTGAGGTAATCATGACTCCTGCGCTTACATTTGTGTTTGTGTTTTTCTTTAAGACTGCTGAGGACTGTCGAGGTTTCGGGGGGGATCAGAGACACGTGCTCAAAAGAATGCCGCCTCTTTTTCTGCCCACAGAATTTCTCCGCCCTGTCCGAGGTGCTGTTATTGTCTGTTCCGATTCCACTGTCGCTGGGAATGGTCTCGTCACTGTGTGACTCACTAATGGGAGAAGGAGTGGCTTCTTTCAGAGATGTGAGCTCACTCAAATGCGAGGGAGAATTTGGCAACAGAGTCGGAGGAGATAAGCGCCTCCTCCCCTTGGAGGCCTTCTTCATGGCCAGAGTCGGGATCACACTGCCCTGTCTGGAGTGTAAATGCAAGTAGGGCACCGCACTGGGCTCCACGAAGCCTGCGTCGCTGCTCACAGGGCTCTGCCCCCCGCTAGTCCCAGAGGACTGGGAGCAAACGGGGGACGGAAGGATCTCGGAGCTACTGGCAGACGAGGGCAGTAAAGGGGGCAGAGGCTGTCCGAATGCTGACCCGGCCGCCTGCTGAGCCGTCTGCTCAAGAACAGCAAGGCTGGTGGGGCTGCCAGAGAGAAGGCCATTTAAGACAGTTTTGGGTTTCCGGCCCCTCCTCTTTCCGATGTAAATGGTTCCTTTCTTGCTGACATTGATCTGCTGGCCCAATTTAGAGCCGAATGTGGCGGCAAGACTTGACACGGTGTTATGGAGCTTGGATTGCACTTTCCCTTTATTACTTGATTCTACAGAGCTTGAAAGAATCTGATTCAACAGTTTCTTTCTCTTTAAAGTCTTCATTTTATTTATTTTGCGGATAATTGTTTTCATCAACTGTCCATTGTTTCTCTTTGCAATTTTTTTATCTGGGTCCATCTCCAGGTCCCTCATACTGCAGACAGGGGGCCTGGGACTGTCATCTAGATCTTCTGGATCTTGCAGCTGGTCCTCACTCTCGAAGAAATCACTGCTACTGCGATGGTGGTCACTTTCCGACTCGAGCTTGCTTGGACTTTCGGTGGCAACAAATGGAGCCACTGACAGGACAGGTGGCTTCATCTTGACTGGGGACCTCATCTGCCTCTTAGGTCGGCCTCTCTTTTTCGGAAAAGGAGACACAGACAAACTTTGTTTGAAGGAAGGAATTTCAATTTCTGGCTGCAAAATTGGGGGTTCTTGTTCTTCCTTAGACTGCAAAGAGAAAACTTTGGAGGCAGGGATTTTTAAAGTCCTTTTAGGTGGACCTTCCAGTTGCGGCATCTCCTTCGCTTTAGGTCTCCCTCTTTTGGGCTTGTAAATATCAGACAAGAGGTCACTAGGGACACACATGCTGGAGGTCAGTTTGTGAGTAGCAAAAGACTTATGAGATGGTTTTTCACTGTCAGTCAACAGAGCAAGAGACGGGGTGGTGGATTTGCTCAGCTTTGGCAACCGGCGTTTCAGGAAGTCGTGATCTACAAATGAAGACGGTCCAAGGTTTTTCATGAACTTGGCTGGCTCCGAGTTACTACCTGATAGTGAGCTACAGGAAACATTTTTAAAAAGCTCTGATCTTTCTAATTCTAGCCCTTTTGGGGACCGGCACGTGCTTCTTGCCACCACTTTAGTCCACCGAGTTTTTCTTCCTTTCCTTTTTTTCAATGGTTTGGACTGCAGACTGGAGCTCAGGCTCTCAGCAACGTGGCAGTGCTTGTCAGGTGCAGCGACTGCACCCAGCTTTAGGAAGGGCTTGCTGCTGAATAAACTAGTGAAATTAACAACTGAAGGGGTAATTGTATGAATACTGGGTTCAGAACTCAAACTTGGCTTTTTTCCCAGAGAAGAGCTTATTCGTGGAATATCTATATGTGTAGTTTTGGAATCACTCAGGTCTTTGTCAATCCCTTTACATTCAATACTCATGCTATGACCGATAGACCTATGACCAATGTTCAAGTGGGTACCTTCAGAAGTAAATTGGTTCTTTCCACCAGATTCAGAAATTTCTTCCATTAGTTCTGTGGTAGGACTTACAAGTAACGGGTTAGGAGCCAACTGTGAAGAACTTTCAGGTGGACTTCTGGTTAAAGGATTTACAGACACAGTAGGTGATGGGGAAGGGAGAGTGCTTTCTCCTACTGCACTGAAAGGGGACTTAGCTGTAGACCCGTCAGAAGCACCTCCCATCTGAAAGTCTGGAGAAGTGCAATATGCGGGAGGCTGCTTTTCATGCTTTGAGCTTTCATATGAGCCCCTATCGCTGGATGAGAAACTGTCTTGCTGAAGGCATGTTCCTTCATTAAACATCTCTTTCTCTAAATTGATGATTTCTTTTCGAACTGAGAACTTTTCCAATATGCTTTCTTTACTCTGCCGTATGACGCTCTTCTCAAACGTTTTGCTGGCGGCACTGTCCTTCAGGGATTCGGACAGCTCCTGGCTCTCATGAGCACTGATGTTCGCGCTACAAGACGCCCTCAGGGGCTCCTGAGTGGGGAGCAGTGCCTCGGCTTTCAGGTTCAGGGCCTCTTTACTGACCAGTCCTGCCACAGGACAGCTCACTAGTCTCTTGCCGATGTCCTTACTAACTAACCCCATTGCTGCATTGGCCACAATCTTCTTTGCACAGTCCTTGGCCACGAGGCCGACAGTAGAGCCCAACTTCTTTCCTAAGTCTTTGTTAACCAGTCCAACCACAGTGCCAAATCCTAGCTTCTTTCCAGACTCCTTATTCACCAAACCTGGGACGATCCCGATTCCCAGCTTCTTTCCTGAGTCCTTGCTCAGCAGTCCCACTGTAGTGATGGCCCCTGGCTTTTTGCCCAAGTCTTTATTAATGAATACCGCTGTAGTGCCAGTTCCTAGCTTTTTCACAGAGTCCTTACTGACCAGTCCCACCGCTGCATTAAACACCGGCTTCCTCCCAGGATCCTTAGTGACCAAGCCCAGCGCTGTGCTGATGGCTGGTTTCCTTATGAAGCCCTTATGGATGACCCCAGCCACAGAGCCGACGCCCGCGCTCCTGGTCAAGCCCTTGCCCACCAGTCCTGCCGCCGCAGTGCCAGCCCCCAGCTTCTTCGGTTTTGTCTTGGAAGACTTGGAGGGAGGACAAGTTGCAATAAGCTGTGCCAACTTCTCCGTTACACTCGTTCCTCCATTAAGTAATGCTCTGTCCTTTAAGTCAGGATCCCGGCCACCAACCAGCGCGGAGGCCGCTGCATTAATGTAATCTGTCATTTCGGAGTGGACTGGAGAAAGCTTCTTAGACAAAGGATTGTTTTCTCCCTGTGAATGAAGATGGATGCTTTCTTCAGATTGGCATTCAATGGTGGCAACATCACCTGCTTTCTTGTACAATTTTGAAGGGTCCTAAAATTTGAACAAGAAAAAGGTTTCAGAGAGAGTAAAGCTTATACCACTTCAGTTTAGTATTACATTTGAACAAACTAATCGATCACATCTCAGATATAAGATAGGCAATAGCGCTTTAAAAAAAAAATCTAACTGAACTAGAACAAATAATCCTAAAAATGATATGGAATCACACACCAAAAAAACATGACTAGCTAAAGCAATCCTGAGAGAAAAAACAAAGTTGGAAGTATCAAGCTCCCTGATTTCAAACTATACTACAAAGCTATAATAATGAAAACAGCATGATACTGGCACAAAAACAGACACACAGATCAATGGAACATAATACAGGGCCCAGAAATAAATCCACATGTATATGGTCAATTAGTCTATGACAAAGGAGGCAACAATATACCATGGAGAGATGACAGGCTTTTTAACAAGCCGTGTTGGGAAAACTGAACAGATACATGCAAAAAAAGAAAGAAAGAAACTGGACCACTCATATACCCCATATACAAACACAAACTCAAAATGGATTAAAGACTTATATGTAAGACCTGAAACCATAAAACTCCTAGAAGAAAACATAGGTAAGCTATCTGATATCAATCTGAGTACTATCTTTTTGGACGTGTCCCCTCCAGCAAGGGAAACAAAAGCAAAAATAAACAAATGGGACTTCATCAAACGAAAAAGCTTCTGTACAGTGAAGGAAACCATCAAGAAAACAAATACAACCTACTGAATGGGAGAAAATATTCACAAATCATATATCTGATAAGGGGTTGATACCCAAATTTTGAAGGAACTCATACAAGTCAATTACAAAAATAAATAAATAAACAATGCAATAAAAGAATGGGCAGAGTAGATGAAGAGACATTTCTCCAAAGAGGACACACAGATGGCCAACAGGCACGTGAAAAGGTGCTGAATGTCACTGATCGTCAGGGAAATGCAAATCAAAACCACAATGAGATATCATATCACACCAATCAGAATGGCTGTTATCAAAAAGTCAGCAAATAACATGTGTTGGCAAGTATGTGGAGAAAAGGGAACCTTCATGCACTTTCGGTGGGACTACAAATTGGTACAGCTACTATGGAAAACAGTATGAAGGTTCCTCAAAAAAACTAAAAATAGATCCACCATACAACCTAGCAATCCCACTTCTGGGTATTTATACGAAGAAAAAGGAAACACAAACTCAAAAAGATATATGCACCCCTACGTTCACTGCAACATTATTACAATAGCCAAGATATGGAAGCAACCTACCGTGTTTCCCCGAAAATAAGACCTACACAGACCATCAGCTCTAATGCGTCTTTTGGAGCAAAAATTAATATAAGACCCGGTATTATATATTATATTATACCTGGTATTATATTATATTATGTTACATTATAAGATAAGACCCAGTCTTATATTATAGTAAAATAAGAGCCGCTCTTAATATTAATTTTTGCTCCAAAAGACGTGTTAGAGCAGATGGTCCGGCTAGGTCTTATTTTCAGGGAAACACGGTCGGTATCCAGCGATAGATGAATGATTACAGATGTGATACAGATGGACAATGAAATATTACTCAGCAATGAAAAAGAATGAAATCTTGCCACTTATGACAACACAGATGGACCTGTTGTATTATGCTAAGTAAAATAAGTCAGGCAAAGAAAGACAAATACCATATGGTTTCACTTATGTTTGGAATCTAACATAAGACTTATAGAAACAGAGATCAAACTGATGGTTGATGGGGGGTGTGGGAGGGTTGGGAGGATGGATAAAAAAGGTGAAGGGGAATATAGTCAATAATATTGCAGTAAGTTTGCATGGTGACAGATGACTACTAGATTTAGTGTGGTGATCACACTGAAAGGTATAAAAATGTCAAATCACTACATTGTACACCTGAAACTAATATAATACTGTATAGCAGCTATACTTAAAATTAAATAAAAATAAAAAAACCTAATAATGTTACACGAATGCCAAAGTATGCTAGTTCTACTGCTGCTATATCAGAGGCCATCAACATGTTATGCTGGTGGACTTTCAACCATGTACACCTAGTTTTTACCAGGTATTTAGAAATATCCCTGTGATATTTTGTGACATTGCTTTTAAAAGGCAATTAATAGTCTACTTTCATCTTACTTTAGACTGACTAAATACACATTAGCATATGAATGTACTGTTTTTGAAAAGAGAAGTAATATCCCATGGTCCTCTTTTCAAATCATAGTTTATTGCCCGCCTCCTCCATTGATTTCAAACCAATACAGGACAATCTCAGACCTACTTCCACTCCTTTAACTCTTCTCAATTATAGTCTTTAACAAACAATCAAGTTCTCTCTTAATTTGAGGGGTCTAGAAAAGACAATAAGATACATTCATATTTTCTTTAAAATGTTTTTATATAAAATCTTAGAGTTGGAAGTAACTTGCTATATAATGCATGAATCCTCACTATACACTTTACAAATAAATTCATTATTTTTTACAACAGTCTGTTTTACTTTTGGATGACAAAGGGTTTTTTCTTCACATTTCAGCATAATTTTTTTTATTGAGGTATAACTGACATAAACAATTCTTAACTATAAAATACAAACGAAAACACATACTGTGTTTGTGACTAGAAGACATAAAAATGACAATATTCCCTAAGCAAATTTATAAATTTAATGCGATCCCAAAAAAATACCAAGATTTCTTTGAGTGATAAGAAAAATTATAACATTCATTGGGAGAAGTAGACAAGCATGAATAGCCAGCAAAATCTAAAAATAAGAAAAGCAAAGGAATAATCGTACCAAATATTTTTTAAAGCCTCTACCATTAAAACAGTATAGAACTAACACATGAAAAGACAAAAGAACCAATGGAACAAGACAGAAAACCCAGGAACAAATTGAAGCATACATGTGTGAAAATGTGCTGTATATAAAATGGTATAACCCTTATAGAAGGGAAATTAGTAATAACTAGAAAAACACCACATCCCTTTACCTATACTTTCAACCAAGGAATCCCACTTTTAGGAGATTTATCCCAAGATACTCTGGCAAAAACAGGACGTCTCCAGAAAGCTATAAAATGTACCAATATCTTAATAGTAAAGCCCTAAAATAATCCAAATGATTACCTACTGGAGACTGGCTGAATAAACCAAAGTACATCCGTAAAACTGAGTAGTATGAAATGCGGGGGAGGAAACACCAACATCCTGCTGTTAGCACAGTAGTTATATCATGTGCTATCTTTTGTATAAGATGGGAATGAACGGAGGCAATGTAATCAGTACATTACACCTGATTACATTAAAAATGGAAGAACAAGGCAAAGATTAATAAAAACAGTGACGTATGAGGGAAGAAACAAGTCTACAAGTAAGATTTCTGCGAATCTGCTTTAGGTTCTGACTTTACAATTAAGTCTTTCACATATTTAAGAAACAAAATTATGTCATAAAGAAAAATATCCCAAGTCTCTAAATAGTGAAAACAATGGAAACAAATATATCTATCAAATTAATTACATAACTATATGGAAAATAATTATTCTGAATTACTTTAAAACAGTGATCACACTATACATTCTAAAGACAAAAAGACTGACAATAAAGATATCTTAAACTGCATCCAGTGAGCAAGATACTAGCGGTAACATTGGTTCATTTATTTTAAACCTAGATGATTGATAGATACATAGATCAAGTAAGTTACTAGTGAGTGTTAATAGGAACCAAAATTTTGGAAGAAAAAAGGAGATACAATATAAAATCAAACAAGTAAAAACCCAGTAATTTCACATTAAAATTATAAATACAAGAAGTGCCTCTCTTTCTCTCTCTGTCACACACATACACCCCTACCTCTGTTCAATGAAATATCTAAAAACAACGAAAACCCAGTAGCAACGAACACCTCTAACACTCGAAGACTCTGGTCTCCCTAAACAGCATTCGTGTTAAAATGCACCAGGGCACGTTGTACAAAGGACTGTTTCCTAGTGTTAGGTCAGGAATGTACAAGATAACCCTGGTAATGGGTGCACATCGCTAGCGTCTTCACTAGCGTACTAGTCACTCTACTTCTTAATTTGAAATGTACCATAGAGAAATACGGGTAAGAAAAAGTTTTTCCCTGGAGTGAAGTACAATCTACCTTTCCACAATTTTCATTTACTGATCTGAGTCTCACATTCTCGAATCAGATAGAATAAGTCTAATTCCTCTTCTTCTCAACAGCTTTTCACACATTTGAACTCAACCAACATATTGAACCTTCTGCCCCAAGCAGTTCCACTTCTTTCTGGTCATTTCCTGAAGTACATGTTTCTGTCTGTCAATATTCCTCTTTAGACATAGCAACTAAAATAGAACAATACAATCAATATTTGCTCAACTCAGAATTAAGGGAACTATCTCTTCTTTTGGACTGGACTCGACAATTCTGCCCAAGAATAAACTGGCTTTTCTGACAGTCTCTGATACATATTAAGCTTGTAATTAAAGAAACCCTTACATTTTCTTCCCATTCTATTAAAGAAACAATACTCCCATTCTGTACTTTTACAGTTATTTTTAAAAATTAAAAATTAAAAGGCTTTATTATTTTAAGTATTAAATATATTTATGTCTGAAAATCATGACACTTTCAAGTCCCTCAATATTGTTTGTGACACCTTTAAAAATCTGTTGGTCCAAACTATGACTACGTGATAACATGGACACAGCTCACCGACAAGACTGAGTGAAGGAGCCACAACAAAAGCGTCCACTCCCGACTCCCTCTACATGGAGCGCAAGACCCACCAGCATAACGGATTATGATGTTAAAAGTCAGGTGTGGGGCAGCAAGAGGAAAGCAGCTCACGGAGCCCTGCTGGGTGCTGGTAACGTTCTACTTCTTACACTGGATGCTGGTTACATGGGGTGGCAGAGTTTCTGAAAATTCACTGAGCGGTTTTACTTAAAATTTATATGTATGTTACACTTCACTAGTAAGTTAATTTAAAAATTCTGTCTAAGAGAAAAGTACCCAACTCCCTTAACCTGATGAAGAATTTGTACTCAAATCTGGTTTTTCACCTTTGTCAGAAATAAGTATCTCAGATTAATTAATATCAGGCTAAAACACAGTAAGTATCCCACAGTAAATGATCGATGATAAAAAGGGGGTTGGAGGGAGACATACACAGATAATTTCGTTTGGGTTTCAAAGATCTTTTCTTCTAAATCCTGACATTAGATAAACTGAGTGAATAAGATAATATTATAAGCTATTGAAAACTATATTTCACACCAGTAATATTATTCTATTGCATTTCTAAGAACCCTTTAAAATGACAACTAGCAATAAGAGGTATCATTTTTAAGAGAGTATGTTATATATTAGCCAATGAAAAAGAACTATCAAAATATCCCATTAGGCATATAATTTTTTTCAACATGAAAATAGTTTTATTCCAAATATAAAGTATGCTCATTAAAAAGAGACAAAGTATGACTACTATCATCCATGTATAAATATTTTTACAGTTCAGATATTTCGTCATGTACCCAGAAATATACACATGTACATTCTTTTATAAAAACAGGGCCAAAAAAGCTTGCTGTTTTGTTAGCCTACTTAATACAAGGAAGACACCTTTCTATGTAAATAAATCGAGTTTGATGATTAATTCAATCGTTTCATAGTAGTCCATAATTCGTAAAGTCAGCCACCTACTGGCTGCTTTTTAAATAATTCTGGTTATTTTTATAAGTAATATAATGATGAACATCAAATTATATAAATCTCTGCCTACTTGTCCAATTATTTCCTTCAGATCAATGTCTAAAGGTGGAACGGCCTGAAGGTTCAAGGGTATATATTAATACAATAGTTACATGGTGGAAAGCAAAGTGCCAAAACACTGTAACAAAAAAAAGCTGATGATAAAAATCCAGACTGTATAAACACTACATTTCTGTAACCCAAGATAATACTTTATGACTTGTGATATTCTACAGTTCGGCAATGATTCTTGCGGCAGAAATAATAACATCTAACAACCCTGACCCTGACCATTTTGAAATTAAACATTACACTAACAGCATTCCTGTTACTCTGGATGTTCCCAAACCTTGGAAGTGGGTAATTTGATTACAGCAAGCTCCAGAAAGTGACTCATTTACTGTTCTAATAAACTCATTGAGTTTTCATGTCAAATGTCATTATTTCTAGGATTAACTACTATTTAGTTCATTTTTCAATCCACTTGTTATTGTCCTGAAAACCTTTTATAAATGGATATTGTTTCCTCACTTCAAAGTCTTTCAGATGGTTTCAATATTCCTAGTTCTCCGGTTATAAAGTCTATGTCGATCTATTGATCTACTGATTCTTTCCCTACTGTTGGTCTGTGTTCTTGTATGGCTTACAATGTTTTCCTATTAAGCCATCTGAGTTTAATGTTTTAGGTGTGAAGGAAAGACTTTTTATTCCAATTGTCAGTATTTAATATTTTACAACCTACAGACAGGCTTTTTCTGCATTTCTGTTTACATTTTATTACCTATTCTTTTGAATGTCTTGTCACATGATTTTACTGGTCATGTGTATTTCCGCAGCAGTGAAATTGCTGCTCAAGGTCTCAATTCATAATTATTTTTCCAAATCGTGAAGTGTATCATTTCTGATTTAGAAGAACCCTTAATATTTTAGGAATAATAGTTCTTTGTTTCTCTCATGTTGCACCTATTTCCCCTAATTTATCCGTTGTCTTTCCACTTCTAATTATTTTTCTTAAAAAGAAGTTAAAGTACGTTACGCATTCGAATACATATGAAAAACTGTACCAAGTACCTCACGTAATCTGCCACTTACTCCTTACAACAACCATATGATGCACTTACTATAATTATCCTCACTAAATAGCTTTTAAAACAGTTTAGATATTAGATTACCAGCCCGAGGTCACTTAACCAGTAAGAGACTGAGGTATGATTTAAACCTGGTCTGACTTCATAGCCAAAGCTCTTAAACACTGTATTATATAAAACAGTCTCTAGCTTTCTAGTTCTGTTTTCGTATCATCTTTGGAAAGACCACGTCCTCCCAAACATGACAACCTTCACATTTTCAATGGATGCTTTCACAGTTTCTTTTTTATTAAACTTTATCTATCTGTGTTGAGTTTTTAAAATATAATCTGTTGTGTAGGGAAGTAGCCTTTACCTCAAAAGATTTGTCCATTGTTCTAAGAGTTTTTCCATTACTCGTAACATATCATGTTCACTGATTTCAAATACTTTCATCATGTATTCCTATTCCTATCTGGGTCTTTCTCTAAGCTCTCCATTTTGCTTCCTGCATATTTATGTTTATTCCTAAGTCACTAATACAATATATTAACTTTATATTTTTTAATACTTGAAAAAGACTAATGTTTTCCTTTTTGTATTCCTATAGAAATTCCTTATTTTATTAATAACATTATTGAGACACAATTCACATATCATAAAAGTCACCCTTTTAAAGCACAAGTTCAATAATTTTCAGTATATTCACGGAGCTGTGCAACCATTGCCAGTAATTTCAGAACATTTCACAAGGCTCTCTGGTAATCTCTGCATATGTATACTTCCAGGTGACCTTGAGATCCATTTGAAGGTTTAAAAACTCCAAATGGCTTTAACTTTGTGTATTAATGTAGAAAAAAGCTATCTCAACATTAATATTAGCTCCACAATAACAAAGTAAATTTATTTACTGAGTCAAGCCTTTTGGTGTTACTGGATAATTTTATTCATATAGATCCTAAACACTTGCTATCAAGTTTACTTCTAAATATTACATAAATACTGCTGTTACTTTTGTGAATAAATTCTTTTCTGTTATATTTCTAACTCTATAAATTGATGGTATTCAAGAACACTACTGATTTTATTTACTTTATAATCTAAAATTCTTGCTTCATCAGGAATTCATTTTTTCAGCAAATAGTTATTAAGTAACTACTATTTAAGGGCTAAGAATAACAGCAGTGAGGAAAAACATCCCGTTCACCATGTCGAGTTCATTCTAATACACGAGAGGGGTAGCGCCAATAAAAGTAAAACACTCAGTACATCAGATGGTGAAACGAACCATGCAGAAAATCAGAGCATAGGAGGAGAAAAGAAACAGACTAGGGTTGGAAGGGACCGCCAGCATTAAAGCAGGCTGTCAAGAAAGTCTTGATTGAGATTACATTTCCGGAGAAACCCACAGGAGGTGAGGGAGGCACGCTTGTAGTTACCCAGGAGAAGAACGATACCGAAGAGGAAACAGCAAGAGCAAAGGCTCTGCGGCAGGAGCTGGTCTGGTGGATTCAAGGAATCCAGGTTTGCTGGAGTAATCAAGGGAAGAGCAATCGGGCAGGGGTAAGGGGACAGACTCATTTCAGTCCAAGAGAGGGGGGAAGCCACTGGAAGGTTTTATGCAGAAAAGGTATGTGACCTAATTCTTCATTCAGTAAATATTGGGTGACTACTGATTGCGAGAGATACAGCAAAGACAATACAGACAAAAATGCCTGCTCTCACAAAGCACACATTTTAGTGGGAGAGAAAGACAAGAGAGAAAAACAGTACAATTTTAAAATATTATTTGTTAGACAGTGGTAACTGCTATGGGAAAAACAGAAAGCAACTGCGAGTTCTAGGAGCGTCTGTGAAATTGAGTTAGGGGACTGGGCCTCAGTGCCGCGGAAACATCGAGCAAAGGTGAAGCGAGGAGGTGAGCAGGCCCGCAGGAGACCACAGGCCTGGAGCAACCATGGAGAGGAACACGCATGTGACCAGCCGGCTCGCCCACGAAGGGCCTTCAGGCCAGTCCACAGGCCGGAGCTTTGCCTCTAAATGAAATGGGGAAGCACTAAAGGTTCTAAGCAGAAGCATGACATGATTTCACCTACGTCTTCGAGGCGTCCCTCCCTCTAGCTGCTCTCCTCATAAAGCTGTAGGGACTCAGGTTAAGAGCATGGACTCCTGGGGGCAGCTGCAGGCGTTATCTTGACAAGAGATGATAGTGGCTGGACCACGCACAACAGTGGGAGTGATGGGAAGATAAAGCCTGGTGGGAGGAGGCTTAAACATGACGATCAGGCGTTCAGTTCAGGACATGGTCAGACTGAAACGACTTCTAAACATCCGAACAGAGAAGTCTGAGCAGGAAGAGTCACATCTGGACGTCAACAGCACACAGGTATTAGAGCCTTGAGACTGGCTGGGACAACCAGGGGAGGGTGAGTAGAGATGAGTAGAGGACGGAAGACTGACTGAGGCACCGCAACATTCAAAGATCAGGGAGATGAAGACGGCCAGCAAAGACCGACGAGCCAGAAGGTAACAAGGGGAAAAAAAGACACAGAGTGAAAGCGCTGTGGTGCCTCGAAACTGAAGTGAAGAACGCTTCCAAGAGTGGCCACCGACAGATCAAAGAGAAACGAGAACACAGATTTGTCTGTTGGACTTAGCATTGGGGGAGGGGGCGATCACTGCCCCAGCAGTTTCTATAAAGTGCAAAAGCAAAAATCTGATTGGAATGGGTTTAAAAGAGAATGGGCACAGAGAAATCGGAAACCACGTACGAACAGTAGGAAAACAGAAATGGGGGTCAGAGCGAGGAGCTAAAGTGCAATCGAAGTAGTTTTAAAATGTGGAAAACAACGGCATCTTTTTATTCTCGAAGGAAACAGAGCAGTGAAAAGATAAAAAGCCACACACTCCTGAAGTTGAATACATGTGTGTATGCGTATGTCTAATATCGCCCAGACAGCGACCCAGTTTAGTGGAATTTACTGAATCATTTCATCAGTCGCCCTCTGATGGGAAATGCTACCCTTCTTGTGTACTAAATCCTCGTACAAACATGGGTCTATTGCTACAGGCTCCATTCTGGGCCATTGATTTTCTGTCTATCCATGCACCGCCTTCACAGGTCCGAATGATTTTAACTTTGCTTTATTATCTAATAATAAGTCTGATTCCCGCGCTATTGTTCTTTGCAGAAATGTCTGGGCAACTTTTGCTTATTTTTCATTTAAACTTTACAAGCAACTTATCTAGTGCCAGCAAATGTTACTTTGATTGTTATATTTACAAACGTCCCAGACAAATGGGACTTGAAAGGATTTTGTACAATGATGTTCACAGCAGCATGATTCCCAACAGCCAAACGGTGGGAGCAACTCCATCGACAGATGAATGATAAACACACTGTGGTCCACACATGCGATGGAATATCACTCAGCCTTAAAAAGGAAGGACATTCTGACACGTTACAACATGGATGAACCTCAAGGACACTATGCGAAATGAAATAAGCCAGTCACAGAAAGGCAGATGCCACATGATTCCACTTATATGAGGTGCCTAGCTACAAATTCACAGACAGAAAGCAGAATGGCGGTTGCCAGGGGTTGCAGGAAGGGGGTAACAGGGAGTCACCGGTTAAAAGCTCTGGAGATAAATGGGGACAATGGTTTCAAAACAACATGAATGTACTTAACGCCCATACAACTGGACATGTAAAAATGATTCAAAATATGTGATGTTATCTATATTTCACTCCAATAAAAAAACTTGCAAATAAGTTTTGAGAGAATTGACATTTACAATGAGGTTTTCTCATTCAAAAACATCTTAAGCTTTTCCATTTTTTCAAGACTCAGTAATGTTTGGAAAGCTGTCTTCATATAGATCTTAAACCTTGATAGTTTATTCCTAGATCTACATAAAGAAAGGAGGAGCACTTGTCTGGAGGACGAAAAAGTGAAGGTAAAATAAAAACTTTTCTCTTTCTTATTCTTAATGGATCTAACAATTTGTTTAAAATAATAATAGCAACAATGTGTTTGCTAATGTATGGCTTTATATTTATATATCCTTATATATGAGTTGAATGATGGCAATGATACAAGGGCCAAGGGAGGAAGGAATGTGAATTATTTTGTTATTATAAAGTACCCGTGAAGCAATACAGTGTTATCTGAAAGTGGACTTAATATTATTTGTAAATGTATATTGTAAACTCTAGGACAAACACTAAAAATGTAAAGAAAAAGGTTTATGGACAAAATTTTCCCAAATGAAATGTATGAAACATGTTACTCACAAAACTACATTAGAAATTAGAAATGTAAGTAAAGCAAGAACCTTAAGTTTGCGCCTCAAGATATTCAGAAAACATCTTCAAGGAAGGTACATAGTTTCAGTTGGTAGCATGTAATCAAAAGAGAACCAAAACATCTGAGGATGGGGAAGGGGGGGTTCTCTAAACAAAAATATTAAAGAAAATTTAACATATAGATGATTAAGTTGAGCACTTTAATAAAAAAACCACCAATTCTTTTCTTTCCAAAGCAGACCTCCAAGGGCTTTTCTTCACTGACAAAGTCCGTGAGCACTGCACTTGAACTCTACACTCCAGATGAAAGCCCCAACTCCAGCTATGCTGGTTCACTTTATACTATGCTGCCCCATTATAATCAAGAGTCAACCAAAACCTATTACTACAGGAAGTTTAATTCCTTCAGAGAACATTATGGTAAAAGAATAGCAATAACAACATAGAAACTATTATGTGATATGAACTTCCACCAGCAAAGAGCTCGTGTTGCTGTTTAATAGAATTTAAGGAACAATCACACCATGCCAACCTGTCCCAGGTGTCAACGGGAGAGGAAAGAAGTCTTCAGGCGCTTCTTTATTACCTATTTTATTCCTGAATTGACAAACCACCACCATGCACATATCTAATTTAATCTATAATCTTTCTCTCAGGATTTCTCCCCCCAAATCCCTGTCTGACTAATTGGGAAAGAGGTACAATTTAGAACTATGACCCTGTAATTCTGACTCACAAAGTGAGGTCAGACAGGAAACAACTTCTCTTTCAACAAGTATTCAACCTTTTCTCCCTATTGATGAAGTCTCATAGAGGCTCTGGGCTTTGTTATCTCATCATCGAGGGCCTTTCATTCTGATATTCCCCCCAAAGTCTTTACTCACTCCCATGCAGCTGTGCCTCAGAATTAACTAGCAATGTGCACGTACGGAGCAGTCTGTATGAGATCGTCTCTGGAGTGATTTACAGTCATTAAAACAAAAGATAGAACAGACAACCATAAAAAGCAGCATGTGAATTAGCGAGTCAATGTGATAATATTTAGGCTTCACGTTCTGGGACTAAGGAAGCTATGCCTTCTCTCAATTTGGTTCAATAATGACTTTTTCCATTAGCAAGATCAACAATGAAACGAGAACATTCCCACTCACCATCCCTCATTACGTGCGCCATTAAAACAAACCACAGCACCCTGAAGCAGCTACCCCTAATACCCCACACTAAGAGAAAGTGAACTAACTGCTCAAGCAGCCAAACGCAGGGCTCATCAGAGAAGCTTCTACTGCAAAATGAAAGCAAGAATTGAGACAAAACTGACGATGGCAGTTTTAATCTTCCTGGTGTATTTATAGCAGATGCCGCACTAGCAGGGAGCTGCTTTCCCCTCCATGTATGGGAGCATCTGCCTCCCTAATGGGTGTGATTTGGGGAAAAGAGTGGCAGGGCACCTCGTTTTGTCTCCAAGGCTTAGGACAGATCATGGCTGCCCCCTTAGCTGTCTGTTTTGTGTATGTAAAGGGAGAAAAGCAGCCTTTACCGAAATGTGAAGGATTCCAGGAGAATTTGCATAATAGCTGCTGCCACAGAGAAGCTGGGCTCTGCGCCAGCTGTTCTCTTCTTCTCTGCTACAAAATAACTGGAGCTCAAGCGGCGTCCAGAGTAAACAAACAGTACATGAGGTAAGACAACAGAACCCATTTGAAGCAGGACCTGGAGACACCTAGTAACCACCATCAGATCTCCCTGCTTGAATGGCCTGTCAACAAAAGCGTGGGAGTGGAAAAGTGGCCGCGGGATAATGCGGGCGTGTACTCTGGACCTTGTCGTAAGTCGGTATAAAAAAGGCGACACTCATAGATGGCACTCAACCCTCAAGGTACAGGTAAGACGAGAAAACGTGACCATTTAGCATCTCAAATTCTCTGGTTAGCGCTAAAGAGCCCGAACACACACGTTCTCCAAAGGCACTGGTATAAACATAACGCTGATAGTAACAACGACAAAAGTTTCACTTGGGCTATAATACTGGTACCATTTGGTGGATGAGTCATTAAGATGTGTAAATCTTTTCAAAAGGTGTTTGACATCTGAAAATGTTTTTTTAAACTAAGAACGTGTTAGGGTTAGGGCTGTTTTTAAATGCAGATACGACATACAACTTAGTTTACCGCCGTGCTGTGACAAGAAAGGTTCTGTGTGACCTGTAGTATAAGATGAGGGTAGTCACCTAAGCTGTCCTTTAGCAGGAAATGCACGAAACTGCTCCAGGTGGTAGCATTACAAGCAGTAGTAACACTCACGTCTTAAAAGTAGCAAACTACAGACTGTTTTAAATTGACCTGAAAGTTTGAATATACACTTTTAGTAAAGGAGAGAAAACATTTATGCAGCTCCATTATGCAAGTATATGCAAAAGCACCATTTAGGGCCAGGGAAACAAATCCTCTGATCCGTAACCTGTATTTTCAGGGTTGGTTTTGGTGGTGGTGGTGAATTCGTGTATGCGTAACCCACAGTCCGTAATCGCACTGGACTATTTTAAAGCATGTTCAGTGTTGACGAAATGCAAAAACTAGAAAGCTCATCCTGACACTCAAAGAGCATTCATTCACTAATAAAAGACAAATTAATTTCAGTGCGTGATATAGGTTACAAACAGAAAAACACGCAATGGAAGCACAAAAGTTAGCATAACGCTGCCTGGGAGGGTTCAGGCAACACTTCACAGAACCAAGCGATACGTGACCGGAGTCTTTCCACTCCCTCCTCCTCCTTCCTTTCTCTATCACATTCTGAAACTTTTTTCTTTTTGTTCAGGAACTTAATAACCTTAACTTTATTTTTCTAATTTTTCATTTTTATCTTAGATAATTTACTTCTTGAGGTTTAAACAGACAGAAGGAAAAAATGTCACCAGAGATGCTTAGGAGAATTTCCACTTCTTTGCTAATTCCTAATGGTCATAAATAACAAACAAATGGCTTAAAAAGAAAAGTTACCAAGCTCCCCTTGCCTCTGGTTTGTAATTTCCAGGATCTGCCTGATATTTCTTTAACAGTCTGTAGCCCCCACCCGTGCAGCCAAGGACTAGACAAGGAGCTACAGAATAATGACACTCAGTCATTTTGCCAACAACTGAAAAGGTGGGGTTCAGAAGTAGATTCCACCTTGTTTCACGGCTTTTACTGTGAAAGTTACTACTGCATCCCGCAATTGTTAGGTTCATCTTTCTGCTTTCCCATATATTCTCAGATGTTAGAATTCTATGTTAACCTGGCTAAAAATAGCTAAAATATTCTAGTGTCTGCATCTACCATCTGTGCATTTCTGTCAAAATGCTTGTGCACACCTCCTAAACTCTGACTTCCTAATATAGTAGCAGAACTTTATACTGCAAGCTTGTATACTTGACTTTGAGATGTTTTCCAAAAATGTAGGTAAAACAATAGATCACGACTTGGCTGTTAAAAAATAAAGAGTAGAAAAAGACCACATGTAATAGTTCAGAACCTATTTTGTTTAAAGAGTGAATTCTGGATACCATAATCATTTCACTTTAATCACACTTATCATTTCTAACACCTTTGTTGATATTATCTTCTTTTGTTAATCTGTTTTCTCTCAATTTAGAGAATAGATTTTGGAGAAACTGAAGCCTTAAGGACACCATGAATCCAGCTTTTAGAAAGACAAGGTTTCAAAGAAGCCAGAGTTAACATGCAAACTACCATCCCCTTCTCTGGTTGGTCTTGATCCAATTGCATGTACCTTTCTTAACACCTGCCATCAGGCACTTGTTGCTGCAAAGCGATACTCATAACAAGAAGGCAACGGTTATGAAACATCCTGGATGACACCCTCCTATTTTTCCCCCTTTTAGTTAGGAGGGGAGAGGGGATATTAGACATACAGCAAAAGTTTCCTTTTCCTCTTGGAAGAGTATCCTTAATTCCTAGATTTCAAAGTAGTTGGTTTAAGAAAAATACACACACCGACAGATAATCTTTAAACAGACCAATGACACTCAAGGGTCATGCTGAGCTTTGCCACCTGTGCCCTGAACCCCCAACACACCTCACTTCCCTCCCCACTTTAACAGCTAAATCCTTGCAACTCATCCTTAAACCTGATCTCTAATGCCACCTGCTGTTGTAGTTGTGTCCTTGAGAAGCTCGACCCATCGGCCCCAATATTATTCCTACGTGACTTTTCACTCCTGCACGAAGACCATCAACAGATTTGTAAAATAAAATCCAGGCACTAATCCTTGGTGAGGCTTAACGATACAATCATAAACCACAGGGCTCCTACTGACTACAACTACAAAAAACACAACAACAAAAAAACCCCGAATTTCTCAACTAGAAAAACTTGACAAAAAAGCAATTTTAACTTCAGAATGTTTCCTCTAAGAGGAATACTAAGATAAAGTAGGACCACAAAACTTTAAAAACAAAGAAAAAATCCTAAGAAGAATGAGTATAGTCATGCAATTTTTATTTTTAAATTTTATATTAAATGCAACACTACGTGATTTAAAAATTAAAACAACCCATTTTGTAAGTCAGAGAAGAAACTTCAACCCAAGATCTGTTAAGAAGTAAACGCAGACAGAAAACGCAGCCGCGAAGGCTCCCTAAGTTTTCTGAGTGCAACACGTAAGTTGATTATGTAAGTGCCCTGCTTGTCCTCTGTCCTGTTTATCTTCTCAGGACTCAACTACACTAACGGATGGCAATTCTTGTTTCACAGCACAGCAGACAAGCCTCTGGGAGACATGCTAAGTAAGCCTTTGCCCTTTATTTACTCTGCCCCCAAGCCCTTCTCTTTGTAGCAATTCTAACAAAGACGTCAACACCCAGGTTAAAACAAGGGCTCCTCGGGAAAGCCTCCCTTGCATATAACTCCTGCTCACCACTTTGTCCCAACCATTCTGTGAGTCCATAAACACTGTGTCCATTATGAAAGTTACATTACATCCTAATTACTTGTTTACTATACAGCATAGGCAGGCACATATTTTTTGGAGGAATAAATCAATCAAAGAAAACTGTGAGTTTTGACTAGAGATTATATTGAAAATTAAATAATACAAAACTTCATCTCCCTCAGTGAAAAGTACAAAGTAAAGTATCAGTTCTCTGATCAGTTATCTACAGTGTAATCGACACAATAAAAATACATATTTAGGGTAATGAAATTAGATAGCGCTGATGGTTGTAAAACTTTGCATGTAGCTAATAATATACTAGAAACCACTGAACAGTATACTTTAAAAGAACAAATTTTGTGGTAGGTGAATCATATCTCAATAAAAAATACATACATCTTATCTAAAACTGGGCAAATCCAACATAGGGCACAATTTAAAGGAAGGAATGTATGTAGAAAACCAAACATACTATTGCTATTTAGCAGAAATGCCAAGGGATGAAAAGCCCAAACCTATGTTTTCCCCAACATTTCATTTCAAAACAGTTGGGATTTGCATGCGGCAACTGAAAAATCGCGAGGCAAACGAGCTGAGCTCCGCGGACACTGAGGAAGAACTGCGACACTACTATTATCTGTGCAGTTTCTTACTAAAGAAACCACATTCATCAATCAGTTGTATAACTTAATAAAATCTCAAGCTCAACAGGCCTTAATTAGAAAACTCGGATTCATGTGGATTTTAATAACTCTCCATCAAAACAAAACAAAAAAAACACTGAAATTTAAAATTCCATCTCCACTGAAATGTTTCTTAAACAATACATTAAGTTGGCAGAGGAATTTCTTTTCTGAACAGAAAACTATCTTTTGGAGGAAAAATTATAATTAGGGCTGTAAATTTTGTTTCCAATTCATTGTGCATATGAAATCCACTCAACTAGGCTAAATAAACTATTCACTGACAAAGTGGTAGTCAACACAGTACCAAGCTTCCGTGCCATCTGACCTAACCTGTAATCAGTGTACTGGAGACCCAAAGCACCCCAAACCTTTCCTGCTCACACAAGTTTGTTTTTAATCCCCTGCTACTTCCTGTATCAGGTGATATTTTGGTTATTTTTCATTTGGGTATTTTTCATTTGTCACAAAAGCACTTTTTTTTCCCCTGGCTTAGTATCCTAAGTAAACTAAGATCACATATTACTAGCTATGTTTCACAATTCCAAACTGGGATTTTGTTTAAATGCCCGAAAGAAATGTACTATTGCCTCTTCTCCTTATAAGCTAATGTGTGATAAATTTAAGTAAATATTATGACTTTCATCTCTACTTTCACTTTCGAAAACACTGCTCCAGAAAAATGAATATACTGTTCTGACAACTTATGAAATGACACAGGTACTGCATGAATTTGCATGATACCCTGAATTTTACAGGAAATTAAAAAAAAATTTCTTTCCACAATAGAAAAACAAAAATGAGACAGGAAAATCTGCTGTAAAATTAATAATGAACATATTTCTTATAAAATAATCAGGTGTGATTTCCACTCTAGCCATATGGTAGGCTAAATACCGTGAAGATTCTTCTATTACAACAAAATAACTCAATACAGCACAAAATGTAATGTTTATTGGCCTGCTGACCTCACAGAAACTAAGAAAAATCTCCAAGGATACCAGAAGAAAAGGAAAAAGGAGGCTGCCGTAAGTAGGCACAGTCGTCCAGAGGGGAAATGCATCAAGCCACAGCCTAGAGGGAAAGTGGGGACCAGGAAAGGGGTTAGTAACACACCCTAATTCCTGACAAAGCAAATTCAGAGCTTCTCAATCATTCCCCAACTAGCTTCCAAGTTCAGCCACAGATAAAAATGCACAAAATATAAAGCATAATCAACTGGTCAAGTTCTAGAAAAAAATTCTGTTTTTACTGAAATCATATTAAGTTTATAAATTAATAAGCAAGAATGCAAAGAGCACTCTGAAATGAGTAATGCAAAAGGATTAGCCCTACCAGATATAAGACATAATTAAAACTATCATGCTCTCAAATAAATAGAGACACCAATGACATAAAATGAGAAATCAGACTAGACCCTAGTACATAGGGAAAGTCAGTGTACGGTAAAGGCGGTGTCTAAACTCCAAGGAGTAAAGAGGACTTACTAATAAAAGTCCTGGGACAACCTGTAGCCATTTGGAAAAAGATAAAGTTGGATTCACAACTCACATTACATATGATAAACTCAAAACGGATCAAAGATTTATATGCTAAAAATGAAACAAAAAAAATCCTACAAAAAAACATAAGATCTTTTATAAACTTAGAGTGAAGAAAGTCTTTATAATGATATGTCGAACTCTAGTAGCCATAAAAGAAAAGATTAATTGAATTAGGTAAAAAACTAAAGACTTCCGTGTGGCAAAATAAAATAAGCAAGATCTAAAGACAAATGACCAACCGGAAAAAAATACTTGTAACCTGTATTTTAAAGAGCTGAAGCCATATCTCTCAGTCTGTGTATGGAGAAATCTCCAGAACACACTATTTAAGTAGACAAAAGCACGATGCAGGGCAGTGTGCATAGTGTGCTACTGTTTATTATTTTTAAATGGGGGGCATGCATTTGCTTGTATATATTTGTGGGAGATACAGACACTGATGTTGGAGTTCCTTTACTGGAAGTTTCTTTGCACCAATTTTGGTTCCAAGCAATTTGTTCTTAATGTGGCGTTATTTTCCGAGTAAATGTAAACCTGATGACATATTCATATACAGAATAGTTTTCTTCATTTTGGTTGAGTAATGGTTGTTCTGCTTAATTAATTATCATAAGTTAATAAGGGGTCCTCTGCTTAATGAATTATCGTAAGTTAATAAGGGGTTCTCGCACAATTGCCTAAAAGGGAATTCCAAAATGGATTTACTCAGAGGGGGGAGAAAGGTGATGGCGGTAAAATGTTTCATTGTTTCCTTTTGTAGTTTTTAAATTCCCAATCATAGGAGGGTATTACCTAATCAAATATTTGCTGGTCCAATAACCACACTCTTATACATTAAATTTTTTTATACGTTTCCCATGCCCAAAGTATATCCCTTGCTATCTTAACCAGTTTCTGAATTCAGAGAGCAAGTTGAGGATGAGAGGGATACCTGAAAACCTAACCCTACACCCTAAACCCTAACCCTAACATTCATATGAACCTATCACATGCCAGATACTACACATAAATTTAATTATTTATATAACCATTTAAGATTGGGATTAAGTCCCATGTTATAAACGAGAAAAACATGGCCCAGAAAGATCAACCAAATTGCCTGTGCAGTTATTAAGCTAGCAATTGAATTTGGTTCTGCCTCCATAGGCCCTGCTCTTTACATTATGTTTGAACTAATTCAGAGGATGGTGATAACCAACAGCCTATGCTTAAAGTAACTGTTGGAAAAATAAAAAACCACCCATCACCAGCAGTTTTGTTAAGTATACAAATACTTTCCCTCAGAAACCACAGACTGGATTCCACTACAAACAAGATATGTGGGATATAAACAACTTATACATTGAGAGTAAGTACGCATTGTGGGTGAAACCTTTTCAGTACAAAACCTCATCCTCAGTACTGAATATTTTAAAAACACCATGGAAAGATTACTAAAGGCAATTATTCATCCTAGCTCCCTTTACAAGTTAGCTGTGCAAATAAACTGTAACGCTGTTTCAAATAAAAAGATCCAAATAAAAATCTTTTTCAACCTTATGACAATACTTGAGGTCAGCAGAAACAGGTAATGGCTTCATTTCAGAGGTCAGGAAAGTAAGGCTCAGGGTAGAGTAACCAATTTAGCTAAGAAGCATCCAGCTAATTTTTTCACAAATTCATTGGTACAGTACCCATTTTTCCCTGACTTATCATCCAACTCATTCATAGTTGATTTTATCAATAAAACTTCCCAAGCTACAATATGTCTTTTATCTTGTGCAGAACGGCAACTACTAAACATTTCTGGGTGCCATAGCAATTTGGAGAACAAAGAGCCTGCATCATTACAGTTTCTGGTATCATGCAGACAGCATACGAGTTTTATGTTAAGGAATTAACAGTAAAAATCAAGTTATTTCATAGTCAGGAATATTCCCAAATTCCAGCGAAAATGTTCCACCAAAACTTTCTGCCTAAACCATTGTTTTATTTATGTACACATACAATTTAAATCTGCTCAGCCTGAAACTAGGTATTGTATAGAGTGACTAAAACTTGTGATCAACATATAGTCCAAAACAAACTTAATATCTTTACTAGACAGAGTAACGAGTTAAGAAAAATCAGTTATTATATTTGGATAGCTGGTGGGAAAGAGGGGACAATTTTTAATATGTTAACTTGCCTATGAGGAGCAACAGGAATTAATCCTTGCATGACAATTCATTTAACAAAAGCTTTCAACATATGTTAGTGAACTGGATCTTGCCAACCATTCAAAAAGTAGGCGGCATTACAATCATTTCCCATCTCTGAGCCTCAGTTTCTTCTCTGTTCTTTTGTCTAGAGTCACACTAGTAAACAGGAAGGCAAGACTCAAGCCAGGCTTCCTAACTACCAATCCAGCCTTCTTTGCACTAAGCCATTAGGAGCAGGGATCTGAACACGCCCCCTTGGGAGTCTGTGCGTCATTTTACAAACACAAATACATGTGGGTGACTAGCGCTCCCATCTCTGGAAAGCCTCGAAGCCCACAGCAGGCTTCGAAACAGACTATTGGGAAACAACACACAAGGATGCAAGTCCCACTTCCCGGAACAGGCGTGTAGGCTAGAGAAGAATTACTCGAGGAACCCAGACACTGCCCGCGACCACGCGCCGCGGGACGCCACCTACCCGCTTTGAAGGGCAGCGCTCACTCTTTTCTTCCGTCATCTTCCCACTTTTAAGTGCTCTCCTGGGGTGTTTGATAGTCGTTTTTATGGCAGGTCGACATACATAGTTCTCCAAGTTCTTGGGAGGCTTTTTAGTTCTCTTAGCCTGAAGGCCAATTTTCAACTTTAAGTTTCCCTCTGAAAAGTTCGTTTCTTTCACTGAAAACTGCTGCTGTGCATCAGCCAGCCCGTCACCTTTGCCTGCCTCGCTGCTCCGGTCCCGGCTCCACTTGCGAGGGCCCTCGTCCTCCTTCGTGCTGCTCTCGAGCTCCACTTCTCTCTTGCTGACCAGTATGCCAGTACCGATGGCAGAGGGACTCTTTCTTGAAAATCCTTCGGAATCAGAGCCCAATCCTAACATAGCAGTATTTCTAGGGTCCATCACAAGTGTGTGTTATTGCCAAGGAATCCTAGGAGTATTTTACAGAACTGTGTTCCACAAAAAACAGGGATCTCCACAATGTGCAACCAGCATCTCTTTCTCTGCAGGATAGACCACAACAAACATGTATCAGAATAGAGGCAACAACTGGTTACAAGAGCAACGGGGGTGGGGGAGGGGGGAAAGGAAGTCAGGAAGAACCTCAAATCAGTTAAATCAAAATGTAGTTCAAAATGAATTCAAATTCATTTAGTTATAATTACATTTAAATTTTCAGAATAAGTTTATTATTCTACAGCTATCATAAACAAGCGGCAGTGGTATGGTACAAATCAATGATTAAGAACCACTGTTAGAACTCAACCAAAAAGCTTTTGCAAACACAAGCCTAAGATAAAAATAATTTTATATTCATATATTTTAGCATTCCTCGGTTTTAAAGGAATGTATTTTTTACATTTTCAGTTGAATAAAATCAGTTTCACTGAGGGTAAAGAATCATGTTTTTCAAATATATGGAGATGGAAGAACTGACTCTGGGTGGTGAACACACAATGGGATTATAGATGATTAATACAGAATTGTACACCTGAAATCTATGCAATTTTACTAACAATTGTCACCCCAATAAATTTTAAAAAAAAAAGAAGAATCATGTTTTGGGCTGGTTTCACTGCTCCAGACTTTTTTTATAAGAGGTTGTCAGGGGTTTTTTTTTTTTTTTACATTAGGGCTCTTAGGCTGGAATTATTTCTGTTGTACAATTCAACTCTGAATTCAAAAATATTTCTGAGCACCTATCATGTGCTAGGCATTGGGCTGGAAACACAGCACTCAACCAAACAGATCCAGTTTCCAACCTTACAAGTCTTATACACTAGTGAGAAAGACAAATGGTAAACAACTAATTGCACAAATGATTTATAACAATTGTTATAAAAACTTCGAAAACCAGAAATTTATTCTTACAAGTTTTCCTAACAGCAGTAGTCAGCTGGCACGCTTCAATTGCCCAAATCCATAAAATACTTCTAAACCTGCACAGTAATGTAGTATTTTACAGCAGGTGGTACCCCTTACTTGAGAAACTGAATAATCTCTACACAAGGCAACCCCCTTCTGATGAATAAAGATCCTCAGGAAACCAGATCACTATATAATCAGAAGGCTGACTAATAAATGTAAAACCAAAAGAAAACAACTCACTATTCTTGAGGATGACAGTCTTTATTTCAAGCCTGTATCTAGAACAAGAGCCAGGACTAGTATCTGGAAAACAAACATCCTAACCCTTAGAAAGTTCCGTTTATGAAGTAGAATATTTTATAGTTTAAATTATAAGCCTTAAGACTTTTCTTTCCAACAAGATTATAAGATTCTCAAGGACAAAGACCACGTGCTATAGTGTTTGGTAACTCTCACGAGGAATGTAAGTAAAATGCATAGCCCAAGGGCTAGCACATAGCAAGCTCAATAAAAGGTACCAACAATTCAGTGTTGGTATTATCACCAGTGGTAGCAGCAGCTTTCTAAGCAGTTTCTCAGTAAGTACTGGCCAGCCCCCTCCACCTCTGAGTTTGTTCCCCTCTATTCACTCACACAGCTGAGAGAGGCTCTCCCAGTCAGTTCACTTGGACAATTCTCGCTCTCACCTCACACAGCAACGCTCCACCATGGCAGTCAGGCTTCTCCTGATCCGGCTCTGACTATCCAGACTGGTCTCACCCTTACGTCCTAACGCACATCCCCTGGGATTTAGTCAAGTCTTTTCTTGACTGTCCCTAACAAATGGCGTTCATTTCTGCTTCTGTGCCACGTGCTTGCTTCCCCTCTAAGAGTACAAAGTTCCATCTTCTCCGTGATGGGTTCACAATCCTGAAATCCAAAGTCTGAAAACCAAAAGCCTTTTCATCACTCATTAGTGACAAAACCTGACCTGGATCCATTTTTGTCTTAATTGCCACAATATCTGTGGATAGTTGTGTATTTCAATGCTGAAACATTACCGTGTTTGATTGAGGAGTGGTACTCTACACACTGCAGTGAAAGGAACCCATTCTGCATCCTGTTATCTTTCTAAAAGCAACAAACTTTGGGACGATGAATTGTGGACCTCTGTTCTCAGACCTGCCTTCAAGCTCGCACTGACCTGACCCTCCCCTAAATACCTACTATCCATAGAGGGTCACGATTCGGGTCATTTGTATTCCTGCTCCCCATTTGTCAGCTGCACCCCAGGCAGACTGTAATTAAAATGTACGCTCCATGCGGGTCGGGACCTCTCCTGGCGTGTTCACCACTACATCCCAGCCCCCGGAACAATGACCATCACGTAGTTTACTAATAGTACCCAATAAATATTTGAATGAATGAGTGAATTTTAAGGCCTCTGTAGCTTCAAACATAATGTTTGGCACGTAGAAAATGTTCCTTTTCTTTTTTTACATGACTTCATCTTGTGTTATAAATTTGAAACCTATACACAAGCTTTTCCTTATTGTATGCTGACTGTACCTCCCACAGGGGTTTTCTGTAAAATCCCCAAACTATCTTAACTGCACTAGTAAGAGCTTCCAAATCATACTGATGACCCTTCTATCCCTGTACCATCAAAGTTGGGGGAAGAGAAACTGTTATGCTCACTGATGTCCCTTTCTGCTCCTGACCACTGACCTCCGGTGGCCCTCAGTGCTGTCACATGTCCGTCCCTCAACCACACCGCTGGACACCTATCCCACAGCATCGCCCTCTCGCTGACGTGGCGTCCAATCTGATGACAGCAGCAGAACGCTCAGAAGGAAACTGCCAGCTCCCAGCCGCGTCTCCCCACTCGCCCGTCCTGCTCCCACCGCTCCTGCCCTCCTTTCTGTCAGAACGTATCACCTGTCTCTAGCACCACGCCCTGCACTGGAGGCTGCATCCTGTGCCTGCCGGCTTCTCAGGGGCATTGCTCAGGGAACCGCGTGTCCTTTCTCCCTCACACCCCCACTTCTCCCCTTTCCTCCACACAATGCAATGAGCTCCCAACTCCTCTTGACCCCGCACCCCCACCAGGCATCCACTTCTTCAACAAAACTCCTCGAAAGGGTTGTCTGTACTCCCCGTCTCCAATGCCGCGTCTTTTCTTTTCCTCTTGAACACGTCACTTACACTTTCACCACCACCTCTGCACAGAAACTGCTGGCCAGGGTTACAATGTCCCCTCCACCGCCAGGTACCACGGCCACGGCTCCTGACCTGTCACCAGTACCTGACCAGCTGAACGGCCGCTCCCTCCTTCACTTGACTTCCAGGACCCTTCTCGGGATTCTTCACCCACTAGTGAGCCAACCTCTGCCAGTTCTTTCCCTCCCCGCGCTCCACACCCGGGCGTGCCCCAGGGCATCTCTTCTTCCCTGTTCTATCGACACTTACTTCCTAAAGGACCAGATTTAAGCTTCTGGATTTAAATGCCATCCAACACGATGATTAACAAATTTCTCTCTCCAGACAGCGCAGCTGAGACCTCTTCCCGGAACTCCAGACTCACATCTAAATGCCTACTCGACACTGACTGGATGTGTAGTAATTAGGTACTTTCAAGACTAATGTGCCTAAAATCATTTCATCTTCGCCCCCACCATCTGTTCTTCCCACAGGCTTCCTCATCTCAATAAATGCAACTTCAACCAGAAATACTTAGGCCCAACATTTCTAATCACCCTTGGTTCCTTTCTATTTCTAATCCCCCCGTACCCGTACGGTCAGCAAAGTGTTCTTTACCTTTGAAATATATACAGAATGTAGTAATGTAATTATAGTGTCACATAATCAGTGAGAGCCTATTTCTCACTAATTTTCTTAAACTTTTCCCTTCCCACTAATTTGACAGCTACCCATCAGATCCACGCGATAACGTATCTGGGCTTGACCACTGGACTAGCCTAACCTTCCATGCTTCTCCGGCCCTGGGGCTCTTTGGTCTTCTGAGCTCAGCAGCGGGATAATCCTCGTAAAGCCTGTGTCAGATCACGTCACTCCTCTACTCCGTATCTGTCCAATGGCTTCCTGCTTCACCCCAAGTAGAAGCCCAGGTCCTTCCAATGGTCTGAAGACCCTATTTCATCTGCCCTACAATCCCCTCTATCTCTCTTCCATCTCCTACCAGTCTCGCCTCTTAGTTCCCAAAAGAGGGGGATGCAGGCCTCCTCCTTCTGTTTCTCAAATAGAACAAAAACACTCCTACCTCACGGCCTGCAGTGATTATTCCGTCTGCCTAGAACAAACACCCTTTCCCCAGATACTTGCATGGTTTGTTCTTTTACTTCCTTCATGTCTTTGCCCAAACGTAGCCTACAGAAGAGGCGCTCCCTGACAACCCTTTACAGACTAGAACAGCCAGCCCACCACCCTCTTCTCACACTGTATTCTTTCATTTTTCTCCATTGCTCTTCTCATTACATGGTGTGCAACCTATTTATTTACTGCCTACATCTTTCCACTGGAGTGTGAAGTCCACCAGGAAATGGACTTTTGGCAGCTTAGCTGAACGGAGAAGCCCAGCACCTGGACAGGACCCGGCACTGCTCAATAAATACCTGAAGTAACTTCACGCCTTACGTGGATTTCACCTCATTGGCTTTAATTTGTTCCTTTTCTGATTTTTTTTCCTCTCTCTTCTTCCTTCTTTCTTAATTTCTAATGCCCATCCTGTTACTAATGGTGAACTGATGGACCGGCCATATATTTTTTGGATGAGTTATTAAAACAAATCCTTTCTGGAATAAAAATAAATAATAATGTACACAAAACAATTGCTTTTATATCCACTATGTGCAAGTATACAATTTTAAAATTTACTGCGACTTGTGCTTTTCATAATGAAAGAATTTCAGAAGTCTTAATATATATTTATAAATGTAAAGTCGAATTTCACTACTGCTTCCAAAGAACTCAAAGCATTTTTTAACAGTACTTACTTTCAAAATATTCCATAAAAGTGTTTGGGAAAGCGTGATTCTCTTTATTTTAAAAAAGGAAAAAACTGAACTCAAGCGACACGCAGTATTATAAAATAGCAGAATATCACTAAGCTGCAAAGGAATTCATTTGAAAACACTGACCACCACCCTAAAAATGTCTATACAAATAGAAAGAGATTGTTCCCCTAACTTGATCAAGGAGGAAAAAGAACAGTACGCTTAAGGGCATATTTTGTGAATCCATTTAGGCAGCGGGGGCTGGAAAATCATGATTGGCAAACCCCACATACCAAATTTAAGTGTTTCTAGTAAAGATAAATCCAAATTCTGAAGATACTTCACAACAAAGAATGCTTTTTATCTGCTAAATGTAAACTGTTTGAAAAGCAGTCCCTACAGCAGCTGCCAGAAAGCTGTTCTGAACTTTCAAAGCATGTTCTTTGTGAATGATATTCTTTCAGCTTTTGGAAAGATATCTACACAAATCTAGGTTTTCCATCCTGGGGCAAGGATTCCATGTTGTTACACAACTTACTATGCTTCCTACCACGACACATTCAATTTAAAACACAGCTCCAAGGAGACACACAGAACAAAGACTGCAAAAGTCTCTTCACTCAAAGAGGTAAGTTCAACATTCATTTCACAACTTTGGGATTTATAGAGTGTTTTCAAATCACTAAAACAATCTGGAACAGTCTGGTCCAAATTCCAGGGAAACTACCACTAAACCTACAGCATGAAGCCCTTGTGCCTAGATCACGTTAGCTGTGAACAAACTTTTTAGAATAGAATATACACATTATATCAACACAAATACAAGAACATGTGAGAGCCTATGTATACATTTACAAAATAAATCACCATTCACAGTGATTTACGAATGCCACTCTGTAGGTTCTGCAACGGCACCTGAACATTTGGCGAGCAATACAGATACGGACTTGAAACAGGAGCTGCTCCGACCCGTTTCACCTCCAAGCCCTATTTCCTCTAGAGAGTGAAGACCCCTGCCCACCCAACCTCTCCTACGCATCTCACATCCAGTGGATCTGGCTGAAATGAACACGTTCGCTGCTAATACAGAGCCCTGGTTCGGGACACACCAAACCACTGGAAAACAACTCAACTGTGCTTGGAGACCATTTTGTGTAGATACCCGATCGCAGGGGTGGGACGGGGACAGACACACTTTGACAGAACCCTCTTTAGCAAGGCGACATACAATCAACTTCATATTCTTTACGTGCGACAATGAATCCTCAGTGGGCCCAGCATTAATAAGTTAAAAGTAATAAAAACTACCTAAAATGTACTGAGCTCTGGATATGTGCAACGGTCTATGCTAAATGCTTATATAGATTTACCTCATTTAAGCCTCACAACCACCACGAGGCAGTTACTATTATTATTCCTTTTTTAGAAATGGAAAAACAGGCTAACAGCCAATAAAAGGTAGAGCCCATGTCTGTCTGGCTCCTCTTAAATTCTATGTTATGCTGCCTCCCAAAGGTCAGTTCTAGCCTGATCTTGTTACTCCTCCTGCTACACTTGGCATACTTGCTCTCTGGAACGCTCACTTGGCTGCTATGATATATTCCGCTGGCTCTCCAACTAGCTCTCTAACCATGCCATCATTTCCTTTACGAATTTATCATTCTTAATCCATCCCTTCATTCATTCAATAAATATTTGAAGAGCCGCAAAACACATTTTTGAAAACTGGGACAACACATTGTAGATAGTTGTAAGTGATATAAATATGGTCCTGGGTCTCATGAACTTTTTTAGAGAGATAGGCAGACAAATGACTAATCACATAAATATGTAATTATAACATAATCAATGTGAAGGTACTACGATATAAAGTATATAAAGGGAACTTGGAGGGACAGGGGACACATCTTAGAAGAATATTTAACTTTAATAAGCAAGACCCAGACTGAGTAGGAAATAGCTAGGCAAAACGTGGAGGTAAAAATGATCTGAAAATAGCGAGCAGTATGTGTAAACAGTCCCGCAGATTGTCAAGATTAACGGTAGATAATCCAAAGGGGGAACAGCACAAAATGAAAATGGAAAGATAAATGAAAATAGCTTGCCAAGGGCCTTATTGGGCTATATTATTAAAGATCTGGAATCCAAAACGCAGCTTTGAGTAGGGGAGTAACAAGACACAATTTACATTTTAAGAAAACTTGTTTGCTGTGGAAGAATACTTAGAAAGACAGCAAACATTAATTCTGGAATACCAGTCATAAGATTGACAGATTAAGGTGGCAGCACTGGAAATAAAGAAAATGGCTTGATTGAGAGGTATTTTAGAGGTGTGACTGACATAATTTGTCAATAAGAAGTAAAAAGGGAGGTAAAGAAACTCAAGACGTGAGCAACGCGTGAGCTGTACCACTGAGACCCTTTCTGTAACGGGAGCCAGGGATACAGCTGTGCAAAAAAATCACAAAAACCCTGCCTTCATGTGGTTGACATTCTAGAACTTGTCTGCCAGGATGAGACTGAAAGGGAGATGAAGAAAGAGTACATTACATTAAGAGTACAATACATTACATTATAGACGCCTGTCACACATTTACGTGGGAAGACCAAGCAGACAGCTGGAAATATGAACATGATACATACAAAGGGAGGCAGCAAGACAACATATAAATACAAAGTAAATTTTATAAGGTTTTTAAAAAACTAGGTAAGAAAGGTAATTATCTTATTAACTTTCTTTAATATATAAAAATAACTTTCTTTTTGAGTAAGTATACTTATCTAAAACGATCGTTGTGGACAGAACAATGTTGGCAGATTTTTTAGCTTAAAACAAGTAAAATCAGCTTGTCTCATCTGTGATAATTTTTTGCTTTTCTTTGTGGTCTTTAAAACATAGAGACTGAAATCATTGTTCTATTTTCCAACATTGAAAAACAGATATAACTGTGTAAGATTTAAAAATTTACAGCACGATATGCATTTTAATTTGTCCTAGCTTTAATGCTCTTTAAAATCCTCGCAGATGATCATATTTCTTAGAATATATCGTATTAGCTAAGTAATCACAGTACCACCAGTGGCTCAAGTCAAACTCTGGCCTCATCCTTGGCTCCTCTCACTCCTCCACTCCCAATCTTCGATCTAACATCCAAACTTGTGAAGACCACATAAGTAATTTTCAATTACATTCAGTTCTCTTTAATTCCACTGCCACTGACTTGTCAAAACACCATCGCTGCCCAGAATACAGCAGGCGCGTCCTAACGTCTCTGTACACCCCCTGCTCTCCTCTAGTCCCTGCTCCAAGATGCAGCCAGAAATGATTTAACAATCTATGTCATTTCCCTGCTTCAAACCTTGGAATTCTTTCGTGCTGGCTTTCCGACATGGAGGTTCCTGGTCCTAATCGTAACTCACAGCTCAGATGGGCACTGCAGTGTGGTACAGTGGTTAGGGACACAAACGCGGGACCCAGAACGCACAGCTCAGATCCCAGTGCTGCTGTGCTCATTTTGTTTTGGGCAAGGCTCTCTGTGCCTCAGTTCTCTCGTCTGTAAATAGAAACTGTTGTTAGGGTTCAATGAACTAACATCTGAAAGCACTTAGAACAGTACTTCACACACATACCAGTGTTGGTGGTTGTTGTCTGCCCCTACCTACTACCTCTAGCCTCACCATTCAGAGGCAGGGGCAAATTACAACCAAAAAACAGCAAAAGCTGAGGTATGTGTGACACACGTGTTCCAAGGACTTGTCAGGTCATCAAATGCCTGTCTGCCCTCTTCTAGAAGAACTTATACGTTACTTCTCTCTTCCACCCCCTTCCCGGATGACTTCTACTCATCTTTTCTACCTCAGCTTAAAGGTCACTTCATCAGGCGGACAGTTCCCAAGCCCCCAGACCAGAGACCTCCTGCCAAGCGCTCACGCATTATACTGTCTCTTAACACTTACAGTACTAGTAAGTTATAGCCTTATTTTCCACTAGACCACTTGCTCCATGAGAATAAGAATCTTGTCTGCCTAATTTTATTCACGGCCACATCCTTAGCAAACTACCTGAAAAGTAAAAGATACTCAATACTTAATGACTAAATAAACAATATACACATTACTATATTTTTAATCATGAATATAAGACAAAGACTAAAAGACATCAGACAAATAAATAAAGAATTGCTATTTTTCTTTAGATATTATATAATCGCATACTGTTTTCACAACTTAAAAAATAAGTGCTATGTGTATAACCATGTAATCTGTTCTCAAAAGTAAAAAGGTAAGCAGTCCGAACAGATTTAAGAGGTTTTACATGAAACCCCTGAATCACTGCCATTACCTAAGTACTGAAATCACAAAATGCTAACTACCTCCATGATGACACCAATAAAATTTGAACTATAATCCTAAATAATTTATACAACATAACTGATACAATATATAAACTACACTTACAAAGTAGGACAAACTAAACTTTTTCACTCCACTAAAGAGAGACCTTTCATTTAAAAGACAGTGACAATCACCAATAATTCCTAACTTCCAAAGTACTAATCACCAATAAATTATTTGTTTTCATATTGATATATTGTATATATTTTTTAAATTCCATGATGCCACCGATTTTAAGAGGCTTTATGAATGAATGCCCACATTTTCAGGAAAAAAATTTTTAAAAACCTCTATCATATTAACTATCATATTAAATGTAATTATCAATTATTATTTCCTAATTTCAGAAATATTAAACTGGGAGGAAAAAATATGTCTCAGGAGCAAAGAAAAACTACGATACGAACAAACTACTTCTAGAAACTTAGAATATGAAAGTGAAAGAGCAGACACAAATTACAACCAGTAAGCCACAAGAGGAAGATACACACAGAAAGCATTCCCAAAATTAAATCCTGAGTAAAAAATTATACCCATAGACCATCAGGTGGTAATTTAATCAAACCTTATACTCAGCTCTTCCCAAGAAGCCAAATTAACATGGATTAAATATATAATTTTAATTTTTTTTTTTAAAGGTGGGGTGGGACTGTGGTTGCAAGGAATATATAGGGACATTTATCTTTGTCCCTAGGGAATCCTACAATGGCAACAAGACGGAAACCGAGGTCAACTTTCCCATTAATGAATGATTACGTTGTGACAAGGGTGGGGGCTGTCAACTCAGGGCCAGTGCACCCGGTTGTACACTAAACAAAAGAGCCATTTCCAGGAGGGCAGCATTTACATTGTAAATATCTTACATTTGTTTTTTATAAAAACTTTCTGTGCGGAAGTTGGAGTAGAAATGTAAAATGGTGCAGCTGCTTTGGAAAACAGTCTGGCAGGTCCTCCCAAGGTTGCACAGCAATTCCACTCCTAGGGAGCTACCCAGGAGAAATGAAAAGTTGTGTCCACACAAACGCAACACTGTCCGTACAATGGAGTGCTACTCACCAATGAAAGGAATGAAGTGCTGACACGCCACAACACAGAGGACCCTTGAAAACGTTATGCTAATGAAAGAAGCAAGTTCCAAAAGACAACACATTATATGATTCCATTTATATGCAATGTTCAAAAAAAGCCAATCTATAGAGAAAGCAAGGAGATAGTGGTTACTTCCCTAGGGCTAGGGGAGAGGAGGAACGCCTGGGAAGGAGAGTGACTGCTAATGGATACAAGTTGAAATGCTCTGGAATTAGTGGTGATGGTTCCATGACTACGTGAATATACTAAAAACTACTGAACTATGCATTTTAAATTAGTGAATTGTATAGTACATGAATTATATCTCAATAAACCCATTTAAAAATTATCTGGCATATCAAAATAAAGCATGTTGTGGAAGGGATTCCTTTCCTACTTTGCATAAAAACAAAATATAGGCTAATGGTAGTCCTGTGAAAACTTTTTCCAATTACTAGATTTCAATATGGCAAGAAGCTGATTTATTTGACATATGTTGCTGCATGACCTAACTGGCAATCCATTTGGAGAAAGTCAGACCCATTCTTCACGTTCCATATAGAAATAATTTCCTCATAGGTTTCAGAGCTACATGCAAAAATAAAAGCACTTGAAGAATATTTGTGAATATTTCTATAGCCTCTAGTGGAGAAACCCTCAATCAAATCACGAAAGTAGAAGACATAAAAGAAATACTCACAAATTTATCTAAAAGCATAATACATCTGTATGGTAAGACATCGTAAACAATAAAAAGACAAACAATAGATTGGGAGAAAATATAACAAACATGAAAAAGGGTTAATATCTCTAATATATAAAGTTACTCTATGAACTAGTAAATAAGAAAGACACACAAGATATGCAAAGGCAATTATAAAAGAGATAGAAATAATCAATTAGAAAAATAAAAAGATTTATAGATGATGTAATACAGAATTGTACACCTGAAATCTATGTAATTTTACTAACAATTGTCACCCCAATAAATTTAAAAAATAAATTAAAAAAATAAAATAAAAATAAAAAGATGTACCACCTCCCTAATAGTCAGGGAGGTATGAATTAAACAAGGTATTTTTCATTCATCAGTTTGGTTGAAATTTTGAAAACTGATAACAGCTAATACTGGCAAGGAAAAATAGGCACTAGTGGCCACCAGTAGTAGCCACCATTATTTTGGAAAGTGGTATTTATAGTATCTATTACAATTTTAAATTTTACATACTCTGACTTCAATAGTAATTCTGCTTTTGAAACTCTTATCATAGAAAAATAAAAGCACCACCAAATTTTATTATAGCACTCCTTGATGTAGCCACACAAAAAAAGTACACACACACACACACACACACACAGCATGACTGCTATTTTTAAGTAAAAAAGCAAGCATGATCTTACACTTGTAAAGAGCAGGAAAAAACCGTATGTATTTGTATATATACAGAAATAAATATAGATGATTATATACCAATTGATAGCACTGGTTACTTTAGGGAGAAAGCTTGGAAGTTAAAAAAAAAGATTATGTATTTTCTCTTGACCTATTACAGAACTGTATTAGTTTTATAATACACAAAAATCCAATAAATACATATTTTGCAAAGATCTGAAATACCTAAGTTACCATACGCACACACCTCTCATAGTCTTGTTGTTTTGTTCAAAGCTACATACAAATCAGAAAATTAACCGAATAACTTCTACACATCCTTTCTAACTCCATTATTCTAATACTGACTCGCTACTTTCTTAATCCATTCCTTTCTTCTTTGTTTCCTTTCAATAGAGTACCACCTACTACACACCTAACTTTATTTTACTATGGTGAGAACGTTTAATGTGAGATCTACCCTCTTAACAAAACTGTATTAAGTGTACAACAGCGTTGATTACAGGTACCGCAGAGCTCTGGAGTTTATTCATCTTGCCTGAAACTCTATGACTGTTGATAATCCCCCAAGGCCCCCACCCCCAAGTCCATACCTTTTCAAATTAGATCACCATCCTTTTTTTTTTTTTAAGAAAAAGACAAATTGGACTTTATCAAAAGTAAGAACTTCTGTTCATTAAAGGATACCACCAAGAAAGTGAAAAGCCAAGCCATAAATTGGATATTCGCGATGCATATACGTATCTGAGAAAGGAAATGCATTCAGAAAATACGTTAAGAGCAGGCACTTTACAAACGAGGACGTCCAAATGTCCAACAAACACATAAAAAGATGCTCAACCTCCCGAGTCATCAGAGAAATGGAAATCAATACCACGATGTGATACTATTACCCACGAGAATGGCTAAAGTTAAAAAGAATGACACCACCAAATGTTGGTGAAGATGTGGAGCAACTGGAATCCTATATATTCTGATAGAGTTATACAGTCATACAATCAATTCGGAAAACTGTTATCTCAGAAGATGGGCAGCCCCGCACTGGGAGAAATGTGACAGTCCTGTAGATCTAAATGACCCGGGCTCGGAAGGATGGCAGGTCCAGAGAGCTGAAACACAAGGGCCAGGGGCCCAGGGAGACACCAAGATGGAGAGGTGGGCAAGATCTTGAAGAGAGTGCTAAAGAGTCTGTTCTACCAAGGCCAAGGTCAGGTTTAGATTCAGGAATCGCATTCAGAGAGGTGTGGAGTGCAGTAAGGAAAGCGAGGTAACCACAGGCAGGAAGCCAATCAGCATAAGGCGTGACACACGATTATCGCTTTGCTGCCATTTTACTGATTTTGGAGAACAATCACTTTTCTTATACCCAGCCGGCCATCCTAACACTACTCTGTTGCTTTAACTGATGATTCTCCAGAAATTACTGCATTACCAAAAGGGTGAAAGGGAAAGGAAGGTGGACGATGACAGACAGTTCAGCAAAGATTTACTTAAACCACCAACCAACCGCCACGTCCTTAAGTGTTTATTTCCATTTTTAAGAGTAGTCTCTGTTGGGGAACAGGTGAAGAATGCAACTGTCATTCCATAGCATTCGTAATTAAGATGCTTATGAAACAAAGGATTCTGGCCTATAATCAAAATTGCCCATGAACTCCAAAAAATGATATACCAAAAACTGTATGGTGTGTGTGTACCTTTGGGGAAAGGGTACAAGGTTTCATTACATTCTTACTGGGGCCAATGACGACCACCACCACCACCACCACCACCACCACCAGACTTTGGATCCCATTTTTAAGGTAAGGTACAAAACGGATGCCCATGAAACTAGGAGATGGCCAGTTTTCACCATCTAATTCTACCCCTCAGTGAACAGTTTCCAGATTTTTGTGGAACAAATTCATTTAGAAACATTTTTAGAGGCTTACCGGAATCCCAAATCGTACTACTATCTTAAACATCTCAGTCCTACGTAAGTAGACTGCCTCTAATATTACGGGAATTTTGGGTAGTGTCCTCATAAGGGCACCATTTACTTGGAAGCAAACTGGCTTCTCTAATGCATTCATCTGCTGATTATTACTTTGACTTGCGAAAAAGAAATCATACACAATACGGATCCTTAATTCTCTAGTGATTTCTATAAAATAGCAACAAGAGGTCAACTAAACCCTGGGGAATACGTTGTTACTAGAAATGTTTCCCCTCAATGTTCTGAAATTAATTTCTCTTCCAGGACTGATAGAAGTCCAAAACTACCGGCCTTTTAGGCACAGTGCCAATTCAACAGATGGGCCCTACATTTTCCTAATGGTAGAGGTGGATTGGCAAGTGTGAGTCGTGTACTCAAACAAGAGAACAGTATCTGTTTCAGGCATTAGCTCAGAGGATTTCTAAAAGGTTTTTAAATCAACAACAACAAATAACCTTTATGCTATGACTGCCTTTATTGTCCATTATTTCTACTCCTTTCAATTTCTGACACCTCCAATATACTTAAATAGATCGTTACCCACATCCAGAAAATATGTCCCTAAACAGGCAGTAAATCAACCTAAATGATATGAAGCCCCTAATATTTACAGGTAGTGGACCTTACACATGTATTCTAGGATATTACATATGTTGACTCACTAAAAAACCAGCTTCTTCAAAGGAAGGTTTAACAATACCCAATGATAGACTAACGAAGAAATCAGGAGGCAGGTTGATATCACACTCTGTAAGTTTTCAAAGCTAGAAACACTCATCGTGTTAATGGGTAAGGAGCTTCAGGTCTTTTGATACCTCATTCATCATTTTATAAACTTTTTTTTACCTTATATTGTTCTCCACAATGGATAGATAGGAAGGCAGTGACCAAGCTGGCTATCTTTTTAGAGTAATCAAGTAGAAATAGGCACTCTGGTTCTTAATTTCATATAAAATTAGTGTTCTGATCTCTGTAACACAATCAAAGAGCTATTTAACAGATTTAAAAAATAGCAATTTGTTCATCAACCATTTTATTTTTGTTTCTATGTCTTGACTAGTTAGTATTTGTTAGGTTTTCTTAGGAAGGTTTAATTCCCAAATTTATCAAAAGATCCTTTCAGCCCTGGCACTGTTGATTAACTTCCTCTAAGTGTCAAGACTACCCCACAGTGCAGTCCAAGAACTCCAACTCTCTAGGTCATCTCCTCAAGTCCCCTGGCTCTAAATACCAACTCCACACTGATCAACTCCCAGATATCTCCGTGCCCCCACTGGAGATTTACACATCCAACTGCCTACTCAGTAACGCCACCTGAAACATCTCATGGAAAACGCAAAGGCAATATATCCAGACCGGATTCCTGACGGCAGCACACCCGCCACCGGCCTCTCCCAGGGCTCTTCATTTCAGTAAAGCATTCAACTCCTGAGGTCGTCGCTGGTCATTCCTGACAACTCTCTTCTGTAGACCCACATGTAAGACAAGTTATTGTCCCATCCCCTTCACCATGTATCCCAGTCACCTCCCTGATAACACCCAGGTTCAGCTCAGTCACCTTTGCCTCAATGTCACAACAGCCCCTCACTGGCCACTCTGGTTGCATCCCTCTTGCCTTTCAAAGGGTATAGATCAGATCAAGTCACTCCCTGCTCAAAACCTTCCATCAGCTTCCTATCAAATCTACAATAAAACCTGCACACTTAGTCAAGCCCTCTAAGACCCTGGATTACCAAGCCCTTGGCTGCCTATTTCCTAGCATTCCTCCCTACCTTGTTTACTCTGTTCCAGCGCTTTCCTACTTCTTAAATGAAGCAAACACACTACTGCCTCAGGGCTTAGGCTCACACCCCCCTCTCCACCCCGGGGGCTGCATGGGGCCCCTCACAGCATTCAGGTCTCTGCTCAAATATCACCGCCTCAGAGGACGTCCCTGACCTCCTGACATCCCCTGACCTTGTCTACGTTTCCTGTGCAACACTTAACCCCCACACGCTAGGACGTCATGCTTATTTATTTAATATCTATCTTACGCACTAGAAAGTGAGCACTAACTAGGAAAGCTGATTTTTGAGTGTTTTATTTACTCCTATATGCCCTGGGCTTAGAACGGCACTTGGCATAAAGTATACAACGAATAGTTGTTGTATGAAAGAAATGTTCCTTCTGTTAGAAGGCACAGGAGGCCGAATGCTGGTTTTTATTTGACTCTGAACAGAGGAGTTAAGCCCACGGATATCCCAAAGGACTAACTGCCCAATGGACTGCCTGGATAAAACACAGCACACAATAAAGATTCCTCAAGGAGAAGAGATCTTTGTCCTAGAATTGATTTGCTCTGGCATAAAATAATCCTATCCCAAGACATTCCTTCCGAAATCCCTACTGTACCTTAAGAACACAAGTCTTGCCGAACCACATGTAGTGTGAGAGAAGCGGTATGTGACAGTAGCACTGAAAGACCTCGTCCTGGAGAAGGAAAAGGAAGATGCCACGGACCTTATTCCGGTCATCATTGCATCCCGGTGCCGGGCACACCATGACACTTAACAAATACATGCTGGTCTTGTTTCTGAATCAAATGAGGTGGTTTAGTGAAAGAGATGGGTTCTGCTTTAGAAGAATACACTGGGCTCCTAAAAATCAAAGGAAATACTGATCAGTTTTAAAGAGAATGGTCATAACCAAACCCATTTCAGTTCAAAGATTTAAGGTTTTCCATTTCAAAAAATTCACCCAGTAAGATACATCCCTGTTCACTTTGGAGACAAATCCTTGATTTGATAAGAAGGTAAAAAGAAGCCAAACACAAAAGCCTTGCATAGGGCCGGCCCGGTGGCTCAGGCGGTTAGAGCTCCGTGCTCCTAACTCCAAAGGCTGCCGGTTCGATTCCCACATGGGCCTGTGGGCTCTCAACCACAAGGATGCCAGTTCAATTCCTCGAGTCCCGCAAGGGATGGTGGGCTCTGCCCCCTGCAACTAAGATTGAACACGGCACCTTGAGCTGAGCTGCCTCCCGGATGGCTCAGTTGTTGGTTGGAGCGCGGGCTCTCAACCACAAGGTTGCCAGTTTCAATTCCTCAACTCCCGCAAGGGATGGTGGGCAGCGCCCCCTGCAACTAAAATTGAACACGGCACCTTGAGCTGAGCTGCCGCTGAGCTCCCGGATGGCTCAGTTGGTTGGAGCCTGTCCTCTCAACCACAAGGTTGCCGGTTCGACTCCCGCAAGGGATGGTGGGCTGTGCCCCCTGCAACTAGCAACGGCAACTGGACCTGGAGCTGAGCTGCACCCTCCACAACTAAGACTGAAAGAACAACAACTTGAAGCTGAACATAACCCCCCACAACTAAGATTGAAAGGACAACAATTTGACCATTGTTCCCCAATAAAAGTCCTGTTCCCCTTCCCCAATAAAATCTTTAAAAAAAAAAAAAAAAAAAAGCCTTGCATAGAGTGAAGTTGGAAAATACAAAAGCAGAATTCACATGTGAGGAAAATAAGATAAATTAAGAATTAGAAAAATACACATACCTCTAAGGAAGATGTTTATATACTTTCAAAAATGCATTTTGCATATTCTTACCTCCTATAGGAAATATAAGGGAGGTCACTGGCTTTGCTAAAAAATAATTTATCTTGTCAGGAAACGAAGACGAGAAATAGCTAACAACAGCAAATCTCTATCACGCACTTGCTACATGACACACGTCATGCTCAGCACTTTAAACTCACCGTCTCATCCCACCCTCCAACAACCCTGTGCTCAAGTATTATCATCAACTTACAGTCAAGGAAACCAAAGAGCATCAGTGTTTTGCTCAACAGTACAGTCAGTAAGCAGCAAAACTGGTATCTGAGCCTAGTCAACCTGACTAGTTAACCTCTGTTTGGGATTTTCAACAAATTGAGGGGAATACACCAATCTGGAGGCTGGGAGAGTTGTTCATTATTAAGAAAAGCAGTTATACATTTTTGCATTTGGCTGGATGGATACCTACTATAATCAAAGCTTGCTTAACTAAAATACTGATGGAACGGGGTGCATTCTAGAAAAAATTTTCTAAGTAACTAAAACAAAACCAGTTATTTTCTTGATTTTAGTCTTTGTTAGAAATTACTTCTAACCGTAACGACAGACTCTAAGTAGAGTGTATTGAACACACTAGTTTCATCTTCATATTGCTGACGATCTCTCAGTACAAAGGCCAATCTTATACAGCACTGAACACACAGGATATCGTAGGAGAATGGGTGGAAAGTATACTGACCCTAATTAGTCCCCTGAATTCAGTCTATGTTATATTCATTTTCATACTGGGCACATGACCCTCCTCTACCTAGAATGCCCTAAGCCGTACTGAATAACTCACAATTTATCCTTTCAAACCTGGGTTTTCCTATTTGTGTAGGAAGACATCCCTAAGCTTTCCCTTCTTCCCAAAGATTCAGTAACTTTCTCCCCTCTCTACCTGGGAATAAATAATGTGTTACACTGTACTTTGTCATGTTTGTTAAAAAGCTGTTCCTCTTACTGGAGTCACAATTCTTTGAGGCAAGGAAAAGTCTTTTCCCCCCCAACACCTAAGCACAGAAGTGGGAATGGAGTAAACACTGGGAAAATGTGAGTTGACTGAGTGACGAATGAGTGAATGAATGAACGAACGAACAAAGGAATAGAAGAAATACTTGTTAAACTGAAATTAAACCCTGACCTGTTCTACATTTGAGGTTTTTTTCCCTTAGACACACACACAAATTAAATCTCTAACTCACTGAGGTTTAAAGGTGATTGCTTTTTTGTTATGCTTCTGCAGAAACTTTAACTCCCCAACCTGTGTTATCATTTAGCTTGATGGAATCTCTACTTGAGATTTATATCCTCCAATCTTCTTTGAAGACCTTTCTACTATATATAATATTGTTCACCCAGTAGTTATTATACATGACTGATTCACTCCCCCATTTTCTCAAATATCAGAGTTAGCAGCTTCTTCTTTCAAAGACAGTTTTTAAAATTCTCTCCATTCAGCTCCGTTAGGCTTATGTTAGTAAACACTAATCTTTAAACTCTGGAGCTCTGCATTTTCAGCAGTGCTGAATTTAAGAAACTTTATTATAAAGAATGTCTCCTCCACATTCTAAACAATGTCCTTTACACCAAGAAGCTATGATATGGCTACTTTATAATTTGACACACTGTCCACCTGTGGTCCGAGGACAAATAAAACTGAATGAGAAGTAGCAAATGTAGAGAAGACAGAAATGCAAAACCAAAAAGTCGAAGATTCATGATTTAGCTACTGTGGGATTATAAGCTTTAACAAGAGATAAATCAGCCAAACTTTCACTAATGATGGAATTCACATTTATCTGAATTATAATTGTCAGCCTTTTGTGGAAGGAATATATCTGTAAATCTCTTCACTAGCAACCACTTCAAATCTCTATACTCTGATTCATTTCAGTAACTCAATAGGACCACTTTCTTTTTATACAATGTTTCTACTCATCATGATAACCATCCTCTGGAACACGGTTCATATGAAGCAATTTAAGCAATGGGATGGATTTTCAAATGTCCACAATTAGAATTTCAAAATTCAAAACAATGTGCATTTTACTCTTTAAACAGCAAGTGGACATTAGACCAATTTTAGCTCCTGTTCAACATCACCAGAATCATCTGATTTCTTTGTGGTAACTGGATCCAGTTAGAAAACCAAGAGGAACTAGAAAATGTTTTTACCATCTTGTAACTCTGACTAAAAACAAAACAAAAGCAAACAAAAAAACTACATTACTTATCACTTGTGCATTTGAAAAAGCTGATAAGCTTTTCTGGCAAATACAGGAACTACCTGTTGCATTTTTCAATGCAAACACCTACAAGCAGTGAGGTGAACTTCTATTCAGCTCACTTCTTAGTTTGCAGAGGGACTCCCTATTGACAGTTTATATAGATCGGAAGTATTTCGTATAAGTAGTTTAGTTCCAACTATCATCAGATGCTTTAAAAAGGTAAATAAACCTAACTACAGAGAAATAATTCCCCATTTTAGAGTGCAACAAAAGTATTCACTCAAGTACTTGTGGATGAAATGGTATGTCTGGAAGAAGTGCTTCAAAAAAGCACGGGAAGTGGGGGGGACTAGTGGATGGGGCTACAGTGTAATAACTGGGTGCTGGTAACTGTTGAAGCTGGATGGTGAACACATGGGAACTCATTATACTGCTCTATTCATCTCTGCAGTTTGAAATCTTCCACATTTTAAAAACAAATGCAATTAAACGAAAAAAAAAGTAAACAATCCTGTCATCAGCTTGCACGTGACTGAGAGCAAATGACTAAAAACTACGAAAAGCAAAAACAATTAATGCTAAAAATAAAATCTTATAGTCTTCAAACATAACAAAAAGATGTTCAATGAAGGAAATACGTCTCTGAAGCAGCAGTAAGGTTATTAGTCAAATTTCTGTCATCACTCGAATCCATAACTTTTTGTGTTGTGTCAACATCACACTGCCACTGACATCTCCAGTGAGGCAGTCACTAAAAAACGTGATTTCTAAAACATGAAATGTAAGACTGATAGTTATCATTAAGATGACAAATCATAAGTATGAAGATCTAACCTCTACATACAAAGAAATATAAACAACAACCAAAAAAAAAAAAGGAAAAAAACTACAATACAGGTCCAAACAAAACAAAAACTACTTTCATTTCCCTCTCAGCACAGCCAGGCTTAAGATATCTCATGCCCTGAAAAGGCTGTCACAAAGCAGCTCTCACAGTGGATTTCAGTCAGGCTGTACATTACCTTTAAAAGACTCAGACCAACATACATAATTCGAATAGCAGTATGAAATTATTTAACTGGAGACACACCACCTACACATATGGTAAAACTTCTGCTCTGTGTGTAGGCTGACCATTTGGGGCAGGACTGAATGTGGTTGACTCTTTATTCGTTGGTATGGAAGACTGAGAATAAAGCCTTAAGTGGAACTGCTAATACTACGAAGATACAGTGCCTAGCAAGACATCGGAAGTGATGCTCTGTAGTTTAGACTGCAACTCAAGGATAGGACATAAAAATTGCTTTCCACTCTTGATCCTTAAAGGGCCTGAATAATTTTGATTATTACAAGCATCATTTTTTGTGAAGTATCTCCTACATAGAAGAGATTACCTACATATCTATATGCAGACATGCACACACACGACATGTTTTTAAAAAACCATGAACCTAATACCCAAGTTAAAAATTAGATAAAATATTAAAATTTTGACAAGTTTATATGACATTCTTACACAGAGGCCATGACAATAAAGGAGACAACCAGACCGTTTTTCTTAAGATCTTCCCATTGTCTTGATGAATCCTGTAATCTGTCCAAGTAAAACACCTTTCTGAATTTCTTATTCTTTTTAAAATGCAGAAATGATTTTTCATTGCCAGTACTAGATTCACGGGTAGTCTGTGAAATAACTACTGAATTTTACCCTAGAAGTGTATCCCAGATGCACGTATATCCAAAATGACGTTAGGACCTTTTTACATAAACTTACTGTAGAAATACATCCAAAACAAGATAGGGACGCCAGCAATGATTACCTCCTTTTCAAGCCAGAGTGCCTTCATCCAAAAACATCAGATGGTCAATCATTTGATACCAAAGCACACTTTTTCTCTACAAAGTTGCATACAAAGGCTTTACAGCTTCCTAAGAATAAGTAATGGCAAAAACTCTCTGCAATGAAGTCATAAAACCTAAAGTAGGAACACGCGTCCCTCCTCCTTGCCGTTTTGAAAGCTCCTACCATCATACAATTCGTATCTTCAACTGGATTCGAATCTCTTCAAGGGCAGGCACCATGTATTATTCATCTCTGTGTCCCCTGCACAGAATGAACTCAATGTTTGTTATAACTAAAATAAACTCCAGAAAGTGAGCTTTAAAACACCTCAGTACCAGTGCAAAACTGGAAAAAAATATGAGTTTGAGAATAAAAAGATACTGAAAAGAACTATAAACATTTGTGCTATATTATATTCTCTTACCACCTGATTCATAATCACATGCTAACATTACAGAAACAAGTTTGCAAAGAGTAAAGTAAAAGCAATAAAAAAAATGGATCTTAAAGTTCTCCTTAGTGTCAGCATGCTCAAATACTATTCTAGAATCTTTCATCTTAAACTCAGACTTTGTATACCAGCCATACTTAAATAAATTTTTTAAAAAACTCATGACAACATCTTCACCCCACAACTATAAAAAATAAATAAATTTAAAAGGCTTCAAATAAGACCTGCACATAAACTGGTTCTATTTCATCACGATTTAAGTTCCTGAAATTGTATGCATGATTCGCATCACTGTGCTTATGCTCATTTTCTATAGTGAGGGTCTTTCATCAGATTTTCAGAAGGGTAAGTGACCCAAAAAAACTTTAAGAACCACTAACCTAGCACATCAGAAACATTCCATTTTCCACAGAAATAAAGTTGGTTTCGTCCAAGTATTCTTCTCTCATATTCACAGAGGGGATCCTTACTATAAGATTAGTCTTTCAAAGCATTCCTTCATCCTAGTCAAAAAGTGCCAGTATCCACAGGCACATATAACAATTCCAAGATCCCCAAAAACAGTTTACTCATTAAGTGCCAAAAACAAACAACAACAAAAGAAGGCACATTCTATCACAAACTGGCCACCCTGTAAGATGCTTAAATATACTTGTATCCTTCCATATTAAAAAATGTCCAGAAGATCTTAAATTTCCTCCAAACTGAACAGACTTTTTAGGAAGGTTTTCCAGTTTTGTTCCACATTGACTTGTCTGCCTCGCTCAAATTAACACATATCACTGTCAAGACAAGTCGTCCCTCATTTGCATCCAGGCTGTTTCAACAGGGTCACCTTGATTCTTCTCACCCCAAGGCAGGACCATTTATTGAGTAGTTATTCAGTAAGTAGCTGTTGAATGAATGAAAGAAGCTCCTTCCTCTCAAAGATTTAAAGCTACGCTGTCAGTCCCCATACACCTGCTCTGGTATAAGTTAAGCTATGAGTGACATCCCTCCTTCAAACATACAAGCTGAAGGGTTAGAAATGCTCTGCTTCCTCCATAAACAAAAAAATAATATAGTCAGGGACACCTATTTCAGACAGGCCAACCTGGCAGGACAACCTACATGCCACATACATGTCTGGTACAATCGATCTCTACCAAATGTAATACAATTCAACAGGTCACATATGCCGCTCCCTTTCCACTAAACTCAGATTTGCCTGACTGAGACCTCCTGAAGGGCATATACCACTGGACTAGTGGTCGTAACACCTCAATTCCAGTCCTAACTTTCTCTCCAATTTAACATGTGACCTTGGAAAAATGATCTCTTTTTGCATCAATTTCTTATTTTGTAAAATGGGAGAAAACATTTACCCTACAGAGATTTAGAATCACAAAGAAACTGAAAATGCAGTCTGAAAAATGGAAAAGCTTTATGCTACTATAAAAGGTTAATGCAAAATCAGATCGACCCAGAAGGCCACACACTCTTTACCCCCTCCCAGAAATGGTTGTTACAGATGGTCTGAGCCTTCACGTTTACACAATTCACTCTCTCCAGGGACACAAACTATTCCTAAGACCACAGCTGGCTGTGACACGTTCCTCCCAGCCCTGACCCCACACATACATGCCGTCTATGTGTAAAACACTACTGCCATGACTGCTCTGGCCCAGTAACGGGGCGCTCCCAAACCCTAAATGCACACCCGTATCAGCCAGCACGGAGCATCCCAAGTTTTATTTTAAAAATAAACTCACTTATAAGGGGAACTCCATCACACTTACACAAATACAAGCAAACTCTTCCGGAACACTTTCCTTCCTTGCATACACACACAAACACAGCCGCTATACACCAACAGGCCATCTGTCTTCTAGACCAAAAACATGTCTTTCCCTGGATTATACAAACTCCCCAGTAACATTTATTAAACTTGGAACACTGAGCTCATCCTGTCGTCCCTTCGTACCGTGCGGCGTGTCAGGGACGCCAGAGCCGATCGCACAGGTAAAGTCCCCTCCGCAGATCACCCCGCCCGCCACTCGCGCCCGTCGCGCCGCCACGAGCTGGACGGTGGCGGATGCCCCCGTCGTGCCTGCACAACACGCAAACTAACCTGTCAGGGGCCCAGCCGACTCCGCCTCCACGCGCTCACTCTCCCGCCCCCTCCCCCAAGCCAGCAGCCCGCCTGTCAGGGACACCCCTGCGCCCCGCCAGGAGGGACTTCCCGGGCGGCCCAGGATCCCGGCCCGGCCCTCCCCTCCCCCACCCCGCCGCGCTCCCGGAGGTCCAGGTCCGGGAGATGACAGGCGCTCCCGGGAAGCCGAGGGCGGAGTGGTCGCGGAAGTGCTTAGGCCCCGAGGCCTCCCCAGGCGCCTCTACTCACCGTGTCAGAGGCCGAGGCCCACACATGAGAGTGCAGGCAAGTGGGGAAGAGGGGACGGCCGCCACCAGGCTCCTCCGCTCCCGCGGTCCACGGCGGATCCCTCCCTCCTGTCAAGAGGCGGCCGGCGGGTGAGCGGACTGGCGGAAATGCGAGAGAGGAGAAGGGAAAGGCGTGGGGCTCAGCGGGGGAAACTGAGGGGAGGCGGGTCCCGCAACCGAGACGGGGATCGTCTCCCCCTCCGCAAAGCGAACCCAAAATGGCGGCGGGAGCGGCGGCGGCAGAGCGGCGGCGGCGGCGGCTCCTCGGGAGGAGGGAGCGAAGGGCGCCTCGTGCCCCCCCACCTCCCACTCCTCCCTCCTCGGCTGCTCCCCCTCCGCCCCCCTCCCCCGGCCCGGGCGGCGCAGCGCGCACGCCCGCCCGCCCGCACGCGCCGGAGTGGAGCTGGGCTCGTCGCTCGCGGCGCCCACCAACCACCGCCTCCGGCCGCCTCGCGCGCCCGCCAGCCCGTACGCGCTCGCTCAGGGGCGCCTCCGCGCGCGGCCCCCCGCGCCCCCTCGGCCCCTGTCAAGCCGGCTCCGGCGCGGGCCCTCGCGCGTACCTCCGGCGGCACGAGCCCCAGCCTCCTCCTCCTCCGCCTCCTCGTCTTTCCTCCCCCTTCCCCGCCCCCACTGCCACCAACCGCCGCCACGGCCGCCGCCGCCGCCTCCTCCGGCCCCCCCGCGTTCCCTCCACCCCTCGCGCGTGCGCCTCCCACAATCCCCCCGCGGGCCTGTTCCATTCCGCCGGCCGCGGGAGCGGGGGAGAGAAGGGCGGGCGGGCCGCGCGGAGCCGGCGGTCCCGCCGGGAACTGCCCGAGTGGCGGACGCACCCCTGCGACCGCTCGCCTCCCGGGCGCGGCCCCGCGACGCCGGCTCGCTGCCCCCTCCGCCTGCGGGCCGCGGCGAGCGGGGCGCGGACGGCGGGCGCCCCTCCGCTGGGCGGCGGTTGGAGGCCGCGGCGGCTGCGCGTTGAGCCCTTCCTGCCGCTCGCGCCGCGCTCGCTGCTCCGTCGGTGGCCGAGCGCTGGGAGCCAGCCCTCGACGGTGTCTGCCGCTCACCGCGTCAGGAGGACTGGCCCGCGACTCGGTGAGGGATGGGCCGGCGCGGGCGTGGTGCCCGTGCGGGGACGGAGCGGGACTCGGACCCCCGGGCGCAGGGAGGGAGGCCGCCCGGGCAGCCGACCCTCCTGGGGGGCTGCTTTCCGGGCTCCGCGTCGCGGACTTGGGAGCCGAGGAGGAACCGGCGCGGTGGTCGGCCTGCTTTCTGTTCTCTTTTAACCCGGCTGAGGTTTTCCAGTTTCGCACCACCGCCCGCACGCGATGTTTCCGTGCACCACTCAGTCCTCGCGGACGACGGTGCGTTTTGAACCCCGTCAGGCAGCCTGGTGGTGGCGGAGGCTAAGGAAACCATGCGGTTCCAGTTCAGTTCTGGGCTCGACCTTCCGTGTCTGGCGTGTCCTTCACAGGGTTACTTTTCTTAGTTCTTTATCAACAAGAAAGGGAAAACTGGACATAAAAAATTAGTTAACGCCAAATCTGCCTTCAGGGTCGGTGTGTCAAATAATAACATGTAAAGTAGAATTAGCTCCTAGGCACAACTAAGCGCCGACTATTACGTTATCGTTCACACTACTGTTGATGTTGATAAGGTTTGTGGGTGTAATTGGTAGTGTGTGTCCTGTTCCTCCCAATCATTAATAGAAAAGAACGCAAAACTAGGCCTATCAGATTTCTGTTTCTCAAAACTCGGTATGAACATTTACAGGCATTGGATTCAGGAGAACTAGAGACTATTAACATACACAGAAAACCCCAAAGTGTATCCAGTAGTTTTCAGTTTCACCCAAAGGGCAAAGCAGAATGTATTAAGGGAGGGATGCACTTGGGTTTCCCTTTCCTTCAGCATCAGCCGACGTCTGGGGATGAGGGACTAGTTTGAAAGTCATTGTGCTAGACTTACCCCAAAGGCCTCGTCAGCTCTCAAGTTCAAGACGACACTCCTAAATGTCCCCCTTACCTGTTTCAGCATACGCAGCAGGTTTTGTGTGCTTGCTTTGGTTTTTTTAAGGTAAAGAGGAAATCAGTTTTAACTCCCTCACTATGTATTTGCTTTTCCTAACCGTGTCTTAAGTCCCAGCCCTTTCAGGGAGCCCACTTAGGTTGACATTGATGTTTCTTAAATTGTGTTATGTATGCAAGTGTGTTACCCTACCAGCACGTTTTTAATTTTATTCACAATAGTAGAATATTAGCAGTGCTAATGTTGTTTATATATTAAAAACTGTCCAAACTTCAATAAGCTGTCCATGGTAAAAAGTTACCCTGCCAACACATTTCTTTCATATTTTATAATCTGGGGCAAAACGAGTCATGGAAATGTTGAAATGAATTACTTAAAACATGAGAGGGGAAAGAGTTAACCTTGGTGGAATACCGTGCCAGGAGAACACGTGTTCCTGTTGAATCCTTGTAATAAACACTTAGAAATAGATCATCTTATCCCCATTTTACAGATGAGAAGCCTGAGGCTCAGAGAAGTCCAGTAAGTTTAGAGTGGAGTTTGCCTGTCTCTTGAAAGCAAAATCATTTCACTATACCATATTGCCTTCATGGTAAAATTTCTCATCAGCAACATAATGCATATGCTACAAAGAAAAAAAACACATGCTTGTAACGGGATTCCACTACACAATATATAAAGAAAGTTACTTACGGTCTCTGCCTTCAGCTAACATTCAGTAACTGCACTCAGGATTTGTCAGCTAATTGGGTGCCCCAGTGTCTACCAGAGGCCAAAATACATTTGGTACTCAATATTTTGAATAAATTATAGTATTGAATCAATGGACACTGAATTATTTGAACCAAGGAAGGTACGGAAGGTAACATAATGGTTCCTCCAAAGACGTCCACATCCTAATCCCTGGAACCTGTGAACATGTGATGGCAAGAAGGAATTAAAGATTTGGATGGTGTTGAGGTTACTAATCAGCTAACCTTAAAATAGGGAGATTATCCTGGATTATCTGATAGGCCTACTGTAATTATAAGAGTTCTGAAAAGATGGAAGAGGGAGACAACCGTCAGTGTCACAGTGACACCATGCGACAAAGACTTGACCAGCTATTCAGGCTGTAATGATGAAAAAGCCTCTAAAAACAGAAAAGTAAAAAAACAAAATAAAAAAGCACCACATTCTGTGCTAGAGCCTCCAGAGAGAACACAGCCCTGCAGACACTGATTTTGGACTTCTAAACCACAGACCTCTAAGATGACAAATTTGTGTTGTTTTATGCCACTTAGTTTGTGGTAATTCGTTACAGCAGCGATAGGAAACTAACAGAGAAAGGGGAACCAAATCCTGACTAACCTCTCAACTTTTCTGTCTCGGATTATTTGTGCTTTCATTTAAATGAAGTGTGGTTTAACTGAAAGTTTTCTTTAAGAACAGTGATAAGCACTCAGCAAAGCTGCTAGATTTCCAGCACAGGCTCCTTGTGTCACGCCTCGTACTGCGCTTCCTAGGTGTTCGTGGTTTTTACAAATGGAAGGCAAGACCCCCCAGCAAAAGGATCCCTTCCCCTCACTCGCTTTACTGTGGTGGTCCGGAACCAAACCTGCAGTATGTCCGGTCGCCGTGCTTCCCTAGTGCTGGGCTCGGCTCCTGGCGCCAGCCCTCAGCTGTACGGACGGCCGGGCTCTGGATGCGGCTGGCCGGCCGCACCTTTCGCTCAGCCGCCCCGCACTTCCCCACCGGAACAGAAGCCATCAAACATTTATTTCATCCCAGCTTCCTTGCTGGGATGTTGACTAAATGCAAAATAGATAAATAGGAAAAGCTCTTCAGTATCAACTTTTAAAATAAAGGTTCAAATGTTAAAGGAAACTTTAAAGATAAAACGTACTGGAATAGCATCGGGACTGACTTTCCACGGCACAAGGTGTGGGTAAATGCTGTATAAGCGTAACATTCTCTGAATAATCTTCTATTTAACAAGAACTGCAATTTTTGTCTGGGTACCAAGGTTTTGAACTCGTGCTTCCGACGACTGCCTTTCAGCAGAGGAGCAGCGTACACTCCAGACTGCCTGGGTTCGAACCCCAGCTCTTCTACTTGGTAGTTGTGTAAACCTGGGTAGAAACTTAGTAATCGTGACCACCCGATGTTGTAAGTCATTTAATCCTTACATCAATCCTGTATTTAGACTCTACCATTATATCCATTTTAGAAACGAGGAAACACACACACAGTGTTTAAGTGCTTGGTTCAAAGTGACACCAGCTCAGTAGGAGAGCCAGGTTTCAAGCCCCAGCAGTCCGGATGGACTCCGTGCTTTGAACCATTCTGCTGTTCTTGCCACTGTTTCCTTGTCTGTGACTCGATGTGACAGCATCACCTACATCATAGGACTGTTGTGAAGAAGAAGTGAGTTAAGTCACACAGAGCACTTTGAACTCGGCCTGCCACATAGGAAGTGTTCAGTACATGTTAGCTATTGCTGTCGCGGTGACGAGTTTTTTGGAGCCTCAGATTTTTTCCAGTACTTAGTAGCTGGGGGAGTATGTGCTCCTTACGCCTCTTTCCCAGCACAGCCCTTTGAGCTCTTGTCCGTGTCAGTATTAGAAATTGCTCTTAGTTTGGTAAAAGTTCTATTCCCAGAGGGGGAAATGTCTGGAAAACAGGCTAGTTCATGCTCTTGTTTTATAGATAGGAAACCTGGGCTCAGAGAGGAAACAGATTTTACAAGCTTAAAACAATGTTACTTTTTCCTGTAGAGAATGTTATGTGAAAGGTGCTCACCTGAGAAACCAAAGGGTCTCTCAGACACTCTAGAGGTGGGCTTAGGTGTGTGATTGGAAATGGGGACCCAGTATGACACAATCTGAAGCATCAGGGTTTCCTATATAGAGAAATATCCATACAGAAATATCCATACAGAATAATTACTTGTAGCTTTAAAAGATTCACTAGGGGGTTGTTGATTTAATTTTTAAAGATTTACTCTTTGCCTGGGTAATAGCAACCCAGTTCAGAATTCAAAAATTACTGAAGACACCACTCTCCCTCTTTTCCTGTCCCCATAGGGACCCATTTCCTCTCTCTGAAGGCAACCAGTATTACGAATTTTTGTATGTTATTCAAAATGTTTACCTTTTTACAAACAAATTGGATATATTTTGCCCTTTTTTAAATGATAGCTTGCTATATACACTGCCCTTTTTTTTTTTTTTTTTTTTTGTACCTAATATATATTGGAGATTTTTCCTCATTAGTACCCACATGGCTTCGGGGTGGTTTTGTTTTTAAACAATGGCATGGTGTTCCGTTGTATGGATATGCTGCTTATCCACTGTTGACAGATATTTAGTTTCTTCCCATTCTAATATTAGAAACAGTACTGCAATTGAACAATCTAATATACATAGGGCCCCCTATGTTTTTATTACATCACTATAAAAATGGTTTTGCTGAGGTCTCATAAAAACTTTTTACCATGGACACTTTATTGAAGTTTGGACAGTTTTTAATATATAAACAATATTAATATCACTAATATTCTATTATTGTGAATAACATTAAAAATAAAAATCAAGGAAGAAAATTACCTGCAACACTAGCACAGTAGATCAGATTGTTTTGTGCATATCTTTTTCTTCGAGTCTGTAGCGCGTATGCATCTCCACGCCAGAACCATTATCATCCACACGTACAGTTGGGTCGATGTACCCGAGCCCTAAAATTCTAGGGTGTGGACTGTGGGCATATGTGTACACTTCACATGCCTCTTGTGAAGCCTTTAGGGCCGTCTCCGATGTTTCCCCAGTCTGGAGTCAATTTGTTGAGGAATTTTCTAGGTTTAGTTTGTTGAGCAATACCCAGAGTATCCTCTCGCCTACGCAGGAGGCAGCAGGAGGCAGTCGGATGGATGGAGTCCCTTCCATTTCCTTCCTCCTTTGTGTTCTGCATTAGAACAGTTAGTGAAGTTCCTCGACAGTTGCTCCCTTTTCATTTGGAGATGAAGTGCGTGGTTTCTAGCAAAAACACTAGAGGTGTGATACTGAGAGCTCAGAGGAGTTTGCAAGGGGCTGAAGTGTGTCATCAGTGGGTTTCAGAGAAACCCCGTACTTCTGTAGCCCTGATGCTGCTCTAGGAATCCCAACTTGGGGAGACAGGTATAATGAGGATTGTAAAATGCAGTGGAACAAATTCTAGGTTTTCTAACTGAAATTGTGAAAACAAAGAGATCAGTCTCCAAAAACCAAATTTTTCCTGCAGGGCTCAGGATTTAGAACAATGTTTGTGAACCTTGGCACTACTGACAGACATTTGGGGCTGGGTGATTCTTTGCTGTGAGAGCCCCTCCCGGGCCTTGCAGGATGGTTAGCAGAATCCTCTAATCCGGAAGTTTGGCCTCTTCTCACTAGGTGCCAGTAGCACCACTCCCCCAAGTTGTGACAACTAAAAAAGCTTCCAGACATTGCCACATGTCCCATAGGGGGCAAAATTGCCTCAGTTGAGAACCACTGATTTAGAAAAAGAATTACTGATCATCAGGAAATGACATCAGTCAAGTCATGGCAGATAATACATCCTTTTTGTCAGAATTCCTACAATGGTAACTCAGAATAGTGCCATTATGTATATATCGTGTCTTCATTAAAGTAACATGTTTGGCAGTCTCACGTGGCTTTTTGGAGAAATATGCATTGAATGTTTAATTGGTGGAATAACCATACCCAAAGACTATATGCTAGTTAAATGGGTTAAAATTCCTTAACCACTGACATCTCTGCTGTGGATCTCATGCTTGGCTGCACATTGGAAGCAGCTCGGGAACTTGGAAAAATACCGATGTCTGAATCTCACTCACTACCAGAGATTGTGATTTAACTGGTCTGAGATGCAGTCTGGGCATCAGAAGTTTTAATTATACCCAGATGTTTCTTCTGTGCAGCCAAGTTGAGAACCACTGAGCTAGGCTGTAGAACTCTTCCGGTAACTGTATCCTATTCATCGTTACTTGAATGACATCACTGAGGATATATTTTTCAAGTTTATATTTTTTTCTTTTTTTTAAGGATTTTATGGGGAAAGGGGAACAGGACTTTATTGGGAAACAGTGTGTACTTCCAGGACTTTTTTCCAAGTCAAGTTGTTGTCTTTTCAATCTTAGTTGTGGAGGGCGCCATTCAGCTTCAAGTTGTTGTCCTTTCAGTCTTAGTTGTGGAGGGCGCAGCTCAGCTCCAGGTCCAGTTGCCGTTGCTAGTTGCATGGGGTGCTGCCCACCATCCCTTGCTGGAGTCGAACCGGCAACCTTGTGGTTGAGAGGATGCATTCCAACCAACTGAGCCATCCGGAAGCTCAGCAGCAGCTCAGCTCAAGGTGCCGTGTTCAATCTTAGTTGCAGGGGGCGCTGCCCACCATCCCTTGCAGGACTCGAGGAATTGAACTGACAACCTTGTGGTTGAGAGCCCACTGGCCCATGTGGGAATCGAACCGGCAGCCTATGGAGTTAGGAGCATGGAGTTCCAACCGCCTGAGCCACTGGGCTGGCCCAAGTTTATAATTTTCACAAAAATTTTAAAGGGTAGTAATATGTATGTGATAGATTTCAAAAACCGAAAGCTCTCCATATGCGGGATCCTGTACAGAAAGGACATTAGCAGAGAAGTTGGGGAGATCCAAATAAAGTCTGGAGCTTAGTTGATGGTCCTATTTGACAATGTTAACTTCTCAGTTCTGATTATTGTGCTGTGGTAACGGGGAAGCTCGGGGACAGGTGCAGGGAAGTCCTTGAGACTGCTTTACAAGTCTGTTGATCTAAAATTTTTAAAAGTAAAAACAAAAAACTATCACAAATGGTTACCACTTGCAACTACTTACCTGTGTGACAAGACTGCTAATATTGTACATACAAAATAAAAGCTGATATTCATTTGATGCTGAAACTGATATGAAACTGAACCTCTCTTTCATCGTTTCTGATTTAGAATGTCATCGAAACAACTTTTGGTTCTCATTGGTTAACTTTTATAATTAAATGTTTAAAATTGTGACATTATAAAAAATTATTAATAAAATATCAGCAAACTGACATAAGGTTCAAAATTAATAAAATGAATTTTAATAATTCACTTATTCTTAGCTAAGATCAAAATCAACAAGTAGCTGCACAAATAAAAGAGTGCGGCCACCTACGAAGAAATGTGGTGTAACAATGAGGACTGTAGCTCTGAAGTCCAGTCACCATGTTTACATCCCGACGTCTTCATTTTCTAACAGTTTCCACGGCGGAAAAACTGATTTAACAGCTCTTCCCATAAAGTGGAAAAGTCTCCTTCCCCCCCTTTGAAGCTGGGTTGGCCAACAATAGGCTGCGGTAGAACGTGACAGAATCTGTGCTGGTTCTGAGCCAGGTTTGAAGAGGTCCTGAGTTATTTCAGCTCTTGGACCGCTGCCACCGCTATGACGGCAAGTCCAGGATACACTGCTAGAGGTTGAGACAGTGTGGCACAGAATCAGTCAGTCCAGCTGACGCCAACCTTGACCAGCCAGCCAACCTTGGTTAGATGCACGAGGAAGCGCCACAGAGAGAACCAGGCCCGGCCCAGAGCCAAAGAACTAACGGGCCTGGGGCCGCAGACCAGAGCCTGAGGAGCAGTTGCCGTGTTGAGCCCCTGAGCCTGGGGTGGACTGTCATGCGGCGGCAGCTCACCGTGCTTCACAGGACGCTGTCGTGCCAGCATGGGCTTGTGGGTCCAGCTCCTGTCTGGTCTGGCGAGGGAGCCATCCGCCATGTCAGCTTCTGCTGGGGCTGCTGTTTCAATACGGCTAAGTGGCAGCGTTTTTAAACACCAGCTTTACTGAGCTTCACATACTATGAAATTCAGGGTCTTTAAAGTGTACAATTTGGTGGGTTTTTAGTATAGTCACAGAGTTGTATACCCACCATTATCTAATTTTAGAACATTGTTATCTCCCCCAAAATAACCCAATCAGGAGTCTGCATTCTGCCCTCTCCCAGCCCCTGGCAACCACTAATCTAATTTTCTATCAGGAGATTTGCCTGTTGTGGACATTTCGTATCATTGGGGTTATGCTGCGTGTGGCCTTTGGTGACAGACTCTTTCCCTTGTTTCAAATGCACACGTCGCAGCAGGTGTCAGGACGTCATTTCTTGCGTCACTGAGTAATACTCATCCTACGGCTACACCGCATTCTGTGTGTCGTCGTCAGTCGGTGGACATCTGGGTGGTTTCCACATTTTGGCTGTCACGCTTGTGCCCACGGTTTTGAGTGTACACGTGTGTTCATTTCTCCTGGGTCATAACTCAGAGCGGGATGGCGGGCTCATTTGGTAAGGCCATGTTGAACCTTTTGAGGAACTGCCAGACTGCTTCCCCAAGTGGCTGTACCATTTACAGTCCCGGCAGCAAACTGTGAGGGTCCCAGTGTGTAGGCAGTGTCGGGGCAGGGAGTTGAGTTAGTTGAAGTAGAGGGAGAATGACAAGAATTAAGAGAATTGAGCTGGCATTAGTGCCAGGTGAGGCTGGGTATCAGAGGGGTGAGGTGCCAGGTAAAGATGGATGCTGGATGGTGTTGGGCACTGGGTGACTGTGTCGTGGGGGCCAAGACCACCCCCAGGTCTGGGATTCCCAAAGCTTCACAGCCTCTTTACCATTTGCTGTTGCCTGACCTTTTCGTTTTTCCCAATACGGTGGCTGGGAATGGTCTCACTGTGGTGGTTTTCATTTCCATTTCCCTGGTTTATAATGAGAATGAAAATCTTTTCCTGGGTTTACTAGCCATTTGTATTAACTTTTCTGTGAAATGTCTGTACGTGTCTTCTCATTTCTTAAATCAGTTTGTAGACGTTCTTTATATATTCCGGATACTAATCCATTGTGCAGATACCATTCCCCAGTTCTGGCTGACCTTTTCCCTTTTTTTTAAGCGTGCAGGGACAATGCTGAAAGGAATGACAAGGCTTATCTCCAGGGTCCACAAGGTGAGTCCTCACTGACCTAAACACTTTGTACGAACTGCTTTTAGATGGATTTATTATGCCCAGAATCAAATGCTCTGGAGAACCTCAGCTGACTAGTGCTTTCAGTTACAAGTTTACACTCAAAAGAACAGGCCCAGTTCCATTTCTCTGCCCATGGACTTCTCTCCCAGCTGCCCTACAAATCTGCAAGTAACAGGTCTCAGTAGACAGTTGTGCTTGAGAACTCCGCATATCATAGGATAACTGTTATTTTTTACAAAAATAAAGAGCTTGATTGCAGTTATCTTTATTAAATTTTATCAATATTCTCTAGTTGTATTAATAATTATCATCCCTTAATGAAATATTTTAAAGGAAAATATGTTGCCAATTTAGAACTTTAGCATCTGATAGTTGAATGAAATAATAAAATATATGGAAAAAAAACATTCTGTTGCTTTACTTCATTCTTTCATTTATTTAGGAAATAGTTTTTAGTACCTCCCATATGGCAGGTACTCAGGATTTTAAGATGACTCATTTCACTAATGGTTACTATTTGTCGGGCATTCATTGTGTGCCAGGCACTGGGCTCGGTGCTTTATTTCTTTAAATTCTCGTGACCAACTCATGAAGTAGATAATATCTTTGATGCAGAAATTGAGGATTAGAAAGGCTGGGAAGTTGCAGAGCCCAGACTAGACGGCAGGTCTGTCTGACTTAAGCCTGTGGCCATAACTGCTGCGCTGTATTGTATTTTCGGGTCCACGTTCTCCACGACCTCAGCGCGCAGTCGCAGGCTCGTGAAGAAACGATTGTCACTGTGGTGCCTGTTACAGCGCCCAGCGCGAGCACCCACCCCGGATCTGTAGGGCCCAGAGGAAACTGTCCGGGAGCTGAGTCCTCAGATGAGCACCGAGCCAGAAGGGCTTAGTCACTTCCATCTGCTCGTTTAGTTACAAATTAGATTTCCTAGAAAAGCAGCCCCTCCTGCTACAGGGCTCACAATAAACCTATGGACATAAAAGAACCCATTGGTCGGCAGAGGGATAGATTCTGGCCCCAACTGGTTACATTAAAGGCTAAACTTTCTTTACTGGCAGACAAGGACGAAGTGAATCCAAACTGCAGAGATGTCAGTGAGAAGTTGGTTGCTTTTTGTAGACAGTTTAGAGTAACTGGTTGGCTCGTGAACACCGTTCTTTCGGGAACTGCATGGTATTCACTCTGGAACTGTGCAGAGGCAGCTGCACATATGGTTGTTTTCCCTGGAAACAAGACTAGCCGGCTGATGCCACATATAACGCCGTAAGAAGGAAGGAATCCATTTTGCTAGCTCTTAATTTGCTGCAAAAAGCAGTTAACCAGAGTCTTAGCATTCTTGTCGAAACAGCACCACCTCGTGGCCCTTGAAGGTCTTTAATTTTGCCCCGACTGCCGCTTGCTTTGGCCACGGTGCTTTCTGCCCACTCACATTGAAAAGACTGAGTCCTATGCACACCAGGGTGTAGTATCCGGACAGCTCTGCTCAGCTGACTGTCCCTGAATTCTCACGGGCCTAACGCAGCACATAAGCCTGTCTGATGTGTACACATGCTTTGTGTTGTTTTTGCTGTTGCTGTATTTCCAAAGTGGTTTGCAGGCAAACGTGGGAGGGGGCAGGCAGACAGGAGACAGTCATCTTGGGGCGCCATCCCGCACGGAGAGTTGAAGACTGCCGCAGCAGGGGAAGGAGAGAGTATGTCCACTCTTAGCGGCTCTGTAGAAAAAGGTACCTGTACTCACAGACAGCTCGTGAGCCAGAACTAGTCAAATAACCCCAGTGTGTGCCCAAGGGAGGCTGGGAATGTGGAGAAGTGGCACATTAGGTGAACACGGGTGTCTGCTGTTCTCAGACCAAGTTAGAACGACTCTCGTGCTTGACCATATTGCGTTCTGTTAAATCTCCACATTCTGGTTCAGGGGTCTGTGCAGTCCACGGAGGTGTGCGTGCAGGGTGCTTTCACCTAGCTGGGTGCTGCACGCACACCCCATTACGTGTCTCGAATGGAAGAGCCTTCCTTCTAGTATGTGTCGTGTCAGGTACCAAGAGAAGGAGATCCAAAGATGAATAAAGCTGATCTCTCCAAGTGTGTGTGGCCTAGGAGACAAACCTGTGTATAAGGTAACATGATCTGATCAAAAGAATAGAGATTTTAGAGTCAAACAAAGTTGGATTTGAATTCTGTCTTCACCACCTACCAACTTTGTCACCGTAGGCAAAATTACTTAATTTCCCCCATTCTTGGTTTCCCGCATCATAAAACAAGCACCATGATATTCTACTTCCAGGATTGTTGGCTCAAAAATAACGTGTGTAAAACACTATACTGCCTAGCCTCGAATAGATACTCAGTTAACAAAAGCCATGAATGCAGTTCAAGGCCCAGAGAAAATGTGGAATGCGCTGTCAGCAGAGAGGGGAAGATAATTACTTATGACTGGAGGCCAGTCTTCACAGAGGGTGTGATGTTTGAGGTGGGCCTTACAGGATGAGTAAGACTTCAGTGGGGAGAGAGGGAAGGTGAAGTCGAGTGAGCAGGAGTACAGAGGCATAAAAGTGGACACCACGTTTTAGTGCAGTCACATGGCCACGAGTTCACACAGGAACGAGAATGACAGGCAGGTGGCAGCCATGGCCTTGATTTCCCTGCTCAGGACTTCAGGGCTTATGTTAAAACCAGCAGGAAACCAAGCTTTTCCATTCGATGAAGGTTAATCCTGTTATTTTGGGAGGACAATCTTTTAGACTATGAAAGACAAAAAGTCAAAGATTTAGAGGTAAAGATACCAGTTAGAAGGTTGGTATGGAGTTCAGGGTCTTCTTAGGAAATGGTCAGAAGCATTGTAAGGGGTGGTACGATACACGCTTCCCGTACTCCCGGGCAGCTTGGTGAGACTACAGACCCCGGCAGCTTTCCTGTTACCTACTGATCTACCAGTCAGCTCCCTGGCTACAGCCACCTCTCACGTTCCTGTTCTCCCGCTCCTAAGCTTCTCCTGTAACTGGCGTCTTCACTTCTACATAAGGCCTGTGACCCTCAGGCTCACTTTGGGGATTCTCCAGTTAGCACTTGGTCAGATCTGTCTCCTGAATTATCTTCTCCCCCCCACCCCTCCCCAGTTCAGCAGTTTCCATGTGCAGTTCACAAGTTGCCTGTAGAACAGTTTATTTTCACTTTTCTGGATGCTTTACATACTCCATTCTCCTTTTATCAGTAGACTCTTGATTCCAGGGTATAGCCAGCAAGACAGTTGGGGTGGGGGGTAGACTTGTCCCTGTCACGCAGGAAGCTGCACTAAACCTCTGATAACTATATAGTACTGACCACCATTCAGCCCTGTGGAGAAGCATTGAAAGAATGGTCCTGTTCAGGTTGGTAATGGCTGTGCTGTGGTCCCCAACAGACTCTAAGGAACTGTCCTTTCCATATGACACAGAGCCCTGACTCAGCAACATGCTGGAACAGATGCACAGTGTGAACAGAGCGTTGTAAATAACACAGGGATCCGCTTTACATAAAACTAAACTGTATGTTAGTGACATTTTTCCCTGTTGCAGACCTGGCTTAAAGCCTCCATGTTATAGCAAACAGAAAAGCCTTACAATTCCAAACCACTAAAATGGTTTCTTTTATAGTTGGACCCTGGACGTCTTTTGCACACAGGGACCCAGGCACCCCAAAACCTTACTGCTCAGCTGGACGACCAGGTTTCAAGTGAGAGGCCCAGAGCCATTTCCCGCACCAGTGAGAATGACCCGGTGAGTTGCTCATGTGTGTATGGGCTGTTTTCAGGGCTTAATTAGTGCTGCTGTCATTTTACATATCAGGGAAACTAAAGCCCAGAGAAGCTAAGCACATTTCCATATCATCACAGGATGCACCCAGGACAGTAGGCTGAGACCAGGCCGCCCATCCCTGTCTGTTGCCGTGGTGACAGGACAATCGGGCAGGTCGGTCCGCGTTTGTTCTGCTGTCATCGCACCACTAAATGCAGCGCTGCTGGGCAGGGTAGGCGCGTGGTAAATACTTGGCAAGGCGGTTCTTTAGCAGTTAAATTTAGATGGGTCAGCAAACTTTTCCTTAAAGGACCAGGTAGTAAAATTGTAAGCTTATGAGCCAAAGTGGTCTCTGTCACAACTCCTTAGCTCTGACGCAGACAAATGGGCGTGGCTGGGTTCCAGTCACACACTTTTCAAACAGGTAATAAGCGAGTTTATGAACAGACCCTGGTACAGAGAGGCCTAAGATCACGGCGCGGCAGCTAGAGAACCCAGTTCTAATAACCAGTCTGGGGCTGTTTCTACCTTTCTAAGTGGATTTCCGGGTTCTGGACGGGGAACTAACGACTTGCTGAGAAGACCAGCACTTAATGTGAGGGTGGTCAGTGGCAGCCAGGGTTCCAGCAGGGTCCACTGTAGTATTTTCTCCCACAGGCCCGTTAGGCTGGATGGCGATTTCTCCTCTCCTTCCCCGGCATCCTTGCTGCTTAATAAATACAGTTAGTTGTTGGGGCTGTGCTTCATTCAACATGAAGGAAACCAACAGCTTTTTCTTTTTGTTCCTGTCCCTACCTTCTGAGTCTTCCCACCTTAACAGGCGATGCTGTGAGTGTGGGAGGGGAAAAGAACTCATTACCCCAATGCCACCTCAGCAGGGCGTGCTTTCTTTCTGCCTCTAGTGTTCACCTGTCTGCACACTCACAAAATGAAATAGAGCAAGTAAATGAATTCATCGAAGTGTCCTTCAGCTTTCCCGGTAATTGTAGTCCCTTTATCTGCCAAGTCCCTGGTGTTTCTATGGAAACAGCAGCATGCAGATGATGCTGTCACATGACCAGAGCATCTCTCTATACGGCATAGAAGAATCCAGATGGCAAGAACTGACTTTGCTACCTCCACGTCCAGGGCTTACTGTTGCTGAGCAACGAGCTCCATCTTTGGGGGTTGGAGGGCTGACAGCAGCTTCATATACACACAGGACTGGGGCAACGACCAGCACGTTATGTCTGCGATAAGAAATGAAAGCCACCTGTTCCAGCTCTGAGAGAGAGCTGTGTCCTCGATGGGGTCTGTCGCCCTGCCTGTGGCCCCATTACACCTGTCGCACCTGTTTCCTAGGCCAAGCACGAACTGCGGCACGAGGGCCAGCACTACAACATCCCGCTTCCGGACGTGAAGGCCCTGTTCCCCCAGGGCCTGCCGCCGCGCTACCTGAAGCAGGTGCTCGGACAGGGGGGGCGGGGCCAGGGGCGGGGCCAGCGCGCAAGCTGTGCGCACAGGGGGCGGAGTTAAGTGAGCGGGACACTAAAATATGACATTTGAGTCTGAAAAAACAGATTCAGCTATTGATTATCTTCTGTAAATAGTGCTGCTGCTACTATAACTACTTTCAGGCCATGTTTATCTGCCTTTACTTAAAATCCTTTTTGAAGCCAGGCAAGATATTCGTAAATAAACAATAGCCTGCTCTTTTCCGTGTGTTACCCAACAGATTTCTACAAACTTTGGCAGCCAATCAAGTAGTTGTTCAAAACAAATTTAATACTTTCCATAGGAAAGTACTGTGAAAATAGTTCCTGTGCTGCAGACAGACAAAGATCATAATGTAACTTGTACGCAGTTCGGTTACGGTAGGCGCAGTGCGCATCCGAGACGCGGCCGGAAATCCACACCCTCACTCCTCTCTCCTTCCCTTTGCGTTAGGTGAAGACATTCAACGAAGCCTGCCTGATGGTAAGGAAGCCAGCCCTAGAGCTTCTGCATCACCTGAAAAACACCAATTTTGCTCACCCGGCCGTGCGATACGTTCTCTGTATCCTTTGCTGCCTGTCCGGCCGTCTGGAGCCGGGCTTCCTCCCTCAGGTCGGGGACAGAAGCCATGCGAGAGTGCTACTTGTTGGCAGTAGAAGGTCACCTCTGGTCATGTTTTCTTTAACAACAAGTGCTTTAGATGGGGAGAAGGGAACAGGAAAAACCCTCAGCCTTTGCCACATTATTCATTTCTGTGCCAAACAGGACTGGCTGGTACTGCATATTCCAGATGGTAAGCCCTTCCTGTCCCCACATCGGGGTTAGTTCTCCTGTCACTGTGGTTGCGCGTGGCTTTCATATGCGACAGGGCCCTGCCCGCCTTGGGAGAGGCCTTGGCTCCAGGTGCACAGGCCTGAGCTCGTTCATAACCTCGTCGCATTACTGACAAGCGACGCGCAAGGAGAAGTAAATGCAACAAGGAGAAATTCCGCTGAAAGCCTCCGGGAGCCTTTCGGGAATAAGGATGAAGTTCTCTGGCCCAGCGGTCCTCACTCTGACACGTGAGAGAGCGTAACTCCCGCCTGAGAGGTCATCGCGGGCTTTACTGCCCTCGGTCAACAACCTGGAGTGCCCGTAAGCGCCTCTGACACGGTGCTGGCTATCGGCATTCTCGAGTCGTCAGCCTGCATCTTAAAAACATAACTCTCGTACTTGCATACATCCCTCCCCGTGTGTGCAGCCATGTTTTCGGACTGTCTTTACAAACTGCCAGGAAGCTGGGGCGACCTTTCACACACTCGGTGTGCCTTGTGTGTTGATCGTAATGATGTTTAAGATGGGCCAGACAAAAAAGGAAGCCTGGAAACAGCAAGGCTTTCAGAAATATCCATGGGAGACCGAAGTCATTCCCATAACTCAGGGAAGCACAGAGTATGTTGACGTGAATCCAGTCCGTTCCTGCACAGTCTGTTCTCTTGTACCTCCTTTTAGCTCATCTTTGGGTGAAAAACTGCCGGGAGCTGCTGCAGTCCACCTACAACAAACAGCGCTTCGACCAACCTCTAGAGGCTTCGATCTGGCTGAAGAATTTCAAAACTGCAAACGAGCGTTTCCTGAGTCAGGTGACTACACTCCTGGCAGTTCGCTGCTGGACATTCTGTAAATGGATTTGATCTCCTGTGCTCTGAGGACCAGTAGACTCTGGAGACCTAATGTCGTAGTTGAAATAACTGTACCATTTTGTATTTCTTGTGGGCAGCAAATTGAAGTCCAGACTGATTCAGTGACTTTTCCAAGGTCACGGCCTCATACTCTCTAAAGCATGTTTTCAACTACATGATTTTCTCCAGATGAGACCACTTTTGGAACCAGAAATGTATTGGTAAAGTTACTCTTTAGTGACTCTTGAATATGATCTCTAGGCCAGGGGTTTTCAGCGCTAGATAGAATCACCTAGGAGCTTGTTAAAAATGCAGGTGCTGAGGCCCCCTCCTGGACCTTTTTTGTCAGAATCGTATATAATAGATGGATATTTTAAAGCTCCAGGCAGAAATGGTCTCGATAGCATTCACTTCCATACTGAGATCTCTGATAGGGCTTGAAAAATAGACTAAAACTATTCCTAACACCCTTAACCTCCTACCTGTCAGCTAGGGATGGCCATCCTTCGGCTGAGTAGCCAGTTTGGATTTTTATTTTGTTTGTAGATAAAGACTCAAGAGAAGTACGTGTGGAATAAGCGAGAAAGCACCGAGCAAGGCAGCCCCCTGGGCGAAGTGGTTGAACAGGTAGGAAAGTGCTGTGCCCCGGGCTGAGAAGGCCTGTTACAGGGTTATAGGGCGGCAAGCAAGCACCATCTCGTCTTGTCTCGTCTCGTCCCCTGCAGGGCATGACCCGCGTGAGGAGCGCCACCGATGCCGTGGGGATTGTGCTCAAAGAGCTGAAGAGGCAAAGCTCTCTAGGAACTTTCCGCCTCCTGGTGGCAGTGGATGGAGTCAATGCTCTCTGGGGAAGGACGACACTGAAGAGAGAAGATAAAAGCCCGGTAGGAAAACTGAGTTTCTCTCTTCTGGGTCCTCTGGTTTCTGGTGCCGTCACCTACGCAGCTGGGACTCACTAGATGGGAGATGTCTTTTTGCCCTTAAAGTATTTGAATTAAGATGTAGAGTGAAAGCAGCATCAGTAGGAGGTAATGCCAAGTTCCGCCATCCATTGAAAACTAAGGGAGAGTATTTTGAACAGCACATGACAGCAAAAGCTGTTTTGTCAGTTTTTTCTCTTTCTTTTCAAAATGAGGCTCTGTAGTCTAAGCAGAGGAGATCGGAAGCATCGAGAGAGCGGGTATTTAGAGCAGTGGGTGTTTTCTCCTTGGGGATTGCTTTTATTCTCCAGAAGCTGCCAGTTTCAGGGCCAGCAGCTGTGAGCTTCTCAGGCTTCGGGGACTAAGGTGACGCCTTTAGTAGGTGAGGGCTTTGCGGTGATCCAGGCAAAGCAAGTAATGGTCTCTGCTTTCCACCCCGCCCGCGTCCCCCTCCCTCCTTCCCCGCCACCCCATGCTGACAAGTGCAGATCGCCCCAGAGGAGCTGGCCCTCATTTACAACCTGAGGAAAGTGGTACGGAATGACTGGGTGAGTCCAGAGATGCTAACACGCTTCAGACGGCAGCGCGCTCTCACTTCAGAGCCACAACTGCTTCACCTAAGACTTGATGGACAGAAAGGTCTTGTATCTTGTTAATTCCCGTAACTGTACCAAGTTTAAAACCTACGTATTTGGCTTTTAATCTTTTCACTTCGCTGGAGTAAGCTGTTCAAAATCATTTTATTTAAATGTTGGTGTGATTACCTTGCTTGCAGTTGTTCACAGTGTTTTTGTATCTTCTTATCAACTTTGGAAAAGTTTGAGATTATGTAGCAATTTATTGCGGGCGCCAAAGCTAGAACTAATAACCGGTAGCGTTGCCATTCAGCTGTGCTGGGCCACACCGCCACCCCACTGTATGGCAGACAAACAAATCTGCAGACGATAGAAGTGCATTTTTCTATCTTTTTCAGCTTTTTCTGATGTGGCTTTTTCTCCTTTCAGAACGGAGGTGCCATTGTGCTGACTCTGAGCCAGACTGGCTCTCTCTTTAAGCCCCGGAAAGCCTACCTGCCTCAGGAGTTGCTGGGAAAGGTCAGATCACTGGAAAATTTGTTTTCCCTTAGGTAGTCATTCTGTCTGAAGAAGTCTGACCTAGTTTCAGACTTGGAGGAAACGCATATTGCATGACTTCCCCCAGATTCCTAGCATGCTAATACTCGACCATACTCTCTCCCGCTATCTTTTCTTTTCTGAATTTTGTGACAGTAACCTGAGACATGATGCCTCTTTAGTCACATGGACTTCCTAAAAATCACAGCTCCCCAACATCTAACCACAGCACAGTTATCAGATCAGGACACGGACATCGCTGAAACACTCGTACCCCGTCTGTAGAGCTTAGGCTGATTTTGCCAGTGACCCGGGTGTCCTGTAGAGAACAAGTCCTGGGTAAGGTGTTGCCTTCAGTTGTCACGTCTCTGTAGTTGCTTTCATCTGGGACGGTTCCTCAGTGTTCCCCCCATCACTGGCCTGGCGAACTCTGACCACTTAGTTATGAGGTGACCCTCCCCGCCCCCCCAGCACTCCGGTTCCTCCTCAGCAAAGTTCCTGGTTTACTCTGGAGTCGGCGAGTACCTTGCAGAGACTGGGTTAGTGTCTGTTACTCCACTCGTGTCCTTGACCAGCTTTCGTACCAGGGGTGCGTCTTCCCTAGATCAGTTATTAAGGTAGTTGTAAAATAGGTATTTTCTAGTTGCACCATTTCTTCTAAGTGTATCAGCTGGCTTTCTCTTCCATTTCTCTCTTATGTATTTGTTTCAGCGCAGACATGCGAATGCGTAACCTTTTCTGTCATTGTTTACTTCCGGGCTTACATCACGTCAGATGTGGCCAGCAGGAGCCTTTCCAGCTGGCTTCTCTGTCCTCTTAACAAGTGCCCATCATCCTTCTGTATGTGCTTACTCTTGGGCACAAGACTATGTTCCAGACTCATCTTGAACTTCCCATGTCCCTGTCCTGGCTTCGGCCTTGTTCGCTTCAGAGGACATGGTGTTAGGAACCGAGAGGACTGCAATGGGGGTGTCCCTTCTGGGCCCCCCGCCGAGCTCATGACCAGTATGAGTGCGTGTGTTTACAAGCAGGTCCCAGGCTAGCATCACGGCACGCGTTACGTCCTCCCCCTTTCCGTGTCTGTAACCCTCGCCGCCCGTGAGTAACCCGCTCATCAGCCACAGCACATTTCCTCACGAACTCGTCTCAGGTTACAGTGAGAGGAGCTTCAGAACTGCTAACCTTGACGCTATAGAAAAGCAGCTTTGAACTGGGTCGCAGTATTTGTTTAGGGAAGTTTTTATCTTTAGCCTAAGGGTCTTTAGTCCACACTCTGTTCAGAAGTTAACGGGTTAGTTTCCCTCATCCCTTCAGTGTGATGTTTGAAATTTGAGATAAGCAGTGCCTCTGTCTGCAGGTTCACTTTCGGCGATTTCAGTTTGCCATGGTCAACTGTAGTCCGAAAATACTAAATGAAAAATTCCAGAAGTCAGTAATTCACAAGTTTTCTATTGCACACTCTGCTGAGCAGTGTGATGCTGTCTCTTGCTCCATCCGGCCTGGGACGTGACTCACCCTGTTGTCCTGTGTCCCCACACTGCTCATGCTCCCCGCCCATTGGTCACTTAGGAGTCTCTTGGTCATCCGATCGGCTGTCGCAGTGTCGCAGGGCTTGTGTTTTGGTCACACGTTTTAATTAATACTGACTCCAAAGCACTGGCAGTTCAGGTATTTCAAAGAGAAGCGGTCAAGTGCTTCCTTTAAGTGAAACGGCGAGTGCGGAGAGGAAAAACACAGGATATGGAGGGCTCAGCGCTACCCGAGGTGTCAGGCATCCCCTGGGGGTCGTAGAAAGTACCTCTGGCTGGTAAGGGGGGCTGCGGTACAGTTTGATTTGTCTGTTTCAGTTTATGTTCCATTTAGGGTCTTTTCCACATCCTTGTTAGTTTTATTTTCTATTTGGAATATTTGAACTGTCAAAACTATTGCTGACTATTCAAGTAAGAACTGGAAAAAATGAAAGTATATACGTATTTATACGCTTATGTATATACAAACAAGGGGCACCCCCTCAAGCGTCCTCTCTTTTTATACATAGTACTCGTGGCCGGCTAGAGCCACGGCAGGCAGCGACGTGCGTGGAGCCCTGAGTGGGGCGCCCTCAGTAAGGACCAGAGCAGAGGAAAAGCAAAGCGCGTGCCCTTGAAGTGTTTAAATAACTGGATCTCTGCCCATGTCACTTACCAATTACTGTATCTTTGTCCTTTTTCCTCAGGAAGGATTTGATGCCCTGGACCCCTTTATTCCCATCCTGGTTTCCAACTATAACCCAAAAGAATTTGAAAGTTGTCTTCAGTATTATTTGGAGAACAGCTGGCTTCAACATGAGAAAGGTCAGTTGTTTCCCTTTGTGCTCTCAGGAGAACCCCGAGACACAGCCTGGTGTGTCCCCTCGGCAGCAGCCTGTAATCTGTAGCTCAGCCTTTTTCCCTTGGTCTTGACTCCTTTCTGGCTGAGGAGATGGGACAGCAGGTTGGATTGACAGAAGCTGTCCGTGCCTCGCTGAGTGTCAGCAGCAGGCCAGGATCAGGGGCTGGTGCTGACAGGCCCACACGCAGTCTGGGCACCTGGTGTGGCTGCTGCCACACTCTCGTCGTTGCCTTTTTTCTTTGTTTTGGGGGTTTTATCTATTTTGTTCCTGTTGCATTTACTCATCATTCAGCAAACTTTGACCGAGAGACCCAGAAGCTGGGACACCCACAGAATAACTGATAGTGTGAGAGGCCAGCCGCAGACTGGCCTGCACTGGGGCTGTCCCAGGGTGTGCATCTGAAACGTCCCCGCAGCCCGGGGGTGGGGGGGCAGCGGCTGGGGTGCAGGGGAAGGGGAAGGCGAAGAGGAAGGCTGTCCCATCACTAGGGAGGAGGCTATGGAAGGGCGTGAAGCTGCTGCCTGTGGGCTGGGAAGCACAGTGGAGACATTTCTAAGGGGTGGGGATTTGACAGAGTCCTAAAGTCCAGAAGATACTACTCTCGGAACAGAGGGAGAGGCAGATGCTGGATTGAAGGGATTTACGCTTAGAAGCCTAATAGTTTATTATTAGGATAAAGCATCGAAAAGGGAGGTGTCGTGAGTGCTAGTTACATCAGAACAGTCTGGGTACTGTCGCCTCTGACTACGGAACTTCCTGGGTAACATAATGCTGTGGGAGAAAACCCCCAACATCTCTGTTGACTCCATTTTAGCCCACACGGAGGAAGGGAAAAGGGAGCTGCTGTTCCTGAGTAACTCGAACCCGGGGCAGCTGGAGCGGCTCTGTGCCTGCCTCTGAGCCGTGGTCACACCCAGTCGGAGGGGGCGGTCGCCCAGCGGAGCTCGTGGGACTGGACAGGACGGCTGTCGGCTCGCACCCTTCGCTGAAATGGGTTCCTTGTGAATGTAAAGCGACTGTAATGGCAGTAAGATGTCCTCTTGTTTTTGGAGCTCACATCAGTTTACTACATGTGGTTTTCCTTTTAATTAATCATGTTTTTTTTCCTTAACAATTAAATTATCTTTCTTAAAATGTGTTCGATTTATAAGATGGAAAGAGTCTTCATATTGGCCAAACTGAATTTCTCTGGCGTTCTGCTTGGCGAGTGTCTAAAGAGACTACGTTCTAGATAAATTTCCAACAGTACTATTTTCCAGCCTCAACTCAGTTCAGGAGACTGCGAGTCACAGCTTCCTTCCCCCTCCCAGACACTGAGCACTCGCTCCCTGTACGTACACCTTTATCGGGGTCCCTGAGAACCTTACTGAATGCAGCTGAGTCTGGCCGCTGTGTGCATACGGTACAGCCCCTTTCTACAAGTTCCTGAAAGAATCAAGTACTAAACCCCGACGCAGATACCGCATGTAATGATTCACGTACCTTCAGTGCACAGAGAGGAGGACAAGCTGCGTGCCGTCTTTGGGAGATTTGAGAAAATCGTGACAAATCAATTTCTAGAATATATAAATAACTCCTTTACTAATTAATAGGTAAATAATTTAAATATAGATATTTCTCTAAAGAAGACATAGAAATGGCTGAGAAGATAATGCAAAGAGGCTCCACATCACTAGTGATTAGGAAAATGCAAATCAAAACCACAGCGAGACCCCACGTCACACCACCTAGGACGGGCTATAAATAAAAAAGACAGTAACAATCAGGAACTTTCAGATATTGCTGGTGCAAATATAAAATAGAAATGGAAATTTTCCAGAATGTTTCCACATTGGACAACACTCTGGCAGTTTCTCCAAATGTTAAACAGTTTGCACACGACCCAGCCATTCCACCCGTAGGGATCTAACCTTCAGCAATGGAAACATGTCCACACACAGATTTGTGTTGAAGCAGCGTAAGACTGTTCATTATTCATAATAGCTGAAAAGGAAATGACCCAAATACCCTTCAACTTGTAAAGGCATAACCAGAAAGGGAGAGAAACCAGTACGTGGTACGACGTGGGGAACCTCAAACACCGTACAGAGAGCGCATACTGTGTGATTATGTGAAACATCCAGAAACGGCAGATTTCTAAGGCAGAAGTTCAGCAGTGGTTGCCTAGTGTCGGGGTAGGAACAGGCTTTAACTGTAATCACACAGAAGCATTTTTGGGGATGCTGGAAAAGTTTTAAAACTGAATTATAATGAAGGTACAACTCTGCATAGTCACAAAATCATTGTACACTCAAAATGGATGAAAATGATACCTCAATAGGGTCTTTAAAAAACTGCGGTCAGACTTCCTCCTTCCCTCTGTTCTTCGCAGGGGTCATACCTTCATCGTGGTCTGCTGGCTCACCCGGCCGCCTGGCCACCTCTCCTTCCTCAGGATGGTCCCTCACAGGCTTTCCAGATAAATCACTTGCATGCCTCATTCCATCTTGGGGTTGGTTTCCAGCAGATGCCGTCTTCCAGACACAAATCTAAAGCTGCAAGGAAAACGTGAAAAAAGCTGTATTACAAACACTAACCAAAAGAAAGGAGGTCCTCTGTGTTGCTATCAAACGCAGCAGACACGAGGGTAAACTGCATAGCCAGAGAAAAGTGGGTATTTTATAATGGTGGAAGGTTCCATTTGTCAGGAGGATAATACACGTAAAGTGGTAGGTCCTGACAACAGAGCCTAAGAAACCGACAAAACTCTAAGGAGATAACAGACGATCATAGTGGGAGAGTGAACATACATCAGTAACTGATGAAGACAAAAGTATCAGTAGGAATATTTAATGAGCATGATTAACAAACTTGTCCAAATGACAGTATATTTTTTAAACCCCAAAACTTCTGAATGTACATTCTTTGTAAGCACATGTATAACCTGTTTAAAAATTGACTGTCACTGGACCATAAAAGAAGTCAACGAATTTCAAGGAATTTAAATCATACAAACCATCTTCTTTGATCCCAAAACAACCTAAGCTAGAAATCAATAACAAAAATATACACAGAAAATCCCCACTGTGCTTGGAAATTAAAAACTTTCGTGATGTGCCCATAGGTCAGAGAAAAAAATCAGAATGGAAATCAGAAAGTGATTCAAACCAAATGATTAGGAAAATACTAAACTCAAAACTTAAATAAAAATTTAGTTTTTCTGAAAATACTATTAACTTGATAAAACAACTCTAATGAGAATATTCAAGAAAAAAGTAAAAGGAATTTTTCACCTTCAAAAGAAGAAATATCAGAAATGATAAAGGATATCACTACAGACCTTGGAGACATTAAAAAGATTAACTGGGTATATTACGAACAGTTTGATGGTAATATCTCTAAATTTGAAGATGAAATGGACAAATTCCTAGAAAATACATAACAACCATCATCATTTGTGGATAAGACTAGAAATCCAAGAGTCTACAGATAAATGATTAAAATTAATCAGCGAGCATGGCAGGGTAGCTGGTCACGTCAGTGTACCAATCAGTCTTGTTTATATCAATAACAGAAAATACAATTTTAAAAGAATATGACAAAAGGCACATATGACATTTATATAGAAAACTATAAAATTTATTTTAAAAAATTTAAAGACCTCAATAAAGGCAGAATAGAAATTGGAAAATTTAATACTGTAAAGGCACCAGTTCTCCCCAAATTGATCTATGGAGATGCAATGCTATCCCAGTCAAAACACCTATAGGATTTTACATTTTGTTGTGGAAATTGACAAGCTGATTCTAAAATATATGTGGACATACACAGAGCCCAGAATAGACAAGACTTATCCTAACCGTTTATCTTGAAAAATTTCAAACCTACAGAAATGTTGAGAGTACAAAAGAACACCATATAACCTTCACTTAGACTCAATTGCTAATTTTGTCACATTTGCTTTATCTATTTACTTTGAGATAACATACCATTTAAAAGTAAATTACAGACAAGTATTTCATCACATACCTCCCAAGAATAGGATATTCTTGTACATAAGCAGAATATCACATCAAAGAAACTCATCATCGATACAACAATATCATGTAATATATGGTTTATTTTGAAACTTCTCATTATCCCAACAATGTGTGTATGGTTCTCCCCACCCCGGGCCCTACCAGTTCAGGTTCCAATCAAAGACCACACATTTAAGCTATAATCTCTCCTTACTGTGTCCTTTTATCTTTGATAGACCCTCTGATTTTTTTGTCTTTTGACATTTTTTTAAATGCTGGGCCAGTTGTTTATACTAGCCCCCATTCTGGATTGGTATATTGTTTCCTCCAGATCAAACACAGGTGACAGGGTTTTAACCAGCATAACACAGGATATTATGTATGATATTTTGTATGTGCCACACTATCCCACCATTTCAGTTTGTTCTATTACTGGTGACACTAAGTTTGATCACTTGGTCAATTTTGGCATCCATCATTGTGAGACTACATTTCCTCCAATGTAATTAACAAGTTATCCGCAGAAGGTTACTTTGAATCCTGAAATCACCTCCTTTTCCAACAAATTACCACCCAATGGTTTTAATATCCATTGATGATTCTCATCTGAATAAATTATTAAATTAATGGCTGCAATCTAAATTTAAATTCTATTATTCTGTCTACATTTATTTGCTGCTATTCCTTCTGTCGCCCCTAATTCGCACCCTCCCTTCCCCTTTCTTTAGTCTCTTGTGGACTCACAGATCTAAGATGTGTTTTTAAAACGTGGTGTGTAAAGACTGAAATCGGAACAAACCAATACAACAGGATCATGAGCCCAGAACATAACATAAAATGCATTGGTAATATTTGAAAAGATCAGTCAATGTGACTATATGTAAAAACAAAATACTCTGTTCTTTAAAAGACCCCCTTTAAGGAAATGAAAGGACAACTAGCATGGGAGAAGATATTTCCAACACATAACTTGATGGAGGGCTTGTATCCAGAATAAAGTACTCACTCCTACAAAACAGTAACAGACAACCCGCAAGAAACATAGGCAAGAGACCTGAACACTCACTTCACAAAAATGGATATCCAAATATTTGGTAAACATACCAAAAGGCGCTGTCAACCTCTAGTAATCAGGGAAATTAAAACCAGTGATAAGGACTCAAATTTTAAAATGTTGGAAGATCATGGAACATCGATTGAAAACTCCCCTACACTTGTGGTGGAATTTAAGTTGGTAAATTTAGAAAACAGCTTGGTGTTATTTACCAACGTCGAACATGCCCATCCTTACGACCCAACAATTACACTCCTGGTGTGTACCCGACAGAAGTGTGTGCAGGGCACACGCACAAGACTTACTGCAGCACCGAACAGCCCCCAACTGGAAACAATGCCAAAGCCCATCCATTATCGGCAGAATAAACCATTTGTGGTACGTTCATGCAATCACTGTTCTGATGCTATGAGAACGAACCGTAAGTACAGGGAAGAACTTCACAAACGATAGCGAGCAAAAGGCAGACGCAAAAGAACACGTGCTCCGGTTTACGTGCGACAGGCAGCTAGGAAAACAGGCAGAGACTGAGTTAAGCCAGTGCACAGGCTCGGACACCCGGAAGGCGGTGACTCGGAGCGGGAGGAGGGGGCGCGTGGGAGGCGTTAGGGGAGCGTCGACTTTTCTGGCAAGGTTTCACTTTTGCCTGAAGTCTCCCGTGAGAAGACACACAAGCTTGGAGAGCAGTAAGAAATAGCGTGAGCCTCACCGGGGACCCCACCGGACATGCAAACACAGCACCAAGAAAGCTCCAGGATGGCGCGTAGGCTCGGGCGCCGACAACTTCCGGCGTGGGCCCCGCCCCTTGACAACCACCAATAAGCAGGATTGGTTCCCGCTAGGAAGAGGCGGGAATAATGGGCGGTGTCTCTAAAGGCCAACGAATGGTTTACCCTCTAGGAAAAGACGTTTATGGACCAATAGGGCGCAGAGGACGAGGCCCCGCCCATAAGCCTACTGAGCCAATCGGCTGGGAGTGGTGAGTGGGCAGGCGGCGGCTGCGCGACCCAGTGGAGTCGTGCGGCATGGCGGGCGGGGCCCGGGAGGTCCTCACGTTGCAGTTGGGACATTTTGCGGGGTTCGTGGGAGCGCATTGGTGGAACCAGCAGGTGAGGTCTCGGGGCGGCTGCCCCAGCGGAGCCTTTGGGACTTCCAGCCCTTACTTCCGTGCTGCCTCTCTCGCCACCCGAGTCCAGTCCTTCCTGTGCTTCTCCAGGATGCTGCGCTGCGCGAACCGACCGACGCCAAGGAGACGCCGGCGGAGTTGTGCCCCGACGTCCTGTACCGGCCCGGCCGGACGCTGCACGGCCAGGAGACCTACACGCCGAGGCTCATCCTCATGGACCTGAAGGGTGAGGCGGCGGCCGGGTCAGCCCGGTGCCCACTTTCCCCTTCGCTTGCCAGTGGAGTCTCTAGCGCCCATTCGCTTCAAGGCTCCCAGACCGCACTGGGCTGAAGCACAGAGCCCAGGAGCCCAGGGAGACTGACCGCAGTAGGCCTCCACCCGCGGGACGCAGGAAGGCACACCTCGGTTCCCTTCCCGAGCCATCTCGGAAATGGGCTGCTTGGCCCTGGAGCCAGTGGTGTGTGGAAGTGGCACTCCTGTACGACCTTGGGGTGGGCCCTTCGCCTCCGGTCCCACAGCTAAGGACAGGATGGACTCTGGAGTCGCCTAGGCCAGGGTGTTGAACAACTCATGTCTGTTCAGGAAAATCTGGAAGCACCAAGTGCTGGTGACGGCAGACCGTCAGGAGATGGGGTTAGCAGGCGTGGAGGGACGAGGCTTTGACCTAACATGGCCTGTCATTTTTGTGCAGGGAGCATGAATTCCCTAAAACAAGAAGGCGGACTCTACAGGGACACACAGCGAGACGCTGCGATAGCCTGGTATTGGGGCTGTTGGGAGAGGAGTGTGGGTGCGCACAGGAAGCTGGGGACGCGGCACCTGTGGCCAGGACCCGTCTCCAATCTCTTTCAGGGAGGGGAAGCTCACCACACACACAGAGGAGCTCCATCCGAAGAACCCTTATCTCCAGGACCTTCTGAGTGCAGAGGTGAGGGCCTCGGCCCTGAGCTGCAGGCCCAGCGCTGCCACCATGCCTCACTGGGGCACTGAGTCACCTTCGAGGCCCGAGGGGGATTTGGGGAGAGGCACCCTTTCCTCCTAAAGGACCAAGGCGTAAACAGAAAGGAGGCTACAGGGTGTGGCCACCAAAATCGGGGAGTAGAAATCCACTTTTGTCTGTGGGCTGCTTGGAACTAAATGGAGACTTTTCCCATCCCTCCAGGGAGTGCTGTGTAGTGATGGTGTCTGGAGGGTCAAGTCCATTCCCAGTGGCAAAGGTGAGACTTGTCCAGGTTCTGCAGGATGGGGGCTGGGTAGATCAGGGACCCCGAGCAAGGCACATTTCCTCTGCTTTTCTTCAGGTCCCGCTCCACTCACCACTGCTACACCTCCAAAGCCACGGATCCCCACTGAGGGAAGCATCCAAGTCTGGTCAGACTTCCTCAGAGTCCATCTCCATCCTCGGAGCATCTGTATGATTCAGAAGTACAACCACGATGGGTACGGGGGCCCAGAGGCTGGGGGTGAGAAACCGGGGCCCACCCATGGTGCATGAGGCTCTTGAAACCACCCTCCGTGCCCTCCCTGAGAAAAAGACCTCAGGGCGGGGTGGAGGGGTGTCCAGTGAATCCTGGGCTCTGTCTATAAATGGCAGTGAAGCAAGTCGCCTGGAGGCTTTTGGCCAAGGGGAGAGCATCCTGAAGGAACCCAGGTACCAGGAAGAGCTGGAGGACAGGCTGCACTTCTACGTGGAGGAATGTGATTACCTGCAGGTAGCGGTGTGCACGGAGGACATGGGGCTGGGCTTCCCTTCCCATCCTGTCCCGTCCCACCCTCCATCCTTCACCTCTCCAGGGCTTCCAGATCCTGTGTGACCTCCACGATGGCTTCTCTGGGCTGGGCGCTAAGGCCTCAGAATTGCTTCGAGATGAGTACACGGGGCGAGGAATAGTGACCTGGGGGCTGCTCCCCGGTCCCTACAGTCTTAGGGTGAGTAAAATGTGGGGAGAAGAGGCAATGAGAGCCCAGTGAGAAAGTTGCTCAAACAAACTACTCTCCTTTCTTTCAACAGGAGCCCCAGAAAAACATCTACCGTCTCTTGAACACAGCCTTCGGTCTGGTGCATCTGTCTGCTCACAGCTCCCTGGTCTGCCCCTTATCCTTGGGCGGGAGCCTGGGGCTGCGACCTGAGCCCCCCGTCCACTTCCGGCACCTGCATTATGATGTAAGGCTCAATGCTCTGGTGACAGCTCGTGACAGGGACCCTGGGGACCCTGACTCACCGAGGCAGCCTGTCACTGGCTCCACTCTTGCAGCCTCAGCTTGAACTTAGCAAGGAGGTGGCCTTAATTCCGGGTCCTGTGCTTGCCACCATGGGCCTCACACACCCGCTTTGTCCCAAAGCCCCGGACCTCTCTGCCATTACCATCCTGCCTGCACTCGTTTCCAGCCCCGAAAGGCAATTGCTCTTCTCGGTATCCTTTCCAGGCCACTCTGCCCTTCCACTGTAGTGCCATCCTGGCCACAGCCCTGGACACAGTCACCGTTCCTTATCGCCTGCGTTCCTCACCAGTTTCCATGGTCCATCTGGCTAACATGCTGAACTTCTCTGGGAAAAAGGTAGGAAGCTTCAGGCGGGGTCGGGTCGGAGCCGCGACAAAGCTCTGGGACTGGATCTCATCCTTCTTTTCAGGTGGTGACAGCAGGAGCAACCATCCCCTTCCCCCTGGTTCCAAACCAGTCCCTTCCCGACGCCCTGGTGCAACTTGGAGGGGCCGCCCCGTGGACCCCGCTGTCTGCATGTGGGGACCCTTCTGGAACACGGTGCTTTGCGCAGTCAGTGGTGCTGAGGGGTCTCAACAGAGCGTGCCACACCAGGTGAGCTGTCCTTTTCTCCCTGGCACCTCCGGACAGTCTAAGGGCACAGCCCCTTTCATCGCCACACCTCCCCCCCCCCCTTAGCCCGATTCAGCTGAGGGCCTGAGAACAGAAGACTCTTGGTTCCTTAGCACGCTGCCCCAGACTAAGGTGCTCTGGCTTTGTCCTGGCAGTCAGCTCCCCCCAGGGACACCTGTGCCCTCCGTGCTCCACGCGTGCGCCACTGGGGAAGAAGTCCTGGCCCGGTACCTGGAGCTGCAGCAGCCTGGAGCCAGGAGGTCAGTGCAAGCTCTCCGGGCTGCTCCCAGACCTCAGGCCCCCTCAGGCCCCGGCTCCTCTTACTGCCGCCCTCCTTCTTGCCCCCCAGCTCTTCCCATCTGCTGCTGACGCCCTGCAAGGTGGCCCCTCCTTACCCCCACCTCTTCTCAAGCCTCAGCCAGCAGGGCTCGGGCCTGGACAGTCCCCCAACCGGGGCAGGTACGTAGGACGGGAAGAAAACCACAACTTAAGCGTGGGAGTGGTTTTACTCTGTCCCCTCCTGGGTAAAGGTACTTAGAAAGTTCACAGTCAAACACTCCTTTATTCACGCTGGTTCCTGAGAACTGCTCTCCTCTGGAGTACTGGTCTACTGAGGGGACAGCCCACAGACTGGCTGAGCCCCTCTGTACACGCGGAGTCCCAGGGGAGAAGACCCCCGTGACAGGTCTCCCCGCCCTCTCCTCCACAGCAGTGGACAGCGTCCCCGTCCTTGGGGCTCTCTGCTCCTCTTCCTCCTTGGATCGGACCCTGGGTGACTTGGCCAAAGAGCTCACCAAAGTGGACCTGCGGCGCTGGGCCAGCTTCATGGAGGCTGGGGTGGAACAGGGGGACCTGGAGGAGCTGCTCCACGAGCTCCGCAGCCTGGCCCAGTGCTACCAGGGCGGGGACAGCCTCGCGGACTGAAGTTCCGGAAGGGAAAGTGGGTGTACAATAAAAGTGCGGATGCAGGCGCTTGGTGTCGGGACTGGCTACACCCACACGCACCTATGACATGTAGGAACACTGCTCAGATGACAGAACCACGAGTGTACGCTCGGGACAAAGAACGGGGGCGGGGGCACGGAGCTGAGCCTGTCCCTCGACGCTGTGTATGTACAAAGTGGACGTCCAAGGTCTTCAGAAAAGACAGTGATGCGGACGGCAGAGCCCTGCCAGCCTGCCGTGTCCTGGTCCTTGCCCGCTCCTCAGCTGTCCACTGCGCTCAAAGTACAAGCACCGTGTCCCTCATCAGGGTCCGGGGCCTGGGTCCTGTGCAGGCGACACCGGCACGCTGCCGTCTCACTCATCCAGCTCTTCCTCGGACAGAAGGTCCCCGCGGTCAGACAGCTGGTCGGCGTTGCTGGTGCTGCCTGCGTCGTCCTCATCCTCAGAGCTGGCCTCGCACGCGGTGTGGAAGAGCTGCATGAGTTCTCGGAAGCGGTGGCACACCTAGGACGAGAGGGGGCTGTTCCCTGTGCCCGAGCTAGTGGCACGTCAGCAGGAAGCACGTGGCCAGGCGAACGGCCTGACTTGTCCCGCACAGTAAGGGCTGTGTCCTCACAGAGGACTCGGGGGGAGGTGTCCTCACAGACGGAGACTCAGGGTAACGTGTCCTCACACAGACGGGGACTCAGGGTGAGGTGTCCTCACACAGAAGGGGACTCGGAGTAACGTGTCCTCACAGATGGGGACTCGGAGTAACGTGTCCTCACAGATGGGGACTCGGGGTGAGGTGTCCTCACAAAAGGAAACAGGGTAACGTGTCCTCCTCCCACGAAAGGAGACTCAGGGTGAGGGGCTGTTTTGCCCAAAGTCGCACCCTCCCAAAAAAAAACGACTGGGATCTCTGGGGCCGCTGCCTCGAAATCTTCTAGAACCAGTGCCACCACCCTGAAGAGTCAGGCCTTTCCTTGGGGCCCACCTTTATAGTCACAGTGGGTGTCACCTCCCGGCTGGCCAGCCTGTCCTCTTCTTGCCAGGCCCCCCTTGGTGCCCCCCACTCACCTCGGTGGGGGTCTTGTTTCCAAGCTGCTGGGAGATGACGCGGAATGTGTGCGGCTGCGCTCCTTGCTCCTGGCACACGGTGAGAATCACACGGTCGGCTTCCCTGTAAGCACACGCCGTGGTCAGTCCTGCATCGCTAACCGCTGCGTTCCATGCACTTTCCAAACACACACGTCCAGCCCTACCCACCTTGTCCACAGGACCACCTTTTCCCCAGTGGAGCTGACCTTGCTGTTGTTGGCACATACTGTGACTTCCGTGGCCTTTGGCGGTGGCTCCCCCTCTGGACCCCTGCCCTGCATTCCATTGTCTTTAGTCAAACCGCCTCTAGGGGCTGAGGGAGAAGTCTCTGAGGTGTCAATTCCTGATGAAGATTCATGGACAAGGGCGTTCTTTTCTGACGTCTTCACCCCAGCTCTGCCTGAAGGCAGCCAGCTCTCATGAGCGTCTGGTTTCCCAGGCGCCTGTCTTCCCCCTAAGTCTCTGGTCCTCGAGGAAGCAGGACTTGGGAAGGAAGCAGGGGGGTCGCCAGTTCCAGGCCGTTTCCCAGTTTCTGAGGCATCCCAGACCAGCATGGGAACGTCCGACTCCCCTGCAGCCTTCTGGCCGCCCCCCTCGTGCAGAAGCCTGGGGGACGCCTCAGGTCCAGCCTGGCTTCTCCCCACGCTGGCTGGCACAGCGCCAGTGCTGGAGGGAAGCTGACGCGGCTCTGGTGAGCGGGCCGGTGGGCCATCTGGGAGGAACTGCCGGTCTGAAGGCGTCATTTCTTGAGGGGACAGCGAACTGCTCCCCAATGCCGGTCCTGCTTAGGAGAAAACCAGGACTTAAGGGTCTGGCCAGGCCCCAGTGCACCACAGGCTCACGCAGGTAAGCACGGAGATCAGTTCTGATCTAAGGCGGGGCTGGGGGCTGAGGGCACAGTGGGAAGACAGAAAGTCTGGCTGCCAATCTGAGAAGAGTCTAGAATGCGGATCAGCGGGGCTGGCCACGGGGGAGGATCCAGGCACGGGAACACGAGCACGCCTGAATCCTGCTGATTCTGCATGCGGACGGAGGCCACGCAGGGAAAGCTAAGGCTGGACGGGAGAAGTGTTTCCCACCGGTTTGTCACTAGGAGGGGTGGTAGCCCATCGCTAAAAACTCATTTATCCAGGGTCAAAGCTGTTCTTGCTTGAACCGTGTGACAGTAAGACACAGAAAGGGAGAAGGCCGGGGCGGCCGTCGGCTCACTCACCTGGCACGGGCATCTCTCCCTTGCGGGCACTCCTGCCAGCCCTGCTCGGGGGGGCCTCAGTGCCCCCCCGCTCCTCTGGACCATCCTCCTCCGTCCCATCCTTGCTCTGCCCAGCTTCCTTAGCAGCAGGCACAGGACTTGTCTCTCGGGGGGGGCTGCCGCCCACCAACTCTGGAGGCTCCTTGCTCTTGTAGGACTTGCCGTCACAAACCTGCAGGGATGGCCTTCTGGGTCACGGGCGTCTTGACTTCCTTGGTCTTAGGGGCCGACCAAAGGAAGGGGCGCTGCCGTGAGCTCAGCAAGGCAACCAGGACACACTCTACCCGGCTGGCCAGGACGAGCCCGGGCACTCCTGCGGACGCGTTTCCGCTGCCCACCACCCTGGCTCTAGAGAACCAGACCACCTTTAGGGGCTGCGTCCCTGACACAGGTTTACTTCATTGGGGAAAAAAATCTAAGACAGAACTATCTGAAGTGGTAGAGTTTTTTCCAACTCCAAAAGCTTTACCCATAAGATTCTCTTTAAAAAGCAAAATCCATATGTTTTTAAAAGATTCTATGTGTGTTCTGTGTGTCTGTAATGAACTTACTTGTATCTGTACACAGATATAAATAAGGTCCACACCTGTGGCAGGAACAACGCCCCAAGCAGCCTGGGGTTGCCCTGGGCACCCGTCCCCTGCTCACCTTGCCGCTGCAGTGACTACAATTTCTGCGTTTGTTCTTCTTCAGCCTGGAGTCAGGGCCTCCTTCATGGCAGGGACACACGCAGTCCTTCGCCCCGTCTGGCCACTCAGCCTCCTAGGAGAGACCTGGGCTTGGTCAGCTGCCCAGCGTTTGCGGTTCCGAGTGAGGAAGCTAAGCCCGCCCCGGCGCCCGGCCTTTCTGCGATCATACACCATCTCCTCGCGTGGCCTGAGGAAATCAACGTCGACCTCGAGGAAAGCCTATTATGAATCCCTGAAACATCCTTAAATGACCCAAAGACTGACATGTCCCAGTTGCCCAGACGTTGAGGCAATATTTAAGTCAAACACAGCCTGAGGCAGTCACTGGAGAGCGCCCTCCTGAGCTGCGATCTACTCACTCGTCTGTCTGTCTGTCTGTCTGTCCCTGTGCCCTGAGGTCTCCGCTGTTCTCCCATCCCCTGGAGGAGGGCTTTGTACAAATGGAAGGCTCACTCAGTGACACTGTTCAATAAACCCACGTACCACTACTGTCCCCACTGACGGTGAGACAAGGAAACAGAGAGACTGAATAAACAGCCCAAGGTCATGCAGCTACCTCGAGTCAGTTTTTCCCCAAGAAAGAGCAAAAGACATGGAGTAAACGGACATGGAGGAAAAACGCGACTTCTTGAGAGCAGTGAGAAAGCGCAGCCTGCAGCTGGCTACGTGGGGTCCCATCCTAGCCGTGCTCTTAGGAAAAGCGAGACCTGGCCATGGCCTCTGTCTTCTGCTTCCTCTTCTGTAAACTGCAGAGGGGAGCGCTGTCTGCACAGGTTACTGGGCGTCAGCTGAGTGATAACCCATGAAAAAGCTCCCAAGAGATGCGTGATACTTGGTAACACAGCTGAGTGCCAGCTGTGATTATCATTCAACTGGGAGTCTTGGCTCTATTCCTTCACATGAACACAAAGGCAGACATGAAGACCCAAGGGCAAGAGAAACAGCTGAGCTAGGAAGACCGGGAACAGGTCCTTCTGGACTCCCCAGCGGCTGCACTTTGCCCCCACGGGCTCTGACGCCTGCAGCAGCCTCGGAGCCGAGGCCTGGCGCCATCCTAAAGCGGACATTTCGGCAGAGGCGCAAGACGTGATTCGTGAAACGACACCAATGAGCCCCGTACCTTGTCGTGAGTCGGGGCCCCCGTCTCCTTTCTCCTTTTGCTCTTCGATGCCGTGGGTATCTTGGGAGGCTCCTCTTCCTCTTCCACATCAGGCAGTGCCACTTCCTCAAAGCCATCAAACTGGGCAGAAGTTGGTGCCACTCAGCACGGACCAGCCGGCAGACGCCCCTCGTCTGCCCGCCCCCCGCCCTCCTGCAGCCTCGGCCTGTACCTCATACTCCTTCTCCTCTGTCCAGTTGATCTCTTCAAAGTCACCCATCCGGCTGGCTGCGGGGCGCAGGTGGTCAAAGAAGATGGAGAACTCGTCCTGGAGGTGGTGGTGCCCCTTGAGCAGATGCCACATCTGTGTCTTGAGCTGGGAAGAGTTGTCGGCACAGACAGATGGAGTCTGCAGAGCCCGTCAGCCTGCATTGCCCATCCACCCCAGGGACGGATTCCAAGCTCTGCTTTCCTAGTCCCCTGGGAGACACCGACGTCCACCTGGACAGCCGAGGACTCTGCAGCCCCTCTCCCTCCGTGCCTGGCTACACGGGAGGGCTGTTAGCAACAGGTGTGACTCCTAGTGACAACACTGCCCCTGCCCCACTGACCTCCAGCTCGGGCACCACCCAGCCGAGCCCATCACCTCCCTCCTGGAACTTCCTTCCAAGGCTCTATGGCATTCCTGAGCATGAAGACCAGTCAGCCTGAGAATCCCTGCCTTCATCCCCTCCAGTAAGCGCATGGTACCCTAGAAGCCGCTCTAGACCAGTTAGGGGAGGGTGAAGGGAGAGGCCCAAGGCCCAGATGGTGGTGGACGAGGCCGGATGGGAAAGGTACCTCCGTGACCTCCTGGGGCGGACAGTCCGCACAGCTCTGCAGGACCTTGATAATCCTCTGGTGCTGCGATGGGTTCTCCGCAAAGCAAATTTCCAGCTGCCGAAGAAACTTGCGACTCTTCTCAAAAGCCTGCTGCTCCTCAAACTACCGGAGTGGAAAGAGGGTGAGAGCAGTCACCTACTAGAGCTGCTAGAGAGGACTCGACGGGCCACACGAGCCGAGACGACAAGGCCAGGCACGAGGGTGCAGGGCTCTGGTTGGCAAAGCCACTCTCCTAAGACCCAGGCATCGACCCGCCCTGGGTCTCTGGGATCTCGTGGCCCCAGGCAAGTAAGATGTGAAGGAAAGAGTCACGATGGGGACAAATCTCACGGTGTTTACTGCTTCATGGACTGTGAAATCAGGCACTCAGGCCCATGCGGCATTTCACTGTTTACAAAGAATTTTCACACATCCACTCATTTGTTCACAACACAGGAACAGAAGACTGGCGTGGTTTGCACTACTCCATTACCATCTAACTGCCTGAAGACACCCAGAGTAGTCTCAATGTACCCTTTATTCCCAGGACAAACACCCAGAACCCCTGGGACATGCCCCTTGGTTAGCTCCTCATTCTCCAACCTTCCAACGTCACCTCACCACCTGGCCTTCGCAGCCCACCGCGGGTAAAACGGCAACACACCCCTCACCCTTCACCTACAACTCCCAGGTCCCCTTTCCTGCTTTGTTTTTCTATAGAATGGTATCACTCTAAGGCATTATATGCTACATATTTTACTGTTTATGTCTATTTTATAATTTGCGTAACACACATACTTGACTGTTTATCATCTAACTTTCCCCATGAGGATGAAAACTCCACGGGGGAAGGATTTCGTCTTCTGTAGTTACCACAGTCCTCGTCCCTACGACTTCGCCTGCCACGTAGTAGGCACGCATTCCCTTTTGCTGACTGCACGCCTGCTTTACAACAGTGACAAGCAAGAGGCACCTGATTTAACCACAGTCTTCAATGGCAACTAGTGGTAACCCCCACCCTGCATGGGAGAAAATGGAAGAAGGGGGTTGGGGGGGGGCGGCCCATGGAGAGACGGCTCTCGGCGCCTCGCCGAGTCGGGACAGCGGACAGCGTCAGGTAGCTCCGTTCATCCCGTCTCGCTCTGAGCCACGAGTCCGGCGCTGTGTGCCCATCTACTCACCAGCCCGCAGGCCAGGGCCTGCTCAGGCAGCAGGAACGCGGCGAAGTCCTTCAGCAGCTGGGGCCAGTCCTGGAGCAGAGCCTGCAGGCTTCTGTAGAGATCCACCGCTGTGCGCCGCTGGGAACCTGACTCGAATTCATAGATGACCTGGAGGAAGTCCTCGTACTTGCCAGGGACGTGCTGCAGGGCTTCTCGTACCTGTACAGGAAGACGTCAGTCGCCAGTGCCCTCCTTTGGGCCCCAGCAGAAAACAAGGGCACCGAGGGGGGAGGAGGAGTTACTGCCGGGGAGCCCCAGGATTCCTCCTTCAGAGGCCCCTCCCCCGACAGGCCCTGAGATCTGTTAGCAGACGACATGGAGCGCTGAGCAAGGAATAGCTCCCCTTCTGCAGTGGGCCACCGAGAGGCCTTCCTTCCCCAGGGACCACGGCCCACCCCACAGAACCAGGCCGGCTTTTCTCGAGCTCACAGCCCTAATCTCGCCTTCCTGACTTCAGCTCCACACGGAAATACATAAGGAATTCTGCTACATCTATCTCGGTGTGGATTATCCGAGGGTAAATAACAGAGATTAGGACTGTTAGCAAAACATCAGGAGACAAGAAAAAGCCACGGCTCTCACTGCTCGCCCTCCACTCTGCTGGGGGATCAAAGCAGTGTTAGCTGGCGGAGGAGCCAGCTGCCAGGAACAGGCTGCTTCACGTCTCTGAAAGTCAAGGTGCTTCCCTGAGATCCACTCTCTGGCCAGTGTCCAAAGGCCTTTCTGCTCAAGCCCAGCGCTCGGGAAAGGTCCTTCTTAGCCCCGCAGTGAGGTCACAGCCTCTCACCCATGATGGCGGTATCATCTTTCCCCAATTTCTGATGTGAGGTACTAACAATCACCCTGCTTGGCACTGACTTCCGTCTCCTTGTGGTTGTCGCACACAGATCTCAGTGATTCCAGGAGGGCAAAGGCAGAGGCACACAAGGCTGTCGGGCAGCCCGGAAGGCAGTCTCCATTTTAAGCACTCCTCCCTTGAAGGAGAAGCGCCCCCTTCAGTGGGAATGGTGGAAACAGGAAGCCGCATTTGCCTACCCTGGTCAGGTAAGCCTGAGCAAAGGCCAAATCCTTCTGCTCCCTGAGTGGGTCCCGCTCGAGAATGTTCTCGTCATACAGCAACAGCAGCTTGGACGTGTCCTTGCTGGCCCGGGCCCGACTGCCGCGCTTGCTGCGAGCTCGATGGCCGCTGCGGCCCTTGCCGGCAGCCTTGCTGCTCTCTCCTAGAGCACACGTGAGAAGGGCTGTGTCTCCGCCCCTGAGCCCCCAGCCCACCCACCCCACCGACAGTATGGACAACTCAGGAGGAAGCTGGTGGGAAATGGGATGAGGCCCGTCTGCCTGTCAAGTCGGCTCGGTGCAGAGCCAGCAGTCTACGAGGCAGAGTGGCCTGTGCGGGGCTCTCTGGGGACGAGGTCTGGTGAGGAATGAGCAGTGTTTCTGCAGTGAGCACAGCTCTGAGACTCACGCGTGACAGATGAATTAAGGACATGGACAAACCTAACACAAATCGAGCAGCTGGTGAGACTCCAATACAAAATGCCATGAGCATCTCGTTTGCAAAGGCACCAACGTAAACATCAGTGTGGGGGGGGGGCTGCAGGGGAGAGGCAGATCCCGGGTTACCCGCCAGCCGCTCTGCACACGTCATTTAGACAGTGAGGCCCACTGAGGCCTGGCCTCACCGCTCACCGAGCTCACCTGGGGGGGTGCTGCTGGTGCCCACTTCCGGAGCCATCTTGGGCGAGGCAAAGGGGGTGGGAGGCCTCTCGGCAGGGCCCCGGCCGGCTGCATGGGCCACGTCACCCTCTTTCTGCAGGCTTCCCGCCCCCTCTGCCTCCTCCTCCTCCTCCTCCTCGGGATCCGAGTGCTCGTCCTGCGAGTTCTCCTCCTCAGACTCACCCTCCTGACTCAGGCGCCTTTCCGACGCGAGCCAGGTGAGTTTTTCCATCGTTTCCTGCAAAGCCCCAGAATGCTCAGAAGGGCTGGGGACGGCCCCCCACGTGCTGGCTGCGCAGAGCCCATCAGAAGGAGCCGAGGGTAATCAATCGGGGTGGGGTGGGGGCCCCCAACTACCAGGGGTCGCTGGGACGGCAGCCTGACAGGAGCGGGGAGAGGACGTATTCTGGAAGGTCCCCTCTACCCTGAAGACAGTTTTCCTTTGCCACGGGCCACACGTATGACCTATTTTTTTGGCATTTATAATGTGCTTAGGTGATTCAATTTAACATTTAAATTAGCTTAAGTTGAATGTAATAAGTAAAATTTCACCGTTTCCCTCTCCTCTCACCTCAAACCCAAAATGATGTCCCATAATGCATTCAAAAGTCGAGTAAAAATGGTTTGAGGACTACCTAAAGTCCTAAAACCCGCAGGACGGTGGCCTACCGATGCAGTAGCACACGAGTCCGAGCAGCTGCGAATACCCCCGCGCTCACCTGCAGCTCCGGGACGGACAGCACGGATTCCTCAGAAGCAGACGACATCTCATCCTCCTCGTCTTGCGTAAGGTCGTCAAAGTCCTCTTCTTCCTCCTCCTCTGGCCCAGCCGGGGTCCCCGCTGAGCGCCCATCGATGCTGGGAGAGCCTTCGGGCTTCCCTGGGGGGCTGCTCAGTGCCGTTTCAGGCTCAGGGGGGGCTGCAGCATTCTTCGCAGACTCTCTGCTCCCATTCCCTGCATTTGCTCCGTCAGGAGGCTCCTGCGAGGCTGGAGGGGTTTTAGCGGGTGGACTCCTCTCCTCCTTTGGGGGCACCGGCTGTGTCCTCGCCTCCTTGGCAACGCCGGGCTCCTCGCGTGGACAGCCGGCGTCCGGCTCCCCAGAGCACTCCTCCTTGACGGCCTCACAAAAGGCCTGCTCCGGCGGGGCGCTGCACACTTCCTGCCCATGGTCCTTAGGTTCCATCTTGACCACTTTATCCAAGTCCCCAGGAAGAGCACTGAGAGACTCTGGGAAGCCCTGAGCCAGAGGCTCCACGACGTGCCTCCCCTCCTCTGTTTTCACAACAGTCCAGACATACGCACTGTTCTCCGGGGAGTCCTCCCGGCACAGCCCGTCTGCGGGCGCAGGCCCTGGGCTGTGCTCCCTCGGGGGTAAGACGGCAGCACAGAGAGGAGACAGGTCCTGGGCTTCTAACTTGGGTACCAGGCCCTGGAAGGCATTTTTCCCTTCGTCCAAAGGACAGCCCATGTCCCCGTTCACCGGGACCTTTTCCTCAGGGCTGGGCTGCACAGGAAGCTTCACAGAGTTGCCAGAAACAATTAAGGGGGGCATGGAGGAGGCCACGAGGGGCTGGCTCAGTGGGCAGGGGAAGGTCGGGTTAACCAGGAGTGTGGTGATGGGAATCGTCTGCGAACTGGGGGCCACAGCGGCATTGACAGGCTGGATCACGTTGCAGCCACTGCCAAGACTCACAACCTTCACAGTGGCGGCAGGGACAGTGAAGATAACAGGGGCCGAGTTGATGAGGGGGACAGACTTCAGGCAGACGGAGGCCTTGGCCCCCTTTCTCTTGGGGCCTCTCCGTTTCACGTAGGGCTTTCGAAACTTCGAAGGGGCAAGTGAGGGCAGCATCACTTTGGGCACAGGAGCCGAGGAGAGCAGGGTCTGGGGCTCGGACAGAGGGTAGCTGGTCCTGACCGCAGGGGGCACAGTGGGCAGTGCTGTGGGGGATTCAAAAGTATCGCCCCCAGGGACCCCCAGGGGAGGGACGCCTGACACGGTCTGTAAAACAGCGGCTGGCTGCAGGCTGTGAGGCAGGCGGAGCAGCATTTTGCTCGGAGGGGCTTCTGACTGCGCTGACCTAGCTGGGGGTCTCCCCGAGCTGGAGCTGGGCTGCAGAGACGGGCTGGGTCTGATCAGTAGGGGCTTCAGGGCGGACGAGCGCTTCTGTCTCCAGCCCTTCCTGGAAAAGCAGTTGGCAGCTGGCTTCAGGGTCAGAACTACGCCCTTGGGCAGCAGCAGTGGGTACCGGCTCTCAGCCCCCGGGTCGGAGCTGCTTTTCCCTAGGTCTGGGTCCGGCTTGATCTCAGGGTCCGTGGTGCCATTTCCTCCCGCTCTGGCCCCGTCAGCTATGCGCTGCATCTCCTCCCGGATGGATGGTAGACTGGCCTGTTGGCAACAAGAGTGCTCAGATGCAGCACGTGTCAGAGTTTGGGGGGCAGAAAATAGGGCTCTCCAGATTTCAGGGACTTTTCCAGGATGGTCTCGAGACATCTTTTCAAGATTTTCCTTAAGGGTAACGGGGATCAAATATATGGTGATGGAAGGAGAACTGACTCTGGGTGGTGAACACACAATGGGATTTATAGTTGATGTAATACAGAATTGTACACCTGAAATCTATGTATTTTTACTAACAATTGTCACCCCAATAAATTTAAAAAAAAAAAAAGATTTCCCTGCTTGACATCAAATTTCTACGAAGACTACATTCCAACTGCACACTCCAGAAACGCTTTTCTGAATTTCATGGGGAAAACAATCATTGTCCCCACTATTTGTAAAGGCCTGTAGAACCACTGGGGAGGGGGCAGCAGGAGAAGGGCTCATGAGGGAGACCTCTGAAGTCCTGGCTCCACAGCGCCAGCCCGAGAGCGGTGAAGGGCTGCCGTGCGGCCTGCGGCCCCGCCTCTCCGAGCAGGAGGTTTACCTTTAACCAGAACGGCAGCCGGTGCTCCTCCCGCTCGACAGGCGGCTTCCACTGATGGGGCTGGATCTCTTCGCAGCACTTCCCTAAGGTGGGCAGCTGTTTGGTCTTCTTGTAAAACTGCGCAGGAAGAATAAAGCACGAGTTACACTCCTGTCAGAGACACGGCCCTCTGTCAGGTGGGGGAGAGGGGCGGGCAGACTGAGGCAGACACGAGCGCTCACGCACAAATGCATGTACAGCAACAGCATGCGCTGAATCAGCTCCTGCATTTCAAATTCAACTAACGTCTAACTGGTAAAGACTGTGCAATGACTGCCTGTCTGCTAACTTCTCATCTCCATGCTGGTCACCCAGAGGGAAGCGTTTAGGTTGCATGGAAGAGGAAGGAGGTGGTTAGTTAGACGGAGCCTATTTAAACTTTGCCCCTTCTCAGGAGCTGCAATGACAGTGCCCTAACCCTCCGGGACGCGTGGCAGCTTCCTTTCTAAGCAAACAGAGGAAGAAGGTAATACTCGAGAGGAAAATGCTAGATCAACGTCCCTGGAAAGGCGAGAGGAGATTTAGTTCAGCGCAGGCGGGAGGAATCGCTGTAGGGGAAGACCCCTCCCCATTGGGCCCATGGAGAAAGAGGGCGCGGCCCGTGGGCGAGGCCCCAGGGCAGCCGCCTGCAGGGAGCGCTGACCTTGAAGATATTGTCAGGAGCTCTGTTCATGCTTCGGTTCTTGATTCTGACCGTCAGCTGGCAGGCAGTCTTGCACGTCAGAAGGTACTTGCTGATGAGGGGCTTGGGAAACTCGGTCCCCTCAAAGTGCTTCAGTCCTAAAACTAACAGACTGAGAAAGCAGCAGGGGCGTGAAACCTCACTTCACATGCGTTCTTCTACAAAGCCCCCCAGACTCACTCCCCATTCTCCAATCCACTTTTTCTGCATCTAATTCTTACACGAGTGAACGGCTACTTGACAGAAAATTTCAGGTATTTACTGAGCACTCGTAAGTACTATGAATAAGACACAATCAAGTGGAAAGAGGAAAACCTAGGCATAAATCACTAATAAATGTCAGACCACGTGATCTTTATACTAATAATACAAACGCAGCTCAAAGGAATGCAGAGGAAGGAGGACGGGTGCAACAGAACAAATACGAAAAGAGCAACGGGCACCGAGTTAGCCATTTGAAATCAGCACCAACACCACCTCCCATAGTGTGCTCACTTCCGGCTGCCTATGTCCGCATTTACTGACGGCAGTGGGGCAACATGTATCGAGAGCCATAAAAACGTTCCTAACCTTCATCAGATAATCTCACTCTTGGGAATTTACCCAAAAGGATAAACTCAAAGGATTTTCAAAAGCTCTATGTCCAAAGATGGAGTCACTGACAACAGCAAAACTGGGGCGGGGGAGGGGGAGGGTGCCAGCAAATAAAAGGACCATCATCAGGCCACTCAATATTGCTTTAAGAGAAGCGACACAGAAACAAAAAAGGACAACGGTACAGCACAGAGAAAAACAATTTCAACATGTGAGGTTTAAAAAACAACAAAATTATACTTAAACTGCCAATAATTATGTAAGAAATGCAAAGAGGAAAATCATTGTCTTGGGATGGTTAGGATAATGGATATAAAAACATTTTTCCTTTGGAAAATTTCCTCTAATAGTATACATGAGAAGATTGGTTAATACATTAAATACTGTTTCCCCAAAAATAAGACCTAGCCAGACAATCAGCTGTAATGCGTCTTTTGGAGCAAAAATTAATATAAGACCTAGTCTTATACTATGTAAGACCCGGTCTTACATTATATTAAAATAAGACTGGGTCTTATATTAATTTTTGCTCCAAAAGACGCATTACAGCTGATTGTCTGGCTAGGTCTTATTTTCAGAGAAACACGGTAAAAGACAAAAAAAATTTTTTTTTAATGTTCCAAAGGGCGCATGTTATTTCCCCAAAAGAATAGTGTCTGGCCCTGCTGAAACAAGCACGTCTAGAACGAGAACCTTCTCCCCATATGCGTCCTTCTCTTTGAATCTTGTCTTACTGCACATACCTTACTCCCCTGAACTCCTCCAGAACAGAACTAGGTCTTGTCCTGGGACTCGGTGCCTGCCCCCACCCCCCCACCCCACAGCAAACCCTTACTTGTCCTCCGCCTTGGTGAATGAGTTCTTATCCTGGGGGTTCTTTGCCTTCAGAGAACACACTGGGAGGAGCTCCGGATACATGAAAACCTTGCTTGTGGCCAGGATCCAAGCTACTTGCTTTGGCAAACAGGGAAATTTACAGGCTGTAAGAAAAAGAAAACAAAAAATCTTTCCTAAATGAAATTCTAGCACCAAGAGGGCTTCACAAAAGCTCCTGAATGCCTTTCTGCGTTAGGGAGAGCTGGTCCTACCTAACGATGTCTTGCCATCCACACACCCTCCCGCCAAATGTTTCCACCACTTTCTCAGCCTAACATTTGCCTAAAGGGCTTCACATTCAGTGGTATTAAAAGCTGATTCTCTCATTGTCTCCCAGACTATGTTACTTAACACACTAAGTAACATCAACACCTACAAAGTACCGAGTGACACCTGGCACACAGTGTACGCTCCAAAAATTTTACCTCCTTCCCCCTTTAAATCCTTGAACAGTACGTGATGTTCAACTACGCGTTCTTTCTTCCGGGATAAGATTCCCACTTGCTTAATCTCCCTCAAGAATCTGATATTCCAAATTTGATTTGATTTGATTCTTACTTAACTTTCATTAAGTTCTCCCAGATTCCTCCTGAGGCTGGGAACAAACAAACCATAAAGGGAATGAGACAATTCAGTCTCGTCCACTCTGGCTCGCTGCCTGAGACCCGGGTTCCAGGCACGTCTAACTTCCCAGAGATAAGCACTGCTACCGCCATATTTCTCCTTCCACAAATGAGATTTTCATGTGCCCAAAAGGAAAACACAGAACACCACACGCTAAGTTAGCAGTCGTTTGGTGTTTCCAGTGACAACACGCAGCTAATAAAGCAGTTAGAGATCAGTGTCCACAACCTAATGCACTTAAATCCAACTATATTCAATTTCACTAGAAGAGTCAGGGATTTCACATCAAACCCAAAGACAAACCAAAGTCCAGAGCAAGCCACGACTAATGTGTTAAACCAGGAAACAAAGCAGAAGCAAACAGCTGGATTCAGGGAACAGCAAATATTTTCTAAAAAAAATACTAAACCAACGCAAGGTAAAACCCAAACCCAAACCCGCAAATTTCTGTAAAATACTGAACATGGCGCAAGGGCCGCATCTCTGATTTGTGCCTTGTCCCAAGCCAACATTCTTTCAAAACGGTGACAGCACGATAATTGTTATGGGACATGAAACGATCCTGAGGAAGGAGAGCGAAGACCTAAACCTGACCCTCCCCTCCCACTTGGCTTCCGTCTTCCCAGACCCCAGTGTCTTGCTCTCGCTCCTGCCCGTGTGTCTACTTCAGTCCAATTCCTAGCACTGAGCCCCATGTCGCCCCGACGACCCTGCCTGTCCACTGCCTCCATTCCCTGCTCAATTACCACACAATTCTGGAAGTTAGATCATGAGTACAAAGGGAGTCCAGAAGAGAGGAGGGAGAAATTATACATCTCCTGTCTCTTCCATCCCCAGGAAACTATCCATGGAATACGACTCCCAACTCATTGCAAGTAAAAACTTGAAGTGGACACGTCTGTCCCCTACCAGTCTTGACACTTTTCCGAGGACTCCAGTCGATGCTGACGTGTGTGCTGAAGTCTTCAATGAGCTGCATGGCCCCCACCAGGTTACAGGGTTGGAACAAGGTCTGAAACTTGGGGTTGAACTGCTGGTGAAGGGCGATGGAGCTTTGAGCGAAGGTTCCCAGCTCTTCCTGGGAAAAGCGGACACAAAGGAGATCTAAGTTCCAGGCCATTAGCACCCACAGCCCTCAGCCTCGGAGGGAGGAACGTGTCCTTCCTACTATAGGAGACAAAGGTAGCATTAGTGTTACCCCACTGAGCTTCTGCTGAGCCCTGATATTCAGGAATTGTGATGAGGACACACCCATTTTGTTCTGGTTTTGTCCTCAGGCTGAGTGTTCCTGCGCCTGCTGGGTGCTGAGTGTAGCTCCCAGCTACAATCAAGGTTCTCAAAAGCGAGAGCCGCTGCTTTTCAAAATTTTCTGTCGTCTGGTTTCTCAAATAACACTTAGAACAAAGTACTTCTCACAGTTCTCTGAACACAGGAAGAGGTGAACACAACTGTTGACGACCAGGACAGCTTGGAGTACCAGCCAACACAGCACTCAAATGCCAGAGAGACTTATCCAAGAAGCAAAGCTCACCATCATTACCTGCCCAGAAGTTCAGGGGCAATTTTTATAGCATTTAAAGTTTCAAAATTAAAAGCCCTTCCTCCAAAATACTTCGAAATGTCATGAGCAAAATTAATTTTCTACATAAGACACAGTTATTGAGTCTAATGAATGGAGAATGAATTCAATAAAAAGAGAAGCACTGAAAACCTAAGAAGTCAGGGTGGATCTAAAGATGAGGACGAGGACCCAATGAAAACGTGAGGCACGCGCGGAAGGACGTGGAACACACTCTGCACTTTCATGGAACTCAGGGCTCCGCTGTCTCAGCAAACAGGGACGCCACCAGAAGAGCGACGAAACGTGCAGGAGGAGAACCACGTGGGTGACGACGGGGGAACACCTGTGCAGGGCCACCTGCCGAGCTACTGCACACTCCAGTCTAGCACTAGGGACACCTGGAATCTTACCAGAAATATCCTGGCGGTGCTGGCCTCCGAGCTGAGACTGGGGTTGGAGGTGGAGAGAAGGTGAATTTGCGTCAAGAGCTGAACGTGCTGGGAGTGAAAACAAGTCACACAGCGACACGTTAGGACGGCATTTCCAGAACCCAGAAGATCTTACCAAGGTAGCTGCAACTTTGTGCCACGTGTTTTGCTTTCTGGTGGGAATCTGAGAACAACACAGTATGTTGATTTGAACTTCGCAGATGTGTTCGTTCCCCTTGAGCTAAATGGTAGAACCAGAGGAAGCTTAACTTCCAACCATAGAAACTGAGTTTGGAAAGAAGAAAACCGACTCTGGCAGGGAGGCTGTCATATTCCGAATGGAGTGCCAAGGACTCACTGAAATCCAGAACTCTGGACACTGTCGGGTCCTAAGTGTGTTCTTGCCTGAGCCACAGGACTCTTGAACCTGACTGTCAAGGTCAGGGCTGTGGGAAGACCCTGGGCCTGCGGTTTCCCCGGCACCAAGACGACACGTTTCTGACCTTCCCAAAGCCGCTCCCCGGGGCGTGGCTGTGCCGCTGTGGGCCGGGCAGTGCCAACGCCACCCCACGCGCAGCCTCACCTGCTGCATCTGGTGCTGCAGCCTCTGCCGCTGTGCGGGGTCCAGGATCAGCGTCTGCTGCGCCTTCTCGGGCTGCGGCTTCACCCTGTCCGCCTCCTGCTGCTGTCGGGCCGAAGACTTCCTCATCTTCAGCTGTTCAAGGAGCTCCTTCATCGTCCGGTGCTGCTCGTTCAGCAAGTTGGCCAGCGGTTCCTCAAACCTGCGCCCATGGGGAGACGGCCGGATGTGAGCACTGCCCTGGGTCCACGACACATCCGACTCCTCCCCATGGGCCGAGAGGCCGAGTCCTTCCCCTCACCCCCTCCCACGGTAGCCCGCAGGCGACACGCGCAGCCTACCCGCCTTCCCCAGAGTTCTGAGCGTAGATCTACACAGGATGGTTCCCAACTGCCCCACCCCATTCTACCATCAGCCCTCTAAGTAACGCAGGGAAATTAAACAAAAGCCTAGGTGCAGAGAAAGGGCGGGATAACAAGCGTCAAGGAGCCATGGGAACTCGTCCTTCTTGCATCACACTGACACCCACGTTAACCGGGGCCGTGTTCTGCACGCTGATACACGACCTGCTCAAAGCACGGCCTGTGTTCTCTAACTCACCCGTGAGCCCCACCCCAGGTCTAGCTTCTCCCATTCTCCTACTCCCACCCATCCCGGCTGCCCTGCCTTCCTTTTCTTAAAAAGTCCAAGAGCCTCTAGCATGAAGCAAGAAGGGGATACACTAAAGTACAGGCAGTTTGAATCAACAGTGAGCAGCTGGTTCCAGTACCTAACTCCGTCCATGAAAATCCCTCTGAATTGCTCCTCCAAGTTTTCTAACCCGACCGTCGCACCTGCGTCCAGGCAGGGCTGAAGCACGAATCCTACCACCTGGCGTGCTAGCTCTGCAGTGGAGGCAGCACGAGACACTTGGGTGATGGAGCACAAGCTGACACGTTGCGCCATCAGGGCAAGACCTGCTCAGGTAGCTGTGACTGCCAGGTTATCGTATTTCAAGAAATTCTCTCTGTTGTAGCAACAGTTAAATGATAAGGACTTTTTCCAACAGCCTTTGAGAATAAGATTACGTTTCCTTTTACAGTATTTCCTACGAGTGTAGACAGGCACAGGGTAAAACCCTAAGGGCAGGGGACCGTCCTCTGGACACCCTTACTGAGAACTGAAAACTCCTGACTATCTGCACTGCTAACAGGAACAGAAGAACAGAGCCCAGAAAAAGTCGGCATCGCAAAAGGAGGCCGACCTCCTTCTAGTCATAGTATTTCCTGGAGAGTTGGTAAGGGGAGCACAGATAACTCTCCTTCCCCACACGTTATTTACTCAAAGGTTAAACCACGTTTGCCTTTCTTGCTGAAAGAGCAGCAGCAGCAGTGCAAGCAGATCAACTGAATGCCGGAAGTAACTGAATTTCAACAAGGATTTTAAAGTAGTCACATAATCCCCAAATTTTTAAAATTTACAGAGTTGACTTGGGAACGGAAATAGGTTTACAGACGGAGCAATGGTTCCGTTCTGCTGCACCTGAATTGTGTTCTATGCACTGCGGCTTGCAGCAAGCGGGTCAAATACACTCTTAGAAACCTTGAAAATGTTCTTTTTTAAAAAAAGTACATATGTGAGGTGACAGAAGTGTTTAATTCAACGGGGGAATCCTTTCACATTGTATATATACATGATCAAATTATCATGCTGTACACTTTCAATGTCTTACAACTTTGTCAATTACACCTCGATAAAACTAAAAACAAAGTGAAATCCCGAGGTTTCCGTGGTAGTTATACTACGGCATTTATCGGATGGAACATCACTGACACGTCTGGCTTGCACACTGTTTAGTACGCCTTGTCTTTTGCACTAAGGTGCAGCTGGCAGGCCGACCCCAAGCTCTCTGTCAGATAATGCTGTTCAGGTCACACACAGGACTACTCAGAGGCCGTGGTCTCTCCGCTCAGCTGTGTTCCACCCGTGGCATAACCCACACCCTGCCCTCTGCTGCAACTCAGAACGGGTAACAACAAAGTACAGAGAGACGGATCATGCAAACCCATCACAGAAACGGGGGAAAATGAAAGCCTCCACCATCTGGGTGGGGCAACACAAGTGCCAGCTTTGTGTGAAGGGGGCAGTACATGTATTTCAGACGCCAGGGCGTTTCTGTAGGTGCTTCATGGTTTACCTAAGCAAGGGGTATAAAAAGGCGTTGCCTAGGTAACCAGCAGGCTTTCCCCACCACTTACCAGACGCTAGCGGCAAATGAGCAGCAGGACGGGGACGTGGCTCCGACATCTGGGCGGTTTCTGTGGCTGGCCAGAGTGCCACGCGCCCCTCCAGCACCACTCACCTGGAGAGGTTGCTGTGGATGCCAGCTACTGTTCTCTCTCCCTTCCCAAACAGATACAGCATGGCCTAGAGCTGCACTGCCCCATAGTAAGGAGACTTGGCCACTCGACACCTAACACGCCCCAGGGCTGGGACCCCGACATCAGCAACTCGGGCAGTTAGGGCTGAGAAATAAACGGACATCTCTGCAGAACCTTCCAGACATACACTTGCCTCCATTCTGAGGCTCAAGGACTCTGGCTAGCCTACCGTAGGGCTTGAGGTGTGTTAAAGTTAGGCCGGGGCTCAGCCACACGTTCCTCCTCCTCGGGGCCGTCATCTTCCATGCTGGGGAATCCCATCTCATCTTGGAACTGAGGGGAAGAAAAAGGTGGGTTTCCCTGGGAGATGGGCACACGGACGTCGCTGCAGCCATGCCAAGGGAAAGCGGAGAGCAGTTCCCAGGACATTAACAACGCTAGCAGCACCCAGAAAGAGCTGCAGCAGCACCTTCCTCCCTCCAGGCACCCACAGTCCCACACAGGGGAAAAAAATCTCTCAATCGGCCAACCTATAATGGTGAGGACAGAGCATGCATAACTCAAAATGCTCATAAATATATTTCATGGGACAAACTTAAGAGAAAGGTAACTATGTCTGCTCAGAATAATCTAAAACCAGTTCGCAATCTTTATGGATGCACCAAATGATAGCTGGGGGGCCATCCAAAGCTTGCAAGAGAATAACTTACATATGGGTGATCAAAGTTTGTTAGGAGGTTACTGCAAAAATAATTGCGGTTTTTGCAATTTTTTTTAACCTTTTAAACTGCAATTACTTTTGTACCAACCTAATAGTTAGCAAACTTCCCCCGCCACTAGCCTCTCTCCCAGGTGGACTGACGGGGTTCGGGGCGGTCAGAAGAACCCACTTTGCATCCCAAATTCTCACTCCAGGATCATTACTCACCGTTTCAAACAGCTCTTCCATCAGCCCATTCACCTCCTTTTCTGCAAAAGAGCCAAACAGCATGTTGTTGGCACAGTTCATTCCATTTTGCAATAAGGCAGAATTCCAAGAAGACAATGTGTGTTGTTTTCAGCAAGCTCCTCACATCTATCCACCATTCAGTCACTCAGAAACATTTACGGACATCAACGGGGGCTCTATCCCTGCTCTAGATGCTTGGGACACATGACAGAACGAACAGAAGTGAAGCTTTCTCTTGAAGCTTCAATTCTAGTGGGAAGATATACACGGAATGTGAGCTCGATGACTTTACGGTAAGATAAATTCAGTTTGTTGACCTGTCCTACTGAACAGAGTCAGGAGAGAAGTCTCGAGCCGTGTGTCACAGGACCCTGTCTTAGTACCTGAACTACTCAGCAACTCCCTCCATGGCCTAGGAGACCCACGAAATAGTCATCAAATCGGTAAGTGATACAAAGCTGGAAGGGACTGTCAGACCAACTGATGACAGCTTCCAAATTCTGTTTTCTCACATTAATGGACGGATCATAACGAGGAGAAATGTAAAGGCTGCATTCAGGATTTTAAAACATCGGTTTCTTAAGGGCACAAAAAGGTGAAATGCCTCAAAACCAACGAATGTGAAAAAGACCAGAATGTTTTGGTTGACCTGAAGCTCAGTGTGACACAGCTGCTGCAAAATAGCGCTCACGTCCGGGAAAGCAGGCCCCTCACTGAGCGAGCGCAGAGCCAGACGGCGTCTAAAGGACTGCGGTCATTTCTATGCGGGCCTTTCCCAGAGGGCATTAAAAGGCTCAAATCCAAATGCTGGTGAGGACACGGAGCAACTGGAATTCTAATGAGGATGGAAAATGGAAAGCCACTGGGGTAAATGTCTGGCAACTTCTTATAAAACTAAACCTACATCTGTCCTCTGACCTCTCCTAGGTAGCTGCTGACCCACGAGAAGAACCACATCCGCCTACAAAGGCTTGAACACAAGCGTTCAGAGCAGCCTTATTCAAGGTCACCGAAACTCAGCAAGGGCCCAGATGTCCATCAACACCTGGGGGTAAAAGATGGATCAACAAACTGGTATATTTACGCATGGACTCCGAGTCAGTAGTAAGAGATACACGCAATGTGGATGAATCTCAAAAGCACTATTCTGAGTGAACAAAGCCTTGCGACAGAGCACAGACTGTATGATTCCAATTATACGAAGTCATAAAACAGGCAAATCTAATCTGTGATGGGAAAACATCAGAACAGCAGTTCCTCTAGGGGGATGGTGCAGGGGCATGAGAACACTTCCTGGGGTGACAATTCTGTATGCTGAGAGGGGTTTGGCTTACGCAGATGTAAGCACGTCAAAACTCACTGAATGGTACATTAAAATTTGAGTAAACAACTAAGTACAAAGTTACCTAAAAAGAGAAATTACAAACAAATATTGAGCTCTAATTCATGATAACATGCTGAAATGTTTATGAGTGAAGTGTACTGATACCTACAATTCACTCTGAAATGCATTTAAAACACACACACACACACAGATTTATAGCTAGAGAGATGGAGAGCTGAGTGATAAAGCAAATATTAAAAGTTAATTAAAGAAACTAGGTGGTGGATACATGGGTTAGTGTACTGTACAATTCTTTGAATTTTTCTCTATGTTTGAAAAGTTCCATAATATAATGAGTGAGAAATTTTTTTAAATAAAGGCTGGAATGCAGAGAAGGGTGACTTGGGCGGTGAGAGGTGTGGAAACCACGGCATCCAGAGAACTGGAGAAACTTGGTGTGTCTGGCTTAGGAAAGAAAAAAGTCAGGAAAAGAAACACCTTCTACTCTGCACACTTGGGAGTAAATTACATTTTTCAGCCACAAAGGACAAACAGGGGACTGTAAAAGGTTGATTTGGGTTCAGCAGCGAAATATTCATGGAAGACACACTTCTGCAAACGGACAAGCTCCCCACCAGCGGTGCCCAAACAGACGAAAAGGCCACATGAGAGACTGGAAACAAGTGGGAGAAAAAAATATGACCACATGAAACTTTTCAAACTCTATGATTCTATGCTTTTTTACTCTTAAATTTTGGTTATGCATGTAAGGGCAAGTCCTCCTAAAGGGATTATAATTAAATATGACAACGTCAGATATGAGAACAGGAGGAAGAACAACATTAAAATTCTACCCTAGCTTTTACTTATGATCACCGACTAGAAAGGATGGCCCTTCAGGCAGGCATCCCAGAAAAGTTCACTATTTGATGGGCAAATATTGTCAGCACCCTGCAAAACACCGGCTCTACAGCAATTGAGTACAAACTCCAGAAGTTCACAGACTAGGGCAGAAGACAGACACTAAACAAGCAATTCTGAGAGTGATTTTTAAGTATTAAAAAGGACATAGCAAGTGGTATGGAGTCCAAAGCAAGAAGATCGATGCTAAGGAGGAGACCTCCCTGAGAAACTGTAAACTGAAGGGAGTCACAAACAGAAAGGGAAGGCACCTGTATTCCAGGCTGAGAGCTGAACCGAAAGGAAACCTACTTTTCTGCTTCGAGCAGATGTTTCATTCCCAGCATATGACACTGTGGACCAGAGCTCCTTCTTGGACAGACCCTGCCCGTGGTTTCTGCCACCAGACTCTCTTGATTTTTCCGGTACTTTCCTACGCCCTCCTTCACGGTTTTCTCCAAGCCTAAATCCTCAAGCTTTTTCATTCTGTACTTTCTCTGATTCCTGGTAGCCCTGTCAGTGCCTCCTGTCCTTAACTGCCGGAACATACCAACATAAATGGAAGAGCTTCATAAAGGAAGTGGCATTCTAATCTTAAAAACAAGATGAAAGATCAAATAAAACAACAAATTAGAACATAAGTCCTAAAGGACCGTGATTACATAATTCTCTTCGCACAAAAAGCTGTGTTATTTAGGTATGGAATAAATACTTTTAGATGCTTATAAAGCTTTCTCCATAATCTGGTCAAAAGCCAACAACCTACCTTCTCTGTGCTGTGTATACTATTCCAGTAGAGGGTCACGCATACACTCAGTAAAAATCAATAGTTTCTGAAACACGTGTTTTCCATCACTGGCAAACTAGCTAATGAAGTAATTTCTTTAAAAAACGACTCAAGCCAAGTCATTTCCTTGTTTCCATGCCTCCAATCTTGTTCTCTTTACCACCAAACCAGTACATTAAACTGGTGTTAAATCAACATGCTATTTCTAAAATCCAAATCAGTTCCAATTCATTTCCTGCGTAAAACTCTGAGCAATCCTTTTCGATAGATCAAAACTCAAAGTCAAGGTTCCCTGCTCACCTTCCTACCACCACTCACTCCACAACTGTACCAAACCACTCGCGATTCTCCAAACACATTCGTTGCTGATTCCCAGTTCCGTGGTTGGCAGATCTCCTCTCTGCCCCACCTCACCAGAAATGTCCTGCTCCTCCTTCCAAACTAAGATGAAATTCTCGTCTGGTGACTCCCCCACACACACCCCTCCACATCACACACTAGATCACATCCTCTTTGAGGCACAAGCACACCTTACACACAACCTCTCACAGCACCTATCACTTTGGATTCTAACTTTCTCTGTTTGTGTCCCCTACTAAGCCGATGTCCTACAAGGCAGAGGCCGTGTCTTAATCATTTGGGTACTAAGAACAGTCCCTACCTTTACACAAGACTGGGGTGTCCAAGTGCCTAACAGGCTTCCTGAATATATTCCTCAATTTCGAGAATTACAGAAATAAATGGGCAGAGGAAGTTTAAATGTCTTAGCTTCACCCTCAAAGATCTCCAGAGCAAACAAACGTAGACGGGGACGGGCCAGAGCAGGACTCGTCGTGATTGTGACACAGACTCACTGGTGATTCTCACGGCCCGGTCGGTGCGGAAATCCTCCGTATCTGGCTCATCACGATCTTCCAGGAAATTATATTCTGGATCGTCGTCATCATCGGCCTCATCTAAGGGACAAAAATGTTTCAGACACTTATTTCCCACTCTGAAATCTTTTCTCCAGTAAAAATGTAAGATATTCAGCACCGTAAGAATCTGTCAATAAAGCACATGGATTCTTAAGGTTTGAAATAACTTATTCTGTTTTCCGTCCATGCCTTTGCACAGATCATTTCCCACAGCTGACCCGTCTCACCTAGTATCCTCTCCAATAAGTCAAGTTCCTTTCTTCCTTCAAACAAGGCTTAAGTCTCTCAAAATGCAGCAAAAGCCAGAAAACTGAATATATAATTTATCTCAGTAATCCCACTTTGAATAGTGCATCTCATGAAGATAACACTTTTGTAAAACTATTTATACAAAGGTAGCGACAGTGAAAAAAGCAATACCCCTAATTCCCAATAATTAGGGAATGACTATAATTCTGATGCCTTAGTATGAAATAGTATGTATGTATAAAACATAAACATGTAACATTGCATAAATAGTCACTACATACATGACAAAGTACAACCCAATATCATACACATAATAATCCTAAGTGTGAAAAATTATACCCCTAAACTAGGACTCAAAGAACTAAAAATACACAAACATAACACGCACGCTATGTTAGAGTACAGAAACATGGGCGTTCTTCTCTTCCTAACTTTCTCTAATGCTGATGCTGTGATGTCTTGCCTGTTCCTAAACAGAAACTGTGAAGGAGTCACAAACTGTGGGATTGTCATACTAAGGTGACTAAGGTGACATTTCTCCTGGGACAGCTTTAGGTCAGGCACTCAACTCCCAGACCAGTAGTCTCCAATCTTTAGGATATAAAGAATTAGACCCTTAGGCCACACCCATCAGATGCTGATTAAGTGGGGAGGCCTTGGAATCTGCAGCTTTAATTAACACCACCCAACACACACCTTACCCTCCTTGAGTGTGCTGCAAGTTCTAGGGACCATATGATAAAAAACACTGCCCTGGACTCCCGAAACCCTGGCAGCCAACTGTCTGGCCTTCCCCCCTCAACAGCTACTGTCTCAGCTCTTCCAACCAAGGTGATGAACGTCAGGGCACTGAAGCTGCTGCCACTGACGAAGCTACGAGAACCTGACTTAATTACTGGCAAAATTTTGTATCAGCTTAGTTCTGAGGACAAAAAAGCAGAGCTGGCTTATGAAGAGTCATATTCAGCTTTAAAACACTTTAATGTCCCGAGACTACTGCTATCAGACATGTTCCTGGAATGGTAAACTGGGTTCCAAGCCTAGCAGTGTCACAAACTGCTTCTTACCACTGGCACAAGACTTTTTCGGAGATTTCTACAAAATCGACAGAAACACCTAAGTCCCTGTTCATTTGTCTGCACAGATTTGAGCCTTGGTGTCGCAGGCCTTGGGAGAGGTTGGTAGAAAAAGGAAGTGTCAATAAATGAAAAAGATTTACAAATCCTGAAAAAAAATCCATGTATGTAGACGTGTACAGCTTTCTAGAGAGGCTACATAGCTTTCATCAGCTTCTCTGAGGGGTAACAGAAAAGTCAGAAGCTTAGACTCCCCTCAGAAAGACTAACGGGTGACATGTCAGTTGTCAATTACGATGACTCGAGTTCAGCTTCCATCCTCCCCTCACACAAGTCTGTGCATTCGGTCGCTCACTAGCACTTCTGCTACAGAGGGTGGGTGGGAAAAAGAAAAGTGCTAAGATCCATACCAACTTACTTGCTATCTGTCTTTTCTAAATGTTTGGGGGAAAGTCTTTATTTTAAATTTGGAACTAAAATTCTCCCTACTTCTACATTAATGTGAAAAACAAAAAGGTAATTTTAGATTTGAAAACTCTTAAGAGATGCACACGAAAATGTTATCAGTGATCCCGCCGGGGTACGAAACTGTCAGCATGGGAGGGGCTTTAGTTTCATTATGTAATACAGGCAGTTCTCGCATAACATTATTTCCTTCAACCACAATCATGTTGTGATTACGTTGATGTAATGCCACAGGAACTTACCTCTTGTGTACAGTATGTCAATTAGCTTATGGTAAAGCTGGTTTCATTCTAGGTCATTTTACTTAAACTGCCAAAGCCTATCAAAGATGTGAAGTGAGGACTAATTTGATTTCTTGACACCAAGCACGTATGTAATACAGAAAATGAAACTCCTAGGAGGACACAGCATACAGAACCCAGAATACGTATTACATCTCACGTTACTTCCACCTATGTGCTCCCCCCTCACTCGCTGTCACTGTCGTCAAATCTCTCGCAAAGGTCCATCACAGTTACCACTGCCTCTGATCATTCTAAACAAGAATTCTTCCTCCCTCTTCCAGAACAGCATTTATGCCATTTTTATGCTGTATCTGAGCTTATTCAACTTCATTCACCTGAAACATGCTGCACATCTAACAACGGGCCAGGCACCACTCATACCAGTCTGACTTCCTGACAAACGCCATGCACCTTTCTCTCTCACGGAGCCTACGTAGTACAATGCCTTATAAAAGGAAAGTACTCAATACACATTTGCCAAACGATGTACAATATAATTATAAACGCTTTATAAGGTACATTCAAGGATTTATTTTCTTTCATTCAGTGTTCCAGTTATTCCGAGCCTTACCTACCCAAACATTTACTTGGTCTATTTCCATCCAGACTGTATGTTCTCCTATTTATCCTAAAGCATCATTCTTTTCAACATACCACTTCGTGGTGGTTGTTCTCAGAAGGCAGGCAAAGAATACAGATGGGCTGTGTAGGTTGTCTGTAAGTAGATTTGATAGGACACCATCTGATCCAGAAACAGGAGCAATAAATTAGCTTCAGATTAACGTGAGACAGGCACTGGATGACTCTGCTCACATAAAAATGCAAGTAACCTTGACCTTGGTTCAGTTACATAAATTTTTTTAAAACATGTGACTCCTCTACAACACAACTAATAAAATATTCTGGTCACTTCCACTGAAGAAAGTCAAAAGGGAACAATAACAAAACTGCCCTGATTCCATCAAAAGAATGTGGCATCGTCTGGAATCACTACACACACAATCTCCTTCTATCTTCGCAATCTACACAGATGCATTGCACAAAACGATGAATGGTGCACCAAAGACAACTTGTTTATTTCAATAGGACCTTTGCCTGTATTCTAAAGCAAACCAGGGTTGTGGCTGGGATTCGTCCACTAGGCATGACTGCAGGCCGCACTGTTTTTGTCTGATCACTACTCCTTTCCCACTTCTGCAATCACTACCCCTTCTCTTGAACAAGTGCCTAATCCAAGCACATTGTTCTAGAAGGTGCTGCCAATCCAGGAGTCTCTGCTGAGCAGTGTCCCTACGAATCCCACGCACCCCAAGAGTGAGCCTGTGATCAGACCAGCCAGTCTGAGTTGTTCTGGCTTTTCCACAGCGCAGCGTGTCGGAGAGTCCTTCTCACGCGCGGGCCAAGCAAGAAGAAAGCAGTGCGCTTATGACCATAGTTCCAGTCTGATGGAAAACAACAGGTTCGAGCATGGAGCTGACCCACAAAAAGAAGTCAAGATGACGGCTGTAGAGAGGGAAGAAGGGCAGTGCCTCAATCCCACTGCAGGTTTTTCTGCCCCTTGCGGAGTCTGGATTCACCTGACCTTGTGCAAGTTGGGAGTTAGTCTTCTTTCACTTGCATCATCATAAAGAACCTCAACTAACGCAAGAGTCTTAGAGTCAATGCACTCTCACGAAATGGTATCTAAAATTATGTGTGCATTCATGTTTCGGGGGGGTTCTTAGCATTCAAGAGTCCCAAAAAGATTCTTCATCAAAAAGGGGAGGGCAGAGAATTTAACTGTTGATTTAAAGTGAATTGTAGGTTAAACACAAAATGCAGCTCAATTAACCAAGAACACCCCTTGCTTTACGCTCCTCACGAACAACAGCACCGCGGGGCTAAGGGACAGAGCAGACAATACGCGCCACCGGAGCCACTGACCTTCGTCCCCCACGTCGCCATTCATGAGCCCCCCAAGCCACGTCTTCCAGTCCTCATCATCTGCGGTATTGGGGTCGTACATGTCTGGGGTGATGTCTGGAGCCTGGAGCTCTGCCTCCAGTTGCCCCAGGGGAACATCTTTCAGGGGCATCTTCGAGCGGGTTCGGAATGCAATGAGGCTGTCATCCATGGGCTGGCAACGGAGACACAGAAACACGTCACTGAGGCCTACAGCTTCCAAATGCCCCGACCTCCCCGGAGCCTGCATGCTGCTCTTCTCAGCGGAAACCACAGGTCTCTTCTCTAAACCACTGGGGTTTAGCCTTCTTCAAGAAACTTGAAGGACAACGACAGCTTTTAAAACCAACATTTCAGGAACATTTGTAACACCTGTATTAAGGTAGAATTTACATACCATAAAATCCACCCTTTTAAAGGGTAAAACTGAGTGGGTTTTGCTCTATTCAGAGCTGTGTGACCATCAACACTAACTCCAGAACAACGTCCTCACCCCCAAAAAAGAAATCCATCCTCCCCATACCCAGGCCCCAGCAAGCACTCATCTGCTTCCTGTCTCTCTGGATTTGCTTAGGCGGCTGCTTCATATAAATGGAATCATACGATACGGAGCCTTTTGTCTCTGGCTTCCTTTACTTAGCATAACGTTTTCAAAGTTGATCCATTTCCTACCACGTACCGGTATTTCCTTCCTTTTTATTGCACAGTAATATTCCATTACATGGATATGCCATTTTTGGTTTATTCATTTATCACGTGACGAACGTTTGTTTCCACTTTGGGGCTATTGAATTATGCTGTTGTGAACATTTGTCTACACGTTTTTACATGGACGTGTGTACTCGGTTCTCTTCAAGGGGAACTGCTGGGTCCTATGTTTTAACTTTCTGAGGAACCGCCAAACCGCTTTCCAAAGTGGCTGCACCACTTTCCATCCACATTTCTCCCCATCCTCACCAACACTTGTCATCGAACATGGTTTTCACAACAGCCGTCCTCGTGGTTGTGAAGTGGTCCCTCTCAGTTGATTTGCACTGTCCTAATGACTAACGATGCTGAGTATCTTTTCATGTGCTTAGTGGCCATGAGTGTATCTTCTTTGGAGAAATGTCTATTCATATTCCTCGCCCATTAAAAAAATGTTTTTTAATTTTTCAATTACAGTTGATATACCATAAATTAGTTTCAGGTGTACAGCATAGTGGTTAGACATTTATATAACTTATGAAGTGATCCCCTGATAAGTCTAGTACCCACCTGGCACCTTATATAGTTATTACAATATTATTGACTATATTCCCTGTGCTGTACTTTACATCCCCATGACTGTTTCTATAACAGCCAATTTATACGTCTTACTCCCTTCCTTCTTTTTTATCCATCCCTCCAACCCCCTCCCATCTGTCCTTTGCCCATTTTTGAACTGGATTGTGTTTTTATTGTTGAGTTACAAGGGTTCATTATGTATTACGGAGACAAGTCCCTTATGAGATATGTGATTTGCAATCATTTTCTCTCATTCTGTGGGCTGTCTTTACTATCTTGGTGGCATCCTTTGAAACACAAATTTTTAATTTTGATGAGTCCGATGTACCTATTTTTTTTGTCACTTGTGCTTTTGGTGATACATTTAAGGAACCACTGCATAATCAAAGTTACAAACACTTACTCCTGTTTTTTCTTTAAGAGTTTTACAGTTTGAGCTCTTACATTTAGGTCAGTGATCTTTTCTTTTTAATTATTTCTTTTTTTCAGTCACAGCTGACATTCAATATTATTTTATATTAGTTTCAGGTATAACAATAATCTATTTTGAGTTAATTTTTGTGTGTGGTGTAAGGTAAGGGTCCAACTTTATACTTTTATATGTGAATTTCCAATTGTCCCAGCACCATTTGTTGGAAAGACTATTCTTTCTTCATTAGTTGGCCTTGGCACACTTGTCAAAACTCAACTGACCACAGATGTAAGGGTTTACTTCGGAGCTCTGAATCCTGTTCTATTGATCTATGTGTCTGTTCTTAGGCTAGTACCAGACTGTCTTGATTACTGTAACTTTGTAGTAACTTTTGAAATCAGGAAGTACAGACTTCCAACTTTGTTCTTTTTTAAGATTGTTTTGGCTAGTCTAGGTTCCTTGCATTTCCATACGAATTTTAGGATAAGCTTGGCGATTTCTACAAAAAGAAAGAGCAGCTGGGATTTGGATAGGGGCTCTAGTGAAAAGGCAGATCTATTTAGAAAGTGTTCCCTAGACAACTGCAACAACCTCCCAACACATTTCTGTTCCCTCTCTTGGCACACCTTAACCCTAGGGAAATTTTTAACATCATGCTGCAACATACCCTAAAGTGATTCAGGAAAAGAATTACGTGTATAGAGAGAGAAAGAAGGAGAGAATAAGGCAATTGTGGTAAAAGTTAGTACCTGGGGGATCTGGCTGACGGCTGTTTCTATGTTCCACATTTTAAAATGCTCTCTGTCACATACCTTATTCTGTCCTCAGGAACTGCCACTTTCACAGTAAAATAGCACAAATGAAATAAGAGTATCAAAGACCTACAATTTCACGGCTCTTACTTATTATAGCAGAATTTAATATCTTCTCCTCTCCCTCCCCAACCTGAGCCACAACTAAATTACTCCATCTGACTTTCTCAGCGCTTTAGAAACACGGTTACCTGGAAAGAGTCCATGCAGACCGGACTGGAAGCCAGCTCCTCATCCACGGCGTGCAACTTCTCCATGAACGCACTGTCCTTGGTCTGCTTGGGCTTTGGGGGCGGCGGGGGCCCCATGGGCACTACCTCAGCACTGATGTGCCTGATGGCAGGTGTGGTGACTTTCTCAGCCTGATTTAAAGAGGCAAGCACGTTAAAAAATAAAAGGGAGGGAGAACGAGGAGAAAAACAGAAAAAGCAGCAGGGAGAGGCATATCTTTCACGTACTAGTGATCTTTCTCTCCCCCTCTCGATAGAGGGACATAACACAAGGGCACTGTCAAGTCCACTCGCGTTGATCTACATAACTAGGTGTCATGCTCTTTCCAGTGAAGCCAGCAGGGTGCTACTTAGATACCAGAAGTGGGCGATCTAATAAACATGGCTTTAGGAAAGTGTTAGAGAACAGGTATGAAACAGGGAAGGGTCGAAGAAAAGAAACTCTGCTCGTCACGGCCCCTTAAGGAGAATTCAAAGCAGCTCTCTCCCTTTCACTGAGTTTAGCTTTCTCTAAGATGTTCAGTGACTTAAAAGACTTTGCTAAACAGTTATAACCAATCAAAAACACCAGGCAGATACTGGCACGATGACTGACCTGCCATCGGGTTTGGCAAAGGGTGACGGCTCAGAATCACGGGTACATATTTCCTTCCAGTTAGAACTTCTCTGTTGTGTGCGACGCACATTTACCTCTGATAACATGCCGCTCTCCTCATCCGTTTCGGTCATCTCAGAAGACTGCCTCAGTCTGGATTTCTTTGCCCCACGTGGAGACGACGCAGTGCTTTCCACATCGCTTTCCAACAAACTCTACAAAACAAACCCCACTCACTTTCATTCATATCCCTGCCCCTACCTCGTTCCACTGAGTCTGAAGTATCTCAGGAGACAGAGTATCCGTCAGTCAATCCGTCAGAGTGAGAGCAAATACAATTGAAAGAGCAGCTCAGTATTCGGAAGGTGGGAGGGATCAGCTCACTACGCCCACCAGCACTGCACACTGGGGGAACCTGTAGGGCCTTCACTTAAAATCCTTTCACAAACACGTCCAGACAGAGTATCACACAGGGATGAAAATGCACTCCAGCGATAGGCAACAGCACAGGGGAAGCTCAGAAAGCTCGCGTCTCAGTCCTGGCTACAGAAGCGGCGAGGTGGCGAGGCCTCCCGGCCCCACTCTGTCTGTGTTCGCGGCTGACACTCACACGCCCCACCTACCTCCTCGGCGGTCTCGTCCTCATCGTCGTCGTCCGGCTGGTACTCTTCATCTGACGAATCATCTTCTTCAAGGTGAATATCCACGAACTGAGGAGGCTACACAAGTCCAGTTCCAGAAAGAAATAAAGTGAAAGGAAACATGAGTCGTATGGATGTGGAAAATAAGGGGAAAAGGCAGAGCGGGAGAGAAAAATCTAAGAACACAATGAGCAAAGTGGGGCTTCAAGAGAGTCCTAGCAAGAGACTCAAATCTGAGAGTAACAGGAGGGGAAAACAAAGCTGGGATTTTTTTTTTTTTTAAACTTAGGAGACATTTATTTACTTTCCCATATCACCATTCATTGATCTTATGTATCTCCTCAGGAAAACATAGCACTAGTGAGTGACTACTACATCCTATGGAGAACTTCAATCTTTGGTCACAGTGTTAAGAGCAAAGCTGGGATTTTAAAAGTTTCAATTCCAAGTTCCCCAAAATGTTAACAAATAGAAAGGAAGCATTTAGGTTTCAAAAACGGACGAAGTCTTTCTGGAAAACAGTAGGAATTACCTCCTTCCAAGTTTACCTTAATTTCATTGGCCTTCTTAATTGGTGAAATATTCCACGTCGGAATCACCTACCAACAAAGAATATAAATAATTAAGTTCTCTTAACCGAAATAGGCTGTTTTCATTTTTAATTCCTCTTTGCCATCACAAAGAGCCGTCTACCTAGCGCCAGCTGCAGCAAGCTAGACTGACTACCCCTGAGGGTGTACTCGCTGCTGTCAGCTTGACAGAAGAAAGGAGAGAGGATCCATTTCCATCATTAGCATTTCTGCCATAGCCCAGTAAGACTCTGTATCATCCATAAATGGAGACAGGACCTCCTTGCCTACTTTGTATCACAGCTTGGTTTACGTGGAATAATGAACGTGAAAACTATTTGTCAAGTACAATAGTAGACAAACCTAAGATATTACAGGTGATACAGTGGCCTTTGACATCATTGTCAAGTTGTCCACAACTTATTTTGAAATAGTACAGGGGAAAAAACCAATAGAGATAGAGAGCTATAAAGAAAATATGGTAAAATGTTATAATTGTTAGATCTAGATAGAATCTAGATTCACTACAATTCTTTCAACTTTTTGTATGTTTTAAAACAATAGAGTTGGGGGGGGGGACATTTTATAAAGAATTTTTTAAAGCTCCCACGCACTGCTAACAAATGCCACTGTGGGGCATAATTTCTTGACCACTTCCTTTTGACCCGATCAGAATCCTCTCATGAACAGAATCCAAGGCTGGACTGTGTCTACAAGGAGCTCGGGTTCCCCACATCTCAGCCCTGCCGCGTTCCGGCCTTTTATCTCGCTCTGCGCAGGGAGGCCAGTAGGGGGGACAGGCGCTGATGTGACTCAGGTCCACACCTCTTCCCGTGTCTTTCTGAACCAGTCAGTTTCCCTACTGCCACACCCACCGGGAAGTGCGCTGGAGTCAGTCTATTAAGCTGTAAGGCACAGGAGGCCTGAACCCTAATCCTTGCTCTCCCACATGAACTAGAGTCTTCGGTTGTCCAACTTCTCTACACCTGTATTCAGGGCTGGGAAACAGAATCCAGAGCCTGCAGTGGATCTCCTCGGTCTTTTTTTCCAAATCAAATATGGAATTAATGTTACTTATACTCTGTATGTCAGAGAGACATACAACCTCTGTCTCACTGATGGCTGCTTTCATCATTGCGACATGTCCATTTGTGTACTCCCTGGAGAAAGACGATTTCAGTTTATGCAACCAGTTAGTCAATTACACAAAAGAAAATGATGTGGCTGTCAAAAAAAAAGCCAGTGCAACCTTAGGCCACATTAAGAGAAATACGGTATCTGGAACACTGAAGGGATAACCTCACTCGTATTAGTTGAACCACATCTGGGCAGTAGATTCCACGTTAGCCACAGTTTTGACAAACTAGGCACATTCAGAAGAAATGGGGCTGATTGGTGAAGGTATTCAAAGCCTTGTCACATAAAGACCAATAAAAAATGGGAATGTCTAGCAAGAAAGAATGTTACAAAAAAACATACTAGCTTTCTTCAACTAGAGGAAAAGTTGTATGGAAGAGGAACAGACTTATTTCCTCTATTAGGTAGCAAGGAACGGAACTGGACAGACTGACGGAAACGACAACATGCATTTGGGGTCCATCTTCCTTCCTATCAGAGACAGAACAGGCCCCCTCCGAACTATCGCCGGCCTGGCCACAGAAGGTAAGCACACACAGGACAGGTGCTTGCTAAACGGGATATGACACGCACCAGGATGCTTCCGAAGTGACGTGGTTCTCGTACTTCCATGTGCAAAGGAAGGAACGAGCACATTTTCACCGATGCACAGTCCCCTGCCCACCCACGGGCCCCGACTCCTAGGTCTGGGGTGAGCCCAAGAACGTGCACTGGTAGTGGGCACTCCTGAGGGACCCCACACCACGGTGATCTCAACCCAAGTGGTCCCTTTGGACACACTTGGAAAAACACACTCTAAACACGTTGCACATATCTTAGAACAGCAATAAAAAATCTGACCTCTCACTGCTTTCAACCATTCTAAATGGTTCTCTATCTAGTACCTCCAAAAAGGAATAATTTCACATGAATTAAAATAAAAATAAACTCTGATAATGGTTTCATATATTCCGTGTCTACTTGTCTTTTACAAATCCTTTCCCCCCCCTTCTTCCGCCTCCACCTCCCCCTCCAGTGCAAGCGGTTGTTTCTCAGTCTAGTTGTGTAGGACACAGCTCCCTGGCCCATGCTGGTATTATGAGCCTTGCGAAAATCCTTCTTTAAGGAGGTAAACCCAGGCAAACAATAAATCTTTCCTGTATTTTTTTCCCTATAAATAACTTATGATTAGAGGTTATTTACCAAGCTAAACAAATAAAAAATAACACCTACCACTCCTTTTTCCACCACTTCCTTAAGTTTAGAGCGTGTCATTTTGGGCTCCTAAGGAGGGGAAAACGAGAAGAAACGAGTCAATAAAAATCATCGTGTGATCCTTGGGTTTTGAGACGCTGCCCTGGCCCCCAACTGTCAGACTATTTACAGAGCCCCCAGAGACCTGCCCCACATCGCCAGTTTACAGGGAGCTCTGCTCCGTGACAAACGGATTACTCACAAACATCGGCATATCTTCCGTCTCACTGATGGCTGCTTTCATCATCGCTACCACGTGTTCATTTGTGATTACTTCCTGGAGAAAGATAAAATTTCACTTTATGCAACAAAGATGTGTCTTCTAGATAATACTCATGTCTCTGTAATTCTGCTAGATACTCAAACAGCTTCAGATTGGGGGGATGCAAGGGAACTGAAAGCAAAGAAGCAAGTTGTGGACAAAAGCACACAGCTCCAAACACTGCAGCAGCGAACAGGCCAACCTCATTAGCTGCTTTGGGGAACAGGAATGGCTCACATAAAGAGAGATCAGTGAGGTACTAGATGCTTAAGAGAAACAGTAATAAACAACAAAGGCTTTGTAAATAGCTGTGTTGCTACATATCAAAGAACAGTATTTGCATATGTGCAAAGTACTGCAAACTGTTAACCCACGAAAGGGTAAATCCAGTGTGAACGTTAGTCCTGAATGTGCTAAACAATACACTGAACATTCAAACCAGTGGAAGGAAGCAGAGGGACAGTTTACCTTCCCAGTTAAGTTCTTTACCGTGTGTTCAGATTCCAAACTCGTGCTGAGTGTAAAGAGAAAGCTATCTTGGAATGTGAAATGTTCTGCCCCGGGTCCTCACAAAACGAGTCAGTCACATACCAGGCAGGAGTCGGGAACTTCCGGGCCATTCTCATTTGCTTCCCGAGCTCTCCGTCTTACTCACGTGGAGGATGTTCCGCACGTTGACGGCCGTCAGGTTGTGCTGCTTGGCGCCGTCCTCCAGGGTGCGGTCCAGCACGTCGTCCAGCTTCAGGTCACACGCCCCTTCTTCCTGACCCTTCCCGTCTCGCTTCCGCTTGGTCCCCTTCTTCTTCTTCTGCCGTTTCTCACTTTCTTCATTGTCTTGCTCCTCTGCAAACAAACCAAGAACATCACCAGAATCTCCAAACAACTGCTCCCAGAAAGAAAAACAAGCCGCTGCTGTCTGGCCTGGACATCCAAGTCGACTTTGAGGTGGTCGTGACGGAGATGGCAGAACTGTCACCGTAACAATCTCTAACACTCACTGAATACTTATCTCATGTCAGTCTTCTACACACATTATACGTATTAATTCACTTGTCTCTCACAGCAACCTTATGACGTAGGGACTATTCTTGTCCCCACTGTACAGATGAATAAACTGAGGCAGAGGTAAGAAACTTTCCCAAAAGCTAGTAATGACAGCCATGTTTGGAAGCCAAGCACTCCCGCTCTAGAATCTGCAGTATTAACCAGCACTCTACAGATAGTACATCGGAAACCCTGGGTTTGTGGCCCCGTTCTGGGTTACCTTGGCAATAGAGCCCCATTTTTTTCTTTTGTAAATACAGATATTTGCCCATCAGGGATGCCATGGAGATTAAGCAAAATTTTACACACACACACACACACGCTGTGTAACCAATGAAACAAATTACAAATAAAATGTCTATTATAATACTATTCAGTCTAGAAAAGAGAAAAACACAGAGCAAATCAACAAAAACTCTACTCTGAACTATATAAATAAAAAAGGGACAAAATGTCGCTACTCTACAAGAAAGGAATACATATACAACCAGACAAAAAGAAAAACTTTTTTTTTAAAGGAGGGCGCAGCTCACAGTGGCCCATGCGGGGATCAAACCAGCAACCTTGGTGTCAGTAGCAACGCACTCTCACCAACTGAGCTAACTAACTGGCCACCCTAAGAAAAACTTCTTGATTATTAGAATCTGGTAAGATTATCACGCAACTCCAAAATGAGGCTCCCATCTGATATTTTTGGTCAGCTTCTGTCTGAAAACAAGGGATTAAAGACGATTAATATCAAGTTGACCTTGTCTGTTTAAAAGACTTCATAACCTTCAAGCTGCACCCTGGCAGTATTTACTCAGTGAAAAATTATTAGTAACTTCAAACAATTGCTTTTGCACTTGTGACTATATATCAAGAATTTGTTAACTTTCAATGCAATAATTCTTCTTATGGAAATAGTTAGACATGCAAAGACACTGGAAGAATGAATAATTAAGTTATTAATTTGAACATTAATTATTTTACCAAAAACACAGAAAACTGCTAAATGTCCAATGTTAAAGGAACAGTTAACTGAACATTGGTACATCCCTACACCAGACTGTTACCGAGCCACTAAAAATTGCCTTTTTGGGGCAACCGGCTGGCTCAGCAGGTTAGAGCGTGGTGCTCTTAACAAGGTTGCCAGTTCGATCCCCACATGGGCCACTGTGAGCTGCGCCCTCCACAACTAGACTGAAACAACTACTTGACTTGGAGCTAATGGGTCCTAGAAAAACACACTTAAATAAATAAGTTTTAAAAAGAAAAGAACAAAGTTGAAGACGCAGACTACCTGATTGAAAGACTTCCTATAAAGTCAGTAATCAAAACTGTGTGGTTTTGGGGGGGAAGGTCAGACACAGATCAATGGGCCAGAGTAGAGTCCAGAAAAGACCCCCACAGATACGGTCAAATGATTTTTGCATATAGGTGCAACAGTAACTCAATGGAAAAGGGAATCTTTCCAACAAACAGGCTGAAACAACTGTACATCCGTATGCAAATAAATAAATCTCAAATATGCCTCACATTATACAAATATTAATTCAAAATGGATCGCATACTTAAATGTAATATGCAAAACTAAGCAACTGCTAGAAGAAAACAGGAAAAACAACAACTTGGTGACACTGCATTAGGCTGAGCTCCTTATTATGACACCAAAGGCATAGCCCATAAAAGTAAAACCTAAAGCAGTTCCCCAGGACTAACGCTGAAACAATTTGAGCAAAATAAATAATGACAGTATTGCACTATAACTCAAATAATAAAATAAATATCCACGAGTCCATACTCATAAAAATTGAATAAACGCATAAATAAATGAGGGACAAGGGACAGCTCTTCTTTACAGAAAAATTCCCATTAATAAATGTCAAAGGAATGAGAGAAATTGAAAATCACCATTAAACAACACCATAAAACTGATCCAGGCGATCCAAGGGATGTTAAAAATTAGTGGTTAAAACTTTGAAGAGAAACAGGGTATGTGCAGTTTCAAAGTATCTCCTGCAAGTTATGTAGTAATTACAAAAGGAATAAGGCAAACAACAGAATCGTGAACAAACATTTCACCAAAAAAATCCACACATGGCAAATAAACACAGAAAATATGCTCCATATCACTATTCATTAGGGAAATACGAGTGAAAACCTCAGAGAAATACACCTACTAGAACGAATAAAACTGAAAAGTCTGACAACGGCTGGCAAGGATCAGGATCAACTGTAAATCTCACACACGCTGGTGGGAACACAAAGTGGTGCAGTCACTTTGGAAAACAGTTTGGCAGTTTCTATCAAGTGAAACATACATTTACCATAAGCCCCAGCAATGACACTCCTACTTATTTACCCAAGGAAAACGAAAAACTTAGGTCCATCAAAGGCCTATATGTGACAGCAACTTTAGTCACACAGGCAGAAACTGCAAACAACCCAGATGCCCTTCAGCTGGTGAACAAATAAACAGACTGTGGTATCTCAATGCAATAAAATGCTACTGAGCAACGAAGCGGAACGTGAATGGATCTCAGAAGCATTACACTAAGTGAAAGACACCAGATGCAAAAGGCTACATGTGCTGTGACACCATAGGTATACATGACAGTGTGGAACAAAACTATAAGAACAGAAATGAGATCAGAGGCTGCCAAAGGCTGAACACGGAGGGCTGCAAGGGGGAAAGAGGGAACTCGGGTGGGGGGGGGCGCGAGGAAAGTGTTCCATACACTGACCGTGGTGGTAGTTACACATTTTTCAGAACTCACTACATAAATTTTATTGCATATAAGTTATCTTAATAAAGCTGACATTAAGAATCAATATAACCCTTCACATTAACACAATACAGGAGAAAAACCGTATCATCTTAATAGAGATTAAAAAAAAAAAAAAGCATTTAACAAAACTCAATATATGGTAAAACTGTCCAAAAACTAGGAAAAGTGTTTTCTTAAACTGATACAATATAGAAACAGCCCATAACTACTGCCATACGTAATGGAGGGGTTCGGAACACCTTCCCCCAGGTTCAGAAGCCAGACGTGGCTGCCCCCATCACCACCTGCGCCCTCCACAGTAATGGAGCGCTAGCATTGGCGGTACGATCCACGGGCACGCACTTTAAAACCATGTGTTAAATCGAATAAAGCAGGCTCTCCTCACGTGCTTGTATGCACTATATTTCACAATAAACAAAGCAGTTTTCAGGCGGCCGAGTCCTACAACCGGCCGATTCCAGCCAGCGGAGACAGCGAGCGCACGTGTTCGCCCGAAGGTCTGCGCGGGACCGTCCACAGCAGCACCACTCACGGCCGCCCACACCTGGAAACTTTCCGCACGCCCGCCCGTTCAGAATTGAATGGATAAAGAAAATGCAGAATATTCAAACAACAGAATACTGCAGAGCAATAAAATGAGTCACCTGCAAGCACATAGTGTGGACCGATGTCATAAACATAATGCTGAGTGGGAAAAGGCAGTCACAAAACGTATGATTCCATTCACGTAAAGCACAAAACCGAGGAGCCGGTCCATGCGGCTGGAGGGAGGGACCGGTGGCCCGTGGGTAGGGTGCTGGTAATAACTGAAAAGGGCGGACTTTGGGGTACTCATAACATTCAATCTCTGGAAACTCAGTGAACTTGGATGTCTTAGGACAGGCACCGTTTTCTGCATATTATACTTCAATAGCGGTTTTTAATTTAAAAAAAAAAAAGGACAGAAAAGGAAAGCCTACCCATTGGAATAAAGAGTCCGTCATCCTCTGCCTCCTCCTCAGCTCGGTGAGCTGCAGCCCCGAGGGGCTTTCCTTCAGGGCAGGCACCCACATCCGGCCGAGCTGCTTTCCGAGGCTGGGCTCCTGGTCGGGCAGCGTGGCTGCCTGATGGCGGCAACGGCATCTCCCCTCCAGGATGCAGCTGAGGTTTTCCTGGAAGAATCACAAACACGGCTTCACACTTTGCCGTCCTGTCACCCTCTGCTGTGGAAACTGGCATCTTGCTCCAGTCCTTTTCGTCAGGTAACCATTAACGATGCATACACTATGCCGCATCCCTCGCTCTTAAATAAAGTGCTTTGCTCTTAAAATCCTCCTCCCTCCTTGACTCTTACTGTCGCCTCTGTCCTTCCTTCTCTGGAATCTTCATCAACCCAAGGCTACCTTCTCCCTCCACACTCCTTTCCATGAAGAACCACCACCACTAACGCTTGGAACATGTCTAGTCCTACCTCTTTCCAAACTTCAATCTCGAATTTGTTGCCCCTTGAGGGCCCCAGTGTCACCTCATACTCCACATACCCAGAGCTGAACTCATTTTCAGCCCCTCACATACCTTCCCCGGAAGAAGGCTGCTTCACCAGCCCCAATCCAGGTATGTCTAATGGTACTGGTCGGTCTCTGAGCCACATTCTGCCTTTGTCATGTCTCTAAGATACGTCCTTTCTTCTCTGTCTTTATTGTCAGCACCCATTCCGATCCTTTATAAGCCCTCAAGGGAACAACAGCAAGGCTCTGAGTGATTGAAGCCGCCACACTTCCCCACAAACACAGCACCCCACACGTTTGCAGCACGTGCTCTTCCACTTCCACGCCTTCCCCACGATCCATCAGAACCTAGCGATCCTTCAAGTTCCAATTTCAAAAGCCCTCGTGAGCTGCACCACACTCTCCAGCACTTGATCACGTACTTACTGTCTTACCTGCTCCAAATGAATTGTGTGTCTATGTCCTGTCTTTCCAACTGCACTACAAGCTTCCTGAGGTCACAACTACGCCTCCTGCTTCTTTTATGCTCTTAGCAACCACTAAGTCCAGGAAAAGTTCAAATACGTGAGTATGAAAAGCAAAGCCCTTCACAACCTAAACACGGCCTCCTGCTCTGAAGCCATGTCTCACTTCTAACCATGTCGCCATCCTCCCCTGCCTCTGCAGACTGTCCGTGGCCCATGCCTGCCCATGCCACCATTCTGTCATCTCTGAGGGTTCTGTCACCTCTGCAGAGCCTTTCCCCATGTCCCAGGTAGTGTCTCTCCTCCACAAGCCCCAGTTCACGGACACCCACCAAGTCACAACTAAGTGGCCACACATAGTTCCCCTCTGGACACGACAGGATACGAGAAAGAAACAAACCCAGAGGAGCAGCTAAGGAATGAGAGGGGAGAAGAAAGTCTCCACCCATTCCCCAAGTTCACTGCTGACCCATAGGAAGACCGCAGTTCTAATTCCAAACCAAATCGGCACCGCTGGCAGAAACACGTATCCTGTCGAGGCAAAGCCGAGCGTGCAGACACGAGGAAAACATGGCCTGAGGACCTGGCATCTCTTACCTCCTTCCTCCTTCACTTCCTCACTGGCTTCCCCTGCAAAAGGCTCCTTTGTCATAGGACGATCACCTCTGTCTTCTTGGGTAACTGCCTTGGGCCTGAGCGTCACTTTCTTCCCTCTCCTTGAGCCAGTGGCCTGGAGGTTTTCTTTCCCCATGTGTGTAGCAAGGGGCTGGGAGGACTCCGAGGACGGGACGGTGAGTCCCTTAGAGGTGGCCGCATCAACAGCTTCCGGAACGAGTGCACTTGTGTCCTGGCTGAGTTCCCTAGAGCTCAAAGACGGACCGTCCACACCCAGCTGCTGTCCTGCAGCCGGCACAGACTGGACTTCAAGGCCAGCTGCTCTGCCGTGACTTGGACCCCAGGACACAGACACGGACCCCAAGTCTTTCACCTGGTCCGAGTCTGGTTTCACGGCCGACTCTGGGGCTAAGTCATCTCCCTCCTGGTTGCCCTGATGATGTGGGGATTCTGTCACCGCAGTTCTTCTCTTCTTACTAGGCAACATTTTTAAAGTCCTACTTTGGTTCCATCCTGAAAGGGTAAAAGCAGCTTCTTACCACCCTCGTGTTAATTACGATAATAGGATTTCCTCGCACCTTTTTCACACCAAGTGCACAATCTCCCGTTAGGTGAGAGTTGAGAGACCGCAGTTAGAGCCTGAGTTGAAATCCTAACTCTACCGCAGGTTAGTAAGTTACCTTGGCCAAGGGACGTCACCTCTCTAAACCTGTTTCCTCAACTGTAAAAAATAATCGTTGCTACCTCATAGAGCTGTTATAATTACACAGTACGTGTTAGTTATTATTATTACCATCAGGAGGATAGAATAGCGTGATCCTGAGAGCAAACTGGGAGTCAAACTGTCTGGATTTGTTTCCCGAGTCAGCTTCTCTCCAGCTTTGTGACCTTGTGTAAGTCACCTAACCTGAATCTCACTTTCTTCAGCCATAAAATAAAAACAGCACTTGCATCATTAGATAGTAATGTCAATAGATAGTAAATGTCTTCTGCTGTTGTTTCCATAAAGGGGTATTTCCATTAACAGAAACAACCCAAAAGCAAAGTGTGGCTGTGTGAAGAGGTTAGGCCATGTTAACAGAAATTTCGTGTTGAAAGCAAGAGAGATTCCGACTGTTCTCTATAGTGTTACTTCTGGACTCTCGCCGTCAATTCCAACTATCACATTTTGAAGGCAACGCTAACCTAAACGGGAGAGTATTTGCTTTCATGTTATTATAGCACCTATTCGCAAATCTCCTTGATAGTACGCAGCACTTTTGTGATTGCTTCTTGTCGTCTCCCCATCTCCTCTCTCCCCAAAACGATGCACTTTTTCAAGAGAACGACTCTTTCAACCTGTCCTACGACTCAGCAGCATCTGCCCTATAGTAGAGGCTCAATGAACGTTCCCTGAATAAATGAATGAACAAAAGAGGGTATGAATTTCCTACTCAGTGCTTATTCCTGTGCAACATTCAGACCAAGAGTTAAGCATCATGTGGAAACTAACTGCATCTTTCTACCCCCCAAAAAAAAAAACCTTTACTTGATAAAATAGGTCCAAGACTAGAACAAGCTGCCGGGTATGACAGCGAGTCTTCGTCACCGACAATGTCCAATGACGGTCTGAACGCCCAGCTATCAGGGCACTAGATGAAAACACGGACCAGAGGGCAGCCAAACAGAGTTCTTTCTAACGGCAAAGAGTCTGAACAACACGGTCAGTCCTGAGCCTCCCTAACGCAGTTTCCCCGGGACACCAGGAAAGGTCTCCCCCCAACCCCCCATCAACGATGCCCTCATCTCGGTAATTACAGCTCCATAAACACGTGAAGGTTCCGCTGACCCCTGTGAGGGAGGGTGGTGCGTGGGTGAGGGGGCAGCGTAGGCGAGTCCTGCATTTCACAGACGAATTACTGAGGCCCAGAAAAGGAGGGAGAAAGGGGAAAGGGGAAGAAAGGCGCAGCCACCGTCCAGTCAGCAGCGCACAGGTCTGGGCTCCAGGCACCGAAAACACAGCAGCTCTAAGGGGCGCCCCCCTCACACACACACACACACCCGCTTTGGACACTGGAGTCAGACCAACAGCGAATGAACGCGAATCCAGAGGCAGCCCCGGCCGGGCCCCTCCTGGAAACAGATTTCAAAAAGGGATCCTAACTGCGCTGTTGCCCTCAGCGAAGAGCCCTGGCCCAAGTCCCCACTCCCAGCAAGACCCCCTCACGACTCTACCTTCTGTCACGCACCCGGCGCCAGACCCGCGCCCGCCCTCAGACCCGACCCCGCCCCAGCCCTCAGACCCGGACGCCCTCAGCCCGGACACGCTTCGCCGGGACGTCCAGCTCCCACAGCATCTTCCCGCCCCACAGCACAAGACCCGGTAAGCTCACCAGCCGGCCTGAGCCCGCGGAAACTCGGCGTCGGCACCACCGGAAGTCAGCCAACGGCAGCGACTTACGTGCGCGACCCCGAGTCGCGGTGCGCGGCGTCAGGTCGCCAAGGAGCATGCGCAGACCACTAGGCGCCATCTTCTGTAAGGGCGGAATGAAGCCGAAAGACTAGCGCGTCAGTTGCTGGCAAAAAAAATTTAAAGGCAACGCTTCGCTTTCTCGGTCCATGGAGCTATCCTACTCAAAACAAAACTGGGGTTTGAGATTCAGTGGTTTCGTTACACAACTAATCCTCTCGCGGCGCGACACCTGGAATACGGGACCAAGGAAGTGGAGAATTCATAAAATTTCAGAAAGAGGAATCCCTGGGTTACAAGCAGTGCAGTTTCCTGAATAAAGCTGTCATGGACTCAATCCATAGTAATCATTCATATCTGTATAATACTCTGCATTTTACAAAATGCTTTCACTTACATTATCATAGGTGATTTGATCTTCACAATAAACCCAATGGGACAATGGATATTATTAAACCTTCCAATTTACACAAGACAAACTTCTAGCTCAGGTGGGAAGGTGATTTCACACAGCTATACACAGCTAGCTATCCAGGGGAATCAGGTATCCTAACTAGCTTCTCATGCACCGTTCTGGTACCTGGGAATGTGCCTGGGGCATAGTTGATGTTCAATAATTCAACACCTGTGTTTTGAACGAATAAATGACTCCTAGAACCGCGTTCTTTCCACTCTTCTAGGACAGAATGCCAAAGCTGGAAAAATACAGTCAACTCTCTCATTTTACAGATGAACCACCAACAGATATTTATCCATTTAAAAATCTGTTTGACCCCATCCTGTCTGTAAACAGAATCCGACAGGATGAAAAGTATCCACAGTCAAAATGAAGAGTGATTTGATGGAATCATGGACAACCCACGAGTTGTCTGACTCTACCTGCATCACCCTAATTCTCCCAAATGCCAAGGAAGTCTCTGGAAGCCTGGAGTTTCATTTGAGTCCTGCTTTTGAACCTACAGAATACAGATCTGTTGGTTTCCTCTTCCCTCCGCCCCGTCACCCCCCCTTTCTTCTCCCCTCCCTCCTAAGCAGCCCTAAGCTCCTGCAACTTTTGGAAGAGACGTATCCAACACTGATTAACTTTGGCACTCTTCCTTACTCTTTTTATAAAAACAGCTTGAATGTACACACCACAAAATCCATCCGCTTTATTTATACAATTAAATTATTACAAGTAAATTTTTAGAGTTGTGTGTCCACCACAAGGTTTGGTCTTTAATTAGAGTTTCTTAAGTTTAAGAAAGCTTCCTATAACCTTTAGTGGTCTCAGAAATACATAACAGTAATGGCAATGGATACTGAAATGCAAGCAGTATTGAATTTTGTTATTCCAAAAGCCTAGGCACCCAGAACATTCTGCTGCTATATTAAGCCCAGGGAATTGTAATCACAGGATCTATAGAACCTCATATGATAATGTACCTACACTTCTTACTCAGGCCTCAGGGTTTTCTCCTTATAGACCCACAGCCCGTCAGTGGGCGGAGTCTCATTCTTAGGCAATCTCGGCGATGGGAGGGGTCCCCTCCCCGGGATCTTCCGGAAAGGGGCGGGCCTTGCCTTCCGGAACTTTTCGGACAGAGGCGGAGTCTCCCGCCGAGGGCCGTTCGGAAGAAGGCGGGGCCTACCTCGCATCAGGACCAGTCTGCCTGCACCTGCATCCTTAGCTCAGAGCATCCCTGGAGCATCTTAAGAGGAGACCGCAGCTGGCAACCAGGGACCAGACCGTCGCAGGAGGCGTCTGCCTGATACCTTCCCCCTCCCCTGACCTAGCAGTCTACAGCGGCGGCTTCCATACTGACCGGGGGTTCCCAGAGTTTGTCTGACCGCTGCAAAAGCATTTTTATAGCGATAGCCTGTGATTACGACATGGCTGAGATCACCAATATCCGACCTAGCTTTGGTAAGTACAGCCCTGGAGCATCTTAAGAGGTAAACTAAGCCTGGGGTAGTCGACACCGTTGCAAAGCCAGGAGAGCCCAGCAGCTGGACAGGGAATGGAGCCCAGACCAGGGCCTTCAAGAGCCATCCCCGTTAGAATCGGGCCTGTGTTGGTGAGTAGCGGGCAGTGGACAGCGCCTGAACTTGAGCTGTGGGCTGCAGGGCTGGGAAGGCCAGAGCCACACGGAGGGTGGGAGGTGCAGGATGCGAAAACCTTGCGTGGTGCACCATCGGCATTGCTGGAGGTGAAAAACAGCGAGCTTCGGGAAGACGTGAACCCCTCCCTCTGGGGGAGGAGAGGTGGGGTAGGCCGAGCCCTCCCCCTTGGGGCACGCAGGGCGGTGCCCCTTCCTCCCCCTCCTACCCCTCAGGCTGCGGGGGAGGGAGGTGGCAAGGGGGATGGGGCACCAAGATGGCAGCTTGGAGACTGGGGGTTGTGTGGCTAGCAGCCAGGGGAGGCGGCGGCCTCTGGGGAGAGAGGTGCGGGGGTGGGGAGCAGAAAGGAAGCCACTCCTTAAGCCGGTCAGCCGGATGCAACGTGAGCACTGCAAGTTGTATTCTGCACCGTAATGGTGGGTCCGTCCGATGCCTCCAAATGGCGCTTGGTGCTGCTGGGCTGGGGGATGACGTGATGTCTATTCCTGGGCCTCCTGGCAGCGCCTAGGCGCTTCCTCCCGGGCCTTTGTTCCCTGTTTCCCTGGGCTGGCTTGCTGGCTTTTCAAAAAGGGGGACTCACCCGCGCTGGCGCTGGCAGGGGCCCGATCCAGGCCCGAGGGGGAGGGGCGAGAGAGGCCGAGCCCGGGGGAGGCCGCTTTGTGTACCAGAGAAAGCATTACGTCATCTCGCGCCGCTGGTCCCCGACCCAGCCCGATGGGCTCCAAGATCAGTTACATTCCCTGGAGCAGAGTGGAGTGGAAAATAGGGGAGACGATGGGAAAGAAAAGCTCGAGAAGCAAGTTTTTCCCCCTTTGGAGATTCCCCCAAAATAGGCTAGGGCAACAAACTTCCTGTGCTGTGCTCTCCTGGTGCAAAAATGAAAAAGAATTACCCAGCTTCTCCATCAGGTCGCCCCCAGTTTGGGTGGTAGAAGCCAGTTTGAGTGCTGTCAACCTGGGGTTCGTTCCTTCATACCCCTAAGAGATCCTAACACTCAGACAATCTGGAATGTTAGGGTGGGGCCGCAGTCCCACCAGGAAATGGCTTTTCTCACTCCCCAGTAAGGGGTCCGTGGAAATAAGCAGAACTCTGTGCAGAACTCCCTCAATATCCAGAGACTACAGGAGAGGACATGGGGTCAGGGAGAGTCTGCAGACAACAGATCACACCTCTAAGTGCTTGTCCCACGGACTCCCAAGGCTAAATCTTTATGGTGTTTCTTTCTTCCCCTTCACCTTTGCATCTTCCCTCCTTCAGTCCCAAATTTCCAAAACATGTCCCTTTTGCAGTCGGACTGCACTCCATGATTTTCTTTCTGCACTTTCCTTTTCTTCTTAGGCCTTCTTGCCAACGTATTTCTTCTCTAATTGCAGTCCCAAGTTCCTTGGAAAGTGAATGGTGTGGAGTTTAATGTAATGATTTACTGTAGAGGGAAAAGAGAAAAGAAATTATATCGGCCTTTCACATACTACATTTCATTAGATCCTTACAAATAGCCTCTGGTGTTGGTATTATATCTATTTGCCATATGAGGAAACTGAGGCTCAGGGAGATACAATAAAGTCAAAGAAACTGGTGAGGTCATGGTAGGATTTAAACCAATATCCAGTTGATGGCAAAGATCATTCTCATTTCACTGTATCACACCGGCCTCCTTGACAGGGAAAGGCTGTTTTAATAAAGGGAGTGTCAATAACAGGTCAGATCAGAAGCTGACCGAGTTGGGCATAGCCCCGATGGGTCGTGCAGGTCTTTTGACCTGTACAGAGGGTCTCCCACATAGAGAACTGCCACTTCTGACTTTTTCAAGTGTCCCAGAGCACTTCATTTCAAACGCCATAGCTCTTGGGAGATACACCAAGCCAACACTCCCATTTTCCATGACCTTGGAGGACAAAAGGAACAAGCAGCCCGGGTCACTGCAATTTACAACTACTTTGAAACACACTTCAGCCATTAGGTCCAAGCTCTTTTTCCCACCGAGCTTTTGACGAAAGCAAGACAAAGAGTTCTGATGATTTTTCTACTTCACTGCCTTGAGTGTGGGGGAGAGAAGCAGGGCTTACGGAACGATCAAATACAGAAGAAAGTGGGGCAAAGGTGGGAAACAAGGTGGGGGAGGTCTCCGAGGTGATCACCTCGGGCAGATGGATCTGTCCGTTTCTCTTGTTTTCCTTCTCTGACCAATGAAAGGTGAGAATCCTTCATGTTCTCTCTTACCCACCCCGCCTCCATCTTCTAACAGTAAAACTTGAGGCCTGGGAAGCAGCAGTGGGTTCCCTCAAGATCACAGAGTAAATTTATGGTAGAGCCAAAAGGGTCACATAGGTATCTCCCAACGAGGGCCTTTGTATCTCCCTTTCAAATAAGTCTCGAAAATATACCTGTCTTGGTAGTTCCCTGTTTTCCTCTTCGCATGGAGATAATCAATGTTCAGTTTCATGAATCAGTAGCAAACAATTTTCAGGAAAGCTCCTGATTGATGAATAGCCATTTTTGCAGCTTGTGCCCATTCTGATTGACAACTGAAACCTATCAATTGTTCAAACAAATATTTCCTGAGCCCGTATCAGATGCAGGAGACTCGGGGATTCAGTGATGAACAGGGTGTTATTTCTCTTACTCTCCAGGCTGAACGCCCCATTTTGTGAACCCTCTCCCTCATAATTCATTCCACCTAATACTCTGAGAATAACCACTATTATTATTCAGCACGGCATGGACAATTGCAGTGACCCATGCTCCTTGTTCCTTTTGTCCTCCAATGCCATGGATAATTGATTTATTTGTTAATAGCTTTACTCTTTATCTAGATTATTTTAAAATGTAAGCCCTTCTTTTTTTCATAGAACCATGAAATGTCTGAAGTAGAATAAACATCAGACATTTAGTGCAGTCCTCATGGAAGAAATCCCTTTTAGAATATGCCTGACCAGGGGGAATCCAACCTCTGTTTGAAAGTTTTCAGTTGGAGATGGATCTAGACTAATCAGCTTCAGTGAATGTAAGGGGGAAATAACCCCAAACCTAATTATCTAACTCAGGGGTCCAACTTGAGTGGGAAAAGGTAGACAAGAGAAAGGAAAGGGAAGGAATCTGTCTCTTTTTAGTAATTCATTCATTCAACAAATATGTATTAAGTGCCTACTATGTGTTTTTAGTGCTGGGGATACAGAAATGAACAAAAGAGACAAAACCTGTCCATGAAACTTACCTTCTAGTGAAGATAGACAATAAATGGCAAAATTATACGAGTGTGTGTGTGTGTGTCTATATGTATTCTCGTGTTTGTGTGTGTGTCAGAGAGAAGACGTGGAGAAAATTAAGCAGGGCTACGAAGTGTGGCTCTCGGAGGTGGAGAAGGTTGCACTTTTAAATAGGTGGTCAGGGAGGGTCTTATTAAGAAGGTAACATTTAAGGAAAGATCTGACATTTTCCACCGTCTGTTTTTTCTATTTAAAGTTTTTCTATTTTAAATACCTGGGAGCTGAAATTTGGAAAATATTTTAAAAGTACTTAGACCCAGAGTTCTTCTTTTTACTACCCACCCACTCTACACCCCCCCCCCTTGAGCATCCTACTAAAACCATCCAAGGTCAAGCCCACATCCTTCCACCCCGTATGTCAGTCAGTCAGTTAACACAGGCCCACTGTTGACAAACCCTGTACTGGATGCTGTGGAGTGTCCTTCTGAAGCCAGACAGCTTGTGCCCTCGTGTAACAGTTGAGGTGAAGGGGTTCCCATGTAAAAGGTGACCTTGTAACACTTACAGGGCAGCTTCAAGTCTATATGAGCTAAGCAAGTCCGTACATACTGAGGAAAAGCCAAAAAGAACAGGAAGGCAGGTAGGGCACGTCAGGAAGGCTTTCTGGGGAAGGTAACTTCCATCCAGGTAACGGTTCCATCCAGGTAACTTCCACCCAGGTTTGGTGGAAAGGGAGAGCCATGCATTGATTGAAGAGGGTGGGAGAGGGCAGCTTGAAGATGGGGGAGAAGTTTAAAGCCCCGATGAGCCCATTTGGCTTGGGAGAGTAGGTTGCTGACGAGCAGAGGAGCTCAGGCCAGGGCTTGAGGTCCACCTGCCTTGACGCTTCTCTGGTCTCCACCTTCAGATGTGTCACCCGTGGTGGCCGGCCTCATCGGGGCCTCCGTGCTGGTGGTGTGTGTCTCGGTGACCGTCTTTGTCTGGACGTGCTGCCATCAGCAGGCGGAGAAGAAGCACAAGAACCCCCCATACAAGTTTATCCATATGCTCAAGGGCATCAGCATCTACCCAGAGACCCTCAGCAACAAGAATAAAATCATCAAAGTGCGGAGAGACAAAGATGGCCCTGGGCGGGGAGGTGGACGAGGGAACCTGCTGGTGGACGCTGCCGAGGCCGGCCTGCTGGGCCGGGACAAGGGTCCCCGAGGGCCCAGCTCTGGAGCTTGTATGGACCAGCTACCCATCAAAGTGGACTATGGGGAAGAACTAAGGAGCCCGATGGCCAGCCTGACCCCTGGGGAGAGCAAAACTACTTCTCCATCCTCTCCAGAGGAGGACGTCATGCTAGGATCCCTCACCTTCTCGGTGGACTATAACTTCCCCAAAAAAGCCCTGGTGGTGACAATCCAGGAGGCCCACGGGCTGCCGGTGATGGATGACCAGACCCAGGGCTCTGACCCCTACATCAAAATGACCATCCTTCCCGACAAGCGGCACCGCGTGAAGACCAGAGTGTTGCGCAAGACCCTGGACCCAGTGTTTGACGAGACCTTCACCTTCTACGGCGTCCCGTACAGCCAGCTGCAGGATCTGCTGCTGCACTTCCTCGTCCTCAGCTTTGACCGCTTCTCGCGGGACGACGTCATCGGGGAGGTCATGGTGCCCTTGGCCGGGGTGGACCCCAGCACAGGCAAGGTCCAGCTGACCAGGGACATCATCAAAAGGAACATCCAGGTGAGGAGGAAGCGTGAGGTGGGGCGGGATGGTGGGTGGGGGCCACGAGATCTCAGGACGCATGGCAGGGAAGGGGATGGAATGGGTGGCAAAGAGGGGCTGTAGGAGGAAGCCCTCAGCCGTGGCCTGGCGGTGGTCTCCTCTAAGGAGCGCCTTCCTGGGGAGACGATGGGCAGGTGGCTCCTGAGATGCACTTAGTGGTGGGCACCCTGATGCTGTGCCCAGCTCCCGGGGAGCAGACTGGACCCCCAGTCATATCAAGGATATAGGGGCTCATTTCTTCTCCAAAACATGTCGTCCTCCAGCGAACTTATTTCTCACAGCTGAAAAATGGTGAAAAGAGTTCAGTGATTTTCCCCTCGGCTTCCCTTTCCAAGCCAAAGCTCCGGGTGTCATTCGCGTCACGTACTATACCTACGTCTTTGAATAACCATTTTATAAACGCTTTTTAATGCATCGCTTCACCTTCAAGCCTGTTCCCCAGGCCTGAAGCTTTGCCACAGACGCCAGGCCCCATTCCTCCCCGTTGGCATTAGAGGGGGCCTGAGAGCCCTCCCTCTGCCCTCCTCCCACGGCGCCAGCGCTGGGTCTTACGTTGTAACTTCAGGGGTGTAAGAAATGTACCCCCGTCCTCCACTAGTTCCTCTCCCACAAACGGGGAGGCAGTGTCCTTCTGTGCTGACGTGCTAGGGCCTCAGAGCTGGACTGCCTGGCTTCACGTCCCTGCTCACCCCCTTTCCAGCTGTGTGACATGGGTGAGGGACACTGCTAGGCTTGTTTCCCCATGTGTAATGGAGCTGTTAAGACTGCCTTCCCGACAGGGTTAGGAGGCTCAAATGACATAATACCCCGGGGCATATTATTGCCCTGGAGGGGCTTTTACTATAGTGGGAGAGAAAGACAGACAGTCTTGGCAGTTACCGTACTGCGAGTGTGGTAGGAGCTTTGAAAGAAGGTGTAGACGTTTGGAACTCTCAGTTTCATTCTCTTTTCAGGAGAAAACATAAGTGGTTAATTGCAAGGGCTTGGAAGTCAGACCGAGTTTGAATCCACATGCCACCAGTCAGGTGACCTCGGGCAAGTGGCTTAGCTTCTGTAAGTCTCAGTTTCTTAAAGGAGTTAAGGAAGCTGATGGATTTACATCATCCCCTAGCACATAGGAAACCTTCCGTCAACTGTAACTACTGTTATTATTATTTCTATTTTTAATAACGTTTGACCCCTGGGAGATATGTGTCCTTTGAAGATGTCTGTATTTTGTTTTGACAAAGTAAAAGAAGATGGGGAGAACTGCATCAGTGGAGAAGCACATAGAAGGTTCAGGAAGGATGTCAGGGTCACTAGAAACAGCTGCCCATCTCCCAGGAAGGGCCCCGGCTGTAGGTGCCGTGCTCGCTCATCTCTTAATGCCTTTGCTGCCTGCAAGCCCACACTGGACTCAGTGGGGAGGCAAGAGCTAGGGATTGGACTAAAGAAGCTTCCAGACCAGCAGAGGGAAAGCGCCCAGTGCGCTCGCAGGTACAAGGTCTGTCCGCTGAAGAAGGCACCACACAGACACACCGAGATGGGGCAGGGGCCAGGGGCAATTCCCCCTGGAGGTGTGTTCTCACTTTCTCAGCGTTTCCAGAGGCGCCTGGCCCACTGCGGCCAGCTCCGCCCTCAGCACTGCTGCTGTCACATGGCTCTCAGCTCACCTCCCGGGGCCAAGGAAGCCCAGACATTCTGAAGAATATTAGAGGCGTTTGGTCAGGACATAAACACAGGCCCAACGCGGGGTCTAATAGACATCCTAGAGTCTTAACACAGCAGGGGTTCTCATAGCCTGGGGGGCAGAGGCCACGGGGCAGGGCAGGGCCACAAACCGCAGCCCCTGCTTTGTTGAACCCCCTCTGTCCGCTCTCCTCTCCCACCATCTCTTTTCCACAGGTTTCTGCCAGCCGCTCCTCCCCCCGCCCCCCCATTTCTAGGTTCCTCTTGGCAGTGGCTCCAGTGTTCCCCTCCCTGCCTTCATCCAGCTCTTCTCGCAGGGAGACCCTTTTCCAACACAGCCTTCCCTGTAGCCGCAACCTTGGTAAAGCTGCCAACTAGCCAGACTCCTCCCGAGTCTGATGCCCTCGCAGCCCAAGGCTGAGACGGAAGGATGGCTCTGTGCCAAGCTGCAGCTGGGAAGAGACGGCAAGGGAAGGGACTGATTTGGGCTGCGTACAAAAGAGCCTCGAATCCAGGACATGGCGTAGGGAGCACAGACAATGGCATTTGCTAAGCTGCCAGGGGCTCTTGGCAAGAGGCACATTTCTTTCCACTTTATTAACTCCCTTCGGGAGGGATAAGCCAGGGCTGGGCAACACCCCTGCTGGAAGAGGCCCCAGACAGGACACCGGAGCCTGTGCGGCCCCACTCCAGAGCCTTGCAGCCGCCCAGGCTTCCCCAGCCAGCGTCTTGGGCAGGGCCATGTCCCATCGGAGCCATGACTGTCATCTCCCCGTCACTCGTCCCTGTGATTCCCTAGCATGACAGCCTCCAAACATCTCCTGAGTCCTCCCTGCTTGGCCGAGAGTCCGCCCTTTCTGGATCTCCCCTTAGCTCATCAGTTAGAGCTGTTCCGGACTATTCCACACTCTGTGTCAGGCATCCCCTTATCATATGGGGCCAGATTATCTTCCTCCGAAGATTCCTGGGTGGCCACTGGTGAGACCTGCATTTCTCTAAGGAAGCCGCCCACTCCTCACTGCATTTCCTGGCCTGTAGCAGACAACACACGCTTGTCCTTTCCACTGGACAGTCCATTCCAGGTGAAGAAGCACAGGATTGGTCACCATTTCTGACTCTAACCAGTTCACTGCCTTCCTCCCGGCAAGCAATTATTATCTGTGGGCTCAGCCTCCCTCTAGGCTGGAGCGTGAAGCCTCCTGGGATGGCTTGTGAGAGCACTCTCAGCTCTTAGGAATATCCAAAAAGATGCAAGAAGCATTCAATCTTAACCCTTGATTACGAGTGCAAGAAGATCACAGCATAAACTCTTATCGAGATGCCCCAAATCTCCGAGTTGGACTTTGGGATTAGATTTTTTTTTTTTTCAATGGCAGCTTTTTTCCAAATATTTCCTTCAGATAGAAATTAAAGTGACTTTACATTCCCATAATAAATCCCCCACCAGGAGAAGGGAGGCGATACAGAGAGGGCTGGGGGATAAAGAAGAGACAGTGGGAAAGAAGTGATTTACAAAGTAGGTAATAAAGTGTTGCTCCACTTCTCCTAATTTCTGCAGGTCATTGTTTTCCAAACCTTTTCCTGTCTCTCCACTGCCAGATCTGGTGCTGCTGACCTGGGATGATGGTCATGGGAACGAGAGGATTCTTAAAATCTCAGATTTACGAGGGACCTTAGAGGTCATCCATTCTAGCCAAAGGGACTGAAAAGGGAGAAAGAAAAAGGAATGTCAAGTTTCCAGGAACAATAAAGAAGGTTGCTATGCATGAGTATTGGGGCGGATACAGGGGGGATGTGCTTGAACATTAAGGCTTTTGTTTCTTTTGTTTTCCCATGATTGTGATTTATGTGGATGGAGGTGGCCCTTAGCTGGACTTCCAGCCCCAATAACGGTTTATTGAGGATGTGTGCGTCCACCTAGTGCAAAGACTCTGGCCAGAAAATCACTCTGGAAGGGGCTCTGCTCATTAGAGGAAACCGAGAAATAGACTGCTCCCTCGCCAAGTGTTGCCTTCCTCTGAATGTCTCTAGGACCCCCGCTCCTCGCTCCTGGTCTGTTTTCCACTGAGGGAGGAGGATCCCGCCCTCTGAGCGCCAGGCCTCCCTGCTCTGTCAGGCATGGCTAACACCCTTGTCCCCTTCCTCCGCCTTTTGCTTCCCGGCCCCTCAGCAGGGCCTTTGCCTCACTAAGCAAGGGGCTGGGAAACAGAGCTCGCTCCCAGCCCGTGACAAAGAGCCATTGACAGTGATGCTTGGAGTGGGATTGGGTGGAACGAGAAGTGGGGGAGGTGAGGGGACGGACGTGAGACTCTGGTCTTCACTGCAGAATGGAATAGCATTCAGGTGGTGGTGTGGCTGCGGATGTGGGCATCACAGAGCGGCAGGCACTCTGCCCAGGGAAAATACCAAAGGCGAAGGGGGATCCGGTGGAGAACAGTTGCCTGAGGAGCGATTTTAGGGGAGAAAAGTATTAAAAGGAGTCGTCCGCGTCCTCTGAGTAGGGAAGGTGCGTGGGGGCTTAGAGGAGGAAGATTTGGCTGTAATGGATGATGTAGGAAACAGAGTTTTAGATAAATAATCGGGAAACCTAAAGCCTAGTCCTGCAGTCAATGTTATTTTTACAAGTTAAACCCTTCTTTTTTACGTCAAATCTTTTTGCCCCACCTATCCTCCTTCTGTATATAAAGTTAGAACCATAGCTACAGATTGCGTATTGAACACTTAGATACCAGTATTCAAGGGTGGCCTCAGACATAGACATCAGATCCAGTTAACATTTCATTATTTATGGAAATGAAGGGGAGCAGTGGCCCAAATAATCCATAGGTTCTTTCTCGCCCCGCGCTGTGTGCTGGGATTTTCTGTGACATGGAATTGTCCCCTCTGTGCACTGCCCCATGTGGCCGCCACCAGCCATATAAGGTTGTAGAGCCCTTGAAGTAGAGCTACTGTGACTGAAGAACTAAACTTTCGATTTTCTTTCATTTTCACAAATTAAAATTTAAATAGATGTGTGGAGCTAGTGGGTCCTGTATTGGAAAGCTCAGTTCTGAATGTCTGGAAGGCATCTGATTTGCTTTGTCACAAGCAACACTTTCCTGCTGCCATTTGGCCGTGGCTCCTCCCAGAAGTGAGTCTACAGTCTCTGTGGTCTGATTCCCGTGGAAAGGAAGCCACCCCGCAGGGTCCTGGTTGGCACGGGCAAGCAGCCTGTCACTGTAAACTGGCTGAAGGTTCTTCCCATGGACCCAGTCAGGCACTGACAACATATATGTCCTGGGGAAGGGAAACCTGTGGAGCTTCACTCTGGCGTTGAAGAAAAGCCATGAAAATCTTTTTTTTAAATCTATTCTCTTTTGTACTTCAACTTCAAAAGCTAGAGGCTAAGTTTAAATTTTCTTCAGTCATGTTCTGTGCCTTACAAGAGACATTTCCACATGCTCCTGGTGTGAAATGGAACCTCGAGAAGTGTGTTAAGCCATGTGAAATATTATCAGAGTTCTTCCCTTGAGAGGACTTGAGGTTGATAAAGCATAGACTCAGGGTTTTTTCCCCCCTGTTTTTCACTAATGAGCTCGTTAAATTATTTACTACTGCACCAGACACACCTGAGCAGGTAGAACACGAGACTGCGAGCTTCTTGAGGAGAGGGTTCCTGATTGTCTAGCTTTGCATAGCTGCTGGCAGAGTGCCTGGCCCTTAGTAAGTGCATACAGGATAAGTCATTTTGGAGGGTATGTAAGGCTGGTGGTGAGAAGAGTCTATTTTTGCTCAATCTAAGAATTCCTGACGTAAGTGACATTTCGTTGAAGCTATAAAGACTATAAGGAATCAGATTTGATAGTCGGGGAATGAAGTTGTCCTAAATTTAACTTATTATATCCCCTACTTCCTGTTGTTTTCCTTATCCCAGCCCCAGCCCCACTTCCTAAGCTAGAAACTTGAGAAATAGCCCTGCATCTCTTCCCTCTCCCTCACACGGCCATCCAAGTAGCCACCAAACCTAGAAAACCCTGACGACTCTTCCTGAGACACAGCTCCCCTCCGTCCATCTCCTCTGCTCTAGCCCCGGTTCCAGGCCTCCCCGTAGCTGCCTGAGCCTTGCAGCAGCCCCTCCACTGAGCTTTCTGACTTTGACCTTTGTCCACTGCAGTTCACTCTCCAGCTTTCACGACAATCATATTATTACTAAGATGGTAACAACCACGACGGTCACTTTGTCACTCGTGTGCTGACAGACCTCCTCTGGACTGGGCTGACTCTGCTGCTTGTTCCAGTGTCCCCACGGCCCTTCAGCCTCCCCTCGCCCCCCCCCCGCTCCCCCCACCGCAGGTTCCGGGCACATCCCTCTGGCCAGGCACCCCAATACCAGGCACACGGCCCCTTCTCGCCCTTCCCTGAACACCACGTACCCCTTCAGGACCCAGTGCCTTTGTCCCGGCCATCCCCACCACTCCGCCGGCCATGACCGCCCCCCCTGCCTGTTGTCTCACGGTCCCTCACTCACCCTTCATAAACTCATCCCAGACGTCAGCTGGCAGAGCCTGCCCAGGGCCTCCCGGCAGCACTTAGACAGGCTTGTTCCTTCTCGGCCTAGTTCACGTTTGCTCACATCTCTGTCTCTTCTACCCTCGGGAGTCCTGTCAGCGCTGGCTGCCCCACCCCGGGCATGGAGTAAGTATCCAAATGTTTAAAATGTTCTCGGAGGACTAGAGGTTTTTCAAGCTCAAAATAGGGCCTCGATGAAACTTAGAGACGGGAGACAAAGACGTGGGCGGAGGGCGGGAGCCAGCCGGGCTGAGGAAGACATGAAGTGCGCACGATACAGGGTGGCTGGTCACCCTGGGAAATGGAGGGACAGGCTCCAGAAAGTTCAGGGACTCGCCCACGGCCAGGTGATGCGAACGTGGCAAGGTTGACTCAGACCCACATTTCCAACCTCCCACGGGACAGTCTTCAAAGCGTTTTTATCACAAGAACCAAGTGAGAGAATAAGAGAGAATGTACTCGTCGGGCGGACCATGGCATTTTACACAGGTTAACTTCCCGAATCTTCTTCCTAAGCCCGTGCGTTGCATAGTTTTTATCTCCATTTTATAGATGAGAAACCAAAGTACAGCGTTGTCAGGGACTTGTGCTGGGTCATACAGGTGACAAGTGGCAGCAGGACGTGAATCCAGACCAGGCTGGGCTGTCTGTCCATGCAAATGGTTTCATGTAGTGTCACCACCCGCATTAGCACACCTCCCTCCCTGTTCAGTGCGACGGTAACAGCTTTACACGACGGGCACCTGCTGAGCTGAGCGGCCTTCTCCCCACGCTCCCTCTTGGGGCTGCTCTTCCCTGCCCTCCGCCCGGGCCTGCGCCTGCTGGGTTCTCACCTGTTGCTTCTTCTCCACAGAAGTGCATTAGCAGAGGGGAGCTCCAGGTGTCTCTGTCCTATCAGCCCGTGGCCCAGAGAATGACAGTGGTGGTCCTCAAAGCCAGACACTTGCCGAAGATGGATATCACCGGCCTCTCAGGTAGCAGCTATTTACTCCAACCTATTTCTAACCTTCGGAACAGACCCTGCCTCCTGCCCGTGACCCAGACACGCCCCCACGTTTCAGGCCCCTCCCGCCTTTCACGCTGCACCTGTCCGTCTCTCTGCCCCTCTTCCTGACGAATATCTAGGTTATAGACTTTCTTAGCCAGGGAGGTGCTTTGGGTGAGCAAATGGGGTCATTACCTTCGGCGAGGTACCCTAAATGGCATCCTGCCTGGTGCCGGGCCCTCCCTGCTCCGGGTGAGACGTCTCAAAAGGGCTGCAGGCAATTGTTAGTCTCTGTGTCCTTGAAAGCGCTTCCCGGTGGCATGGGGTTTCTTCAAACCTGACTCGAGGAGGTTATTCTCTTCTCTTGGTTCCCCGGGGCCCTCGTCCAGGCGGGCGGACTGAAACCCAGCCAGCGTGCATGTTTGTGCCATCACCCAAAACCACGTGGGGGTGGCCACCAAAGAGACAGACAGGATCCCCCCCTTCCAACACTAGACCACATCTCCTAAGAGAGGACCGTGTCATAGGCCTGTCTCCCTTTTTCTTATCTCTTTGGGGGACCCAGATCCTTATGTCAAGGTGAACGTCTACTACAGCAGAAAGCGCATCGCCAAGAAGAAAACCCATGTCAAGAAGTGCACTTTGAACCCCGTCTTCAATGAGTCTTTCATCTATGACATCCCCACTGACCTCCTGCCCGACATCAGCATTGAGTTTCTCGTCATCGACTTTGATCGCACCACCAAGAACGAGGTGGTGGGGAGGCTGATCCTGGGGGCGCACAGCGGCACCGCCAGTGGTGCCGAACACTGGAGAGAGGTCTGCGAAAGCCCCCGCAAACCTGTGGCCAAGTGGCACAGTCTGAGCGAGTACTGATCCTGTGCCCCTCACCGCTCCCCCCGGGGCCGGGCTGGGCAGGGACGTGGCGGGGAGAGGGGTGACAGAGAGAAGTGGACTCGAGACCTCATTTTAGTTGTAGAAGAAAATTTCGTACAAAACAAAACCCCACAAAGAACATCCCACATGACCACAGCTGCAGATCAGTTCTTAGCGATGATGATTTTTCTCCTTTGCAAGGCACTAGAAATTCTTTTTTTTTTTTCAATGGGGGGAAAAAAAGAGAGGGAAAGACCTCTACAAGTCTATATATAACAATGTAACCTTATACTTGCATGTCTAATACAAACTGAAGAAAGTAGCCTAACTGCCAATATCAAGTTACAGATTTTAACCCATGAAAATTGTGTTTTGTGCCGACTTGTATTTGCTGATGACCTGAAATTGGCCTCTTTTTATTGGGCTTCTCTGGAGTTACTCTCACTCCTCACCTCTGCAAAAGAGTATTTTGCTCTTGTAAGACCTCACGTGTACATCATCACCACCTCCTCTCCCTATTACCTCTTACTTCTCCGCTCTTGGAGCTCAAGGTCCACAGGTCCGTTAGCCAAGCAAGAAACAAAGGTGGGATGGATTAGACAGCATGTGTGGGAGAAAGGGTTTCTGAAAAATGGGGTGTTTTCGCCATCGGAGCTCCTGCTATGAAGGGGTAGACGGCAGTCTGTGGTTAGATTGTGATAAAGCGCATGGGCCCATCCGACTTAGGAGGTAGAGCTGGGTTCACAAAACTAGATGACTTCTCCAAAAAGAGCTTTGGAGACTTCCAACTCAGCGGTAGGACAGTTCCAACAAACAGCCCCGCTGATCCCAAACGCTCTTTGCAGGTATGAGGACGAAGAGAGAAGTGAGATGACTGTGACCCCCACCCCTCCCTTTGCATCTCTGTATGGAGGGCGACAGCCATTCCTTGGTCGATGGGTTAGAAATCATCAGAGGTTTGAAAGATTAACTTGGCCTTTGTTTTTCCAGAAATGCGACTCTTGAGAAGCTTTAGTGTCTTCTCAGGTAGCTTAGATGTGATCAGTTTTGCTTCAGAAGGCAACGGGCCTTCCTTCAAAGATTCTTCTCCTTAAAATTTTCAGTAATGGCTCTTAAAAATAACAGTGTGACGCCACGAGTCATTCATGGTGACTTGGATTCTTTCAGGATGTCCTTTCCCTCAAAACAAAGTGCTTGGTTCTCGGAACTTCCGGGCCTCACAACAAGGTGGAGGGAAGGGGGAACCACAGGGTTCTATGCTCGTCCTGGAGACATCGCACACCCTGCGGGGATGAGACGTCAGCCTCCTTACCCCTCGTCCAGCCATGGATCTAAGGCTGACGCTTCAGGTGGCAGAGACTTAAGTCACTGACGATAAGGAAACTTGGGTAGGCAGGAGATATTTTTGCCAGCCCGGAGAGGAACTCAGATAAGCAGCACCTTGAAGCAAGGCCTGAGAGATTAGCTGAGGTGGAAGATCCACTCCCATGCCCGAACCCCACTTTCTAACTTGCTTCTGAAACGGGGGTTGAAAATCTGGGTCTCCGTGGCGGGAGTGGGTGTTGCCTGGATGTGCCCTTAGCTTTTGTGGATTTGAAATCAATCTGCACCAACCTCACCCCTGCCCCAGCCCCCAATCCTTTCGTTGTGTTTCGAAGCCTGGATTCTTGACAGTGCAGAGTGGTATGAGCGGGCACGAAGCCCAAGCTCTGTCCTTGTCCCTGTCAGCCCCCACCCCCCACAATCCGACTCTCTCTCTCACCATCCGTTGGGTTCCCACCACCAGTACTCTGTGGAATGTAAATACTGTATCATATGTAGAAGAAATTAATTTTCCTTTTCTAAAAATGCATTTTGAGAGGGTTTACTGTACATCTGACAGGAGCACTCTGAAGCCCCATTAGGAAAGAATTTCAACGGTTCCTCTTCATCGCCTTAATGTCTAAAGATCAGAAATCGCTGAGCAACTGCTTTCGCTTCCTTCCCAGAGACAATGCTAAAGCAACAGGTGGAGCCAGCCCGGTGGTGGTCGCCCCGCTGTGTGTGCCTCTGAGCTCCTCCTGGCGGAAGTCTGGGAATAGCCGCAGCCCGCTCCTCTGCCCCCCACCTCCTTGTAGCTTTATTCCTGGCATTCTTTGGGTCTACTGCGCACTGGGTGGTGACAGGGGAGGAACCAGTAGTTCTGGAGCCTGACAGCTGCCTCGGTGTCTTTCCCAGAAAAAGGCCAAGAGGCAGACAGTACAGGGTCCCTCCCTCCTACCTCAGGCCTGACCCATCGTGCCCTTGACCTTGCTGCCCCAAAGTTTCTTAGCTGACCTTGACTTTCACATTCGTCCCTCCCAGACCTAGCTGGTAACAGTGGAGGAGGAATGCCCCCTCCTAAGAGTCAGTAGAAAGACAAGAGACTCACGTCCTAGCTTTTGCACAAGGCACTCCTGGTCAGGAAGGGTTAGGGAATGGTCACTTCTGATTTTCCAAAAGTCAGTCCTTCTGTCCTGTCTTGTTTCCTTTGGGAAGACAAGAGTTTTTCTTAATAACAGAAGTCCCTTTATGAGTTATTTCTTCTTTCGGTTCTCCGTGGAGCACGGCCAAGACACACATGTTTATGTGCTCTAGGTGTGAAAACAGAACTGGTTTGGGGGACAGGGGCGCCTGCTCAGGAGAGGGGACAGTGCAAGTCCGTCTTGGAAGGCTTTTCTTATGGCCATGATAGTGACACATCCCTCACTCTGCTCCTTCTCCAGTGTGGTCGTCTTTCTTTACCTTGTGTCTTCTCTTGTGAAAAGGAAACTCAAAAATAAAATAAACATGTCAAATTAAAGAAGAAAAACCTGAAAAAGCTAACATGAATTGTGTGAACTCGCGTAACGCTGTATCGCTAACCTACGATATGTAATGCTATCCTGTATGTTGAATTTGTAAACGCACCACACAACTGCAAAATAAAAACTGACTGACATTAAAGACAGAGTGACGTCAGCGTGGTTCTCTTGGAAGCTGGATGGCTGTGAAATTAACACTCGGACTCCAAGGGGACGTTCTAGGGCGTTTTCTCCAAGTGTGGGCCTGCAACCACCTGGTTCAGAATCGTCTGCGGGGAGCACTTGTTAAAACAATGCAGATTCCAGGCTCCCGTCCTAAAGCCCCTCACTGGGTAGGCGACTTGGTTTGCTGCTTGTTCTAGTCCTTTTTCTAGTCTATTTTCCTCTCAAAACGTCATTCGTAAGATCCTAACCACCAGACGGAGAGATGATGTTTTTTAGCACCCCAGTAATTGGACATATTTATTCCAAGAAGCAAGGCTGAGACCGGCTGATTCTGCTCTCACACATCAGCCAACAACTACGTGTTAAGTGTCCGCCAGGTGCCACATACTGTGGGTACAATACAGGGGACAAGCATTCGTCGCATAATCACTAATAAATGTGTCATTACCAACCAAGAAATGCTCTGAAAGAAAAGGCACAGCGCTGAATCCCGCGGTCTGGGGCCAAGGCATGGGGTGACGTGAGCACTGCCCACTGATCCTTGTGGATTTCCCTGGCTGCCTGAAGGCCTGGAACGGTGCCCTCTCCACGTTTTCTGTTCTGGGTAAACGATCCCCCCAGAGTGTGTGCTAGAGATGGAGAGAAAGGAAGTGGGAGGAAAAGTCCCTGCTTTTTTTTTTTTTAAGTTTCAGTGAAGGAACTAAAAAACATTTTTAAATGACAAAACTAATATAAGAAGCGTATCATAGGACAATTAGAAAAAAATCGTCAAGATTCCAAAACCTTAACAAACGTTTTGTCTCCCAGTCTTATTTCCTGTGCATTTTCTCCTGATCCGTCACTCAGGATCATGGCAGAAAACATGCAAAATACAGCACATGTTCGTAGAAACAGGAAAAGTCCAGCTACAGACAGAGATGACTCATTTGGGCACAGCTCCTTCCAATTTGTTTTAACTAGCTTAGGATTGCAATCATGGCACGCATGGAGCTTTATAGATTCCTTTTTTCTAGGTGACAGTCTTGACAAGTAACATGATGGTATAACAAAATGACAGTAAGAGAATCTCGGCATTCGGGATGCTTTTGGCTACAATTAACAGGAAACCAAATTTGAATTGGCTTAAACACGATGACAGTGCATTGGTTCACCCAACTACAAGTCAAAGGTGGGCAGGCTTTGGAGCTGACTCCAGCAGAAGGTCACTGAAACTATCAGGGACCCAGGTTTTTTCTGTGGGCCCATCTGATGTTCAGTATTAGCGTTATCCCAAGGCTTTCCTGATGTTTCTAGAACCCCTTCCACGGCTCCATGCATCCTCATTCATTTTCAGGAGGAGAGAGGAGATTGCTTCAGCACACCTCCCAGAAAAATAAGGCAAGCCACCCCGAGGCCTCTAGCAATTCTCTCCTCTAATCCTGCTGGTCCAAACTGTCCCCTCGGCATTTCTGAACCAATCACAGGCAAGGAGGATGGGATTACCTTTGCCATTGCCCTGGAACTGAGTATGGGAAACAGGTGGATTCTCGAATAAAATGTCATTTTTTCTGGAAGGAGAAATGGTCACCGGGTGGGCACCCGAGAGAGAACACACACAGTTTTCTGCAGGTCCTCTCACTGTAAGTATTTTCTCCTGGGATCTTATGACACACTCCAAGGAGCGTTGCCAGCCTAGTAAGTGCCCCACATCCTGATTTTACCCCCCGCCCCCCATGCCATGTGGGTTGAGAAGACAAACAGTCTAGTGCTTATGTCCCCTCTTTGGGAAGGCTGAGAACGTCATTTGTAATCAGCAGAGCTTTTATAAGACAGTAACCCAGAGACCATCCCAAGGGCCTAACATGGTACTGGGTGAAATACCACCTCTGAGCCCCTCTGGGATGCTCAGAACTCTGCTTGGAGCTCAGGAACAAGCCCCTGCAGGGGGCTGTAAGGCTTCACGGGCCCAGGAAGAGATGTGCTCCCAGAACAGCCTGGATAAAAGCCTGGGAACTCATTAACTGCTCTGGTGTTCAGGCCTGGGGGGCTGGTAATTCTCCTTACCTGGGATAGTCAGCGTCAATCTAATTACAAAGCTCTAACGGGCCCCTAAAGAACGATGCGTTTTCTTTTTAATGATAATAGCAAAAGTGGCTAACATGACTGAATGTTTAGGTGTCCTGGCCACTGTTTTAAGCACTTTATACATTTGGAACTCATTTAGTCCTTCCAACAACCTTGTTGGATATGTGCTATTATTATTATTCCCATTTAACAGGTGAGGAAACTGAAGTCCAGAGTTTCAATAACTTGTTCCAAGTTCCACGGCTCATAAGCAGTGGAGCCTGGATTAGTAGCCTGGCTTTTTCTCTACCATCTGTATTTTCCTACCGTCACTGCTGACCGGGTGGAGACTTCAAAGAAAGCCACAGAAAGAGCCCAGTGGGAACTGACGCACCTTTGAATGTGCTCGTGACCTTAACTGTAAGGTCCTCAAGAATGTGGCAGAGGGGCACCTGCAGTGGCATGAACCTGGGCACTTGCATGGTTTCCACTCCCTCCCACCAGATTCCACGCTAACATGTAACGACCGTTAGCAAGCGACTGACACTCTGCATGTCCCTTACCCCTGCGCTCTCTTCTGCCCTTTGGTCCAAATCTCCCATGAGACTTTGCACGTTAGAATTAGAGATGCCCCGAGAACTGTGTGCTTGTCTGTTTAGTCACTGGGGACTGCCCAACACCGAACACAAGCCTGGCCTGTGGCAGACTCTTCGTGAAAACTTGTTGGATGAAGGCAGACAGGCCGGCAGCAAAATATGTACCATCTAGGATGCAGGCAAACTCACAAAGGCTTAGCTTCCCCTTCTCCTTGGAGGCCGAGTCGGGGAGTTTCAGAAGTTGGGTCTGAAGTGGTTTCTGTTACTGTGTTTTTGGTGGTGGTCAGTGTGTAGTAGCCAGTCAAACCCACGTATTCTCAAGAAGTCTAAGGATATTAAAGTAAAGAGTGGCCACAGTTTGGGGTGGGACTGTGTTATTTCTGACCAAACTGACATGCAGACACTTTCCCGCCAGCCGTTTGGTGTGGATTGCCCCGTCCCTGAGCCCGTCCCTGCACTCACCTTCATGTAAAGCATGCCTCCACTTCTCCCTCACCTCCACGCTCCACTGCAGGGGATCCAGGGAGAGCATCTAGTGGGGGTGTTTTGGGAGCGAAAGGTTTTTCTCCTGGCTCACAGCAAACTGTAATAAACGCTAGCAATAACCAGCTTTGGGACAGGCAGGAAATGACACGTCCACACCCCAGCAGCTTTTGTTCAAAAAGCTGGGTGACTTCATGACATGGTCATGTGTGCTGTGGAATGTACACACTGAACCAAAAGCTGCTCCTCAAGGTTTGTTGCTTGTTTGTTTGTTTGTTAAGCAAGGTTAAAACGTCCAGTCCTTTTTGTCTACGGGCCAACTCGTGCTCAAAAGTTGATTGGCAGTTTCAGAACGCCCCCAACACGAAGACCTCCCCGCCCTTTGTCCTGTAAGTTTTTCTTGCTTGTCCTGTCCAATCCCGTCTCCTTACCTGTGCACTATCAGAGCCTTTTTTGTTGCTTCCTCCCAGGTGTACATCCACTGACTTTCCCACCTTGTGAATAACAGCCCGTCACTGCTTTCCACGGCCCCCGGGTCCAGCTCAGTGACTCCTAGTCATCCAGGGCCGGCTGCATGGCTGTGGCAGAACCACCTGGGGGTGGGGGGGGTTCTGTTTTTACAGATTCCTGGGTCCTACCAGAGAGCCATCAAATCAACATTTCCAGAGGCTGAGAAAAGGAGAAAAAAACCGAAATGGCTCTCCAGCTGTTTCTGATGCAGAATCACCAGGTATTTGGGACCTGTGCTCGCGACGGACCGGCCTCCCTGGCTTTCCACCCCCAGCCCGGCCCTGCTGGCCTCTGGCTGTACCCCAGCCCTCACGTCACGTGATCCGGTCTGGACTTTCCGCCCTCAAGGCCTGTGTTGGAGTTGTCCTCTGCACAGTGCTGGCTTTTCTGTTGCTCCCTGTCGCACTGCTCCTCCTCCTGAGACACCTAATGGGCTAACCCCACCTACCAAGTTAATCCTAGACCTTGCCAAGTGTTGTTTTGGTCAATGTAATGTCGGTTTTTATGTGGCCTCGTCTTCCCAATCAGCTGGAACCCCCCAGGAGCAGAAAGGATGTGCTGGGGGTCTTCCGTTAGGTCAGCTAGTGCATTTCAGCTGAAGGAAGCTGTCCACACCCCAGCTCTGGCCATCCAGACATGGGACAGTCAACTGACCGCTGACCACAAGTCCTAAAGATCCATCCTGGGGCCTCCAGGCCATACTTGGTCCCGTGTTCCTGACAGTGAGGCCAGACAGGCGGCACGTCAGTTCCACGCGATGCATACGGGTCTTTCTGCAGACAAGCGCTAAGGCAGCTCTAGCTTTCCTCACCGACGAGGGTGCGGTCCAGCCAAACAGGCCAAGAGCACACACACCCTGGAAACAGCTAAGCAATAAACCAAGGAGGAACAGCAGCAGACTCATCTCCCAACTTTCTCGGAAAAACACTTGTCGAAACTTCCGAGTAAAATACAAACACAGTGGCTATTTCCTTGTTTTCTTCTAACTCACGCTCTACCTACTGTGTCACAGCACTTCTGAGCAGGCAGAAAAGGGAGAAAGACAAGACGGGTGTGTGCAGTGACATCACTGAGAGGTATTTTGAGAACAAGGTGAATGATCCCTTAGTCAGAGGACGAGGCTCTCTCTCCAACTAGCTCCCTGCACGGTGCCACCTAAGTTCAGTTCCAGCTGAGCTGGTCAAACGGGGGAGGAATAATCTGAAAAAAGATTTTAATTCAAAGGTGAACAAATCCAGGTTTACTGCAAACCCAACATTCGCAGTATTGGACCAAGAACGCCATTAGCTTGTGGAACTCCCAAGTGCCCTCCGTCTCACCCTTCTCGAGACTGAGCTTGGAAAAGCTGCAACCCTAGCCATTACTTGTCAGCTGCTTATATAAGAAAATAATTTTTTAAAGAAAATATGCAGTAGAGAAGCAGGAATGAGGAGAAACTTCAGAAGTTACATCTCTTTGATCTGATCTCTTTATTTTTCCCTTCAGGTTAAATTCAGGCTCTCCTCACTCTCCCCCCTGTCCGGCCATACTAATTCTGAGTTCCTGTGACATTCCCTGCTTGGAGCACATAACGTACTGTGTTAAGACTGCGCTCTCATGGTTTTGTCTCTGCATTTCACCAGAGCAGGGGTATTTTATGTTCCTTGGAATCCCTCACGGCCCTTAAAAACAGCACGTGGTTCCACCGCCTTTCCTGACAGACGTTAAGCAGAAAATGGAGTGCCGGGCCCTCGGGACCCGTTTCAATAGTGGGCCACACGGACAGTTCCTGCGCCACTCGGTAACTGTTAAATAACGAAATACACGCCTTAGTGTCCAAACTAAGTCTTCTCCACAACACGGAGGCCCATTCAGCCTAGTGGAGATACCAGCAACCACCTCCAATTTCACTCCTCACTCTCACACTTAGTTTACGTCCTTGAAACGACTTTAACCCTGGCCCAGCTGGCAAAGGTGCCAGCACCTTCAGGGTGCTTCTCCTGTCTCCCTACCCAAGACGTAATCTCTCCGAATGAAGGGGCATTCCATGACATGCTCCCGAGCACGTGACACTAGTGTTCTAGAACTCATGTGCTTAGCATGTTTTTGAATACTTCCCAGTGTGGGGACAGAGCCAGGAGTGCAGTTTCCAGGCTCTCGGCCTCACGTGGAAAGGTGCTGGCTCAGGTAGTAAATGGCCATCAACTGTGACTGCATGACCATTAGCTGTAACCAGTGAGCCACTGGCCACTAATTGCTGTGGCTACACTAGCAGCAAATGGAGGCTAGCAAGATGGTGGCTGAGCTAGTAAGCGGCCGAGTGTGGATTGCGGATAGTGTGGCTCCTGCTTCCTGTGTCTCCAACCCAGCCGCCAGCGAGACTATAGTGGTGTGACTCCCCTACCTATGGTTCCGTGGGTGTTCCTTTTTGGCCTCGCCATGTCCTGCATGCTTATGTGGAGAGCGGGACCGGAGACCCCACATGACACCTTTCATGACAAATGGCACAGCGAGCAGGGTCTCCTGCATGACACCAGAATATAAAATCTCACGGTATCCAATGTTTTTCTTAAAATGACCCCTTACAATGATTCCGAACATTTCTCCCCACACATCGGGACGTAAAGGAGAAGGCCAACAGGTGGTTTCGGAGTTCTGTATTGCATCACACAAACTGTCTTCATATACAAGGGCGTCAGTGGAAACATGTCCTCCGCACACACCCCAGTAGACCAGTAACTGCTAACATATCAAGAAGGTAAAACACAGGTCCCTTTCTGAATCCCAAACACCTGATTCTAGACACTAGCGTCTAAATTTGTAACTTACCCATCTGCCCTGGACGTGAATAGTTCCCGTGCTTTTGAACTTGTCCCTGAATTTTTCTCCTCCAAGTTCCAGGCAGTAATTGACTGTAATGCCCTCAAATTGGATAAAGCTGACTATTTAGAACTTATCAATTACGGACACTGTGTGATTCCTAAGAGACCTCTGACTCACACACATCGTATGCGTCAGACTATTTAGCACCACGAAGAGAAGTCTCAATCCCAACTGAAGGGCTCATGAGTCCAACAGTCAGACAGATAACAGTGATAGTCTTAACAACACTGATTTCTTATTGTCCTTCTGTACAATACAAATTCTCTCCGGCCTAACAGACTTTCCCTTCCGACAATGCTCTGCTACCTGGACTATCCCGAATAGTTATACAGCTGTCAAGTTCTTGCCGATGAAAGCCACAGGTCACTAGGTCATCAGTCACGCGAGCTAAGGCATCACACTTAGAAGGCTTAATGCTGGTTTAAACGTGGTGAAATCCAGAATTGCGCTGTATTTCTTTTCTACCTTCATGCTTCTCCAAAGTGCTACGGTTCAGTAAGATTTCTGTCCTGCACATTTTCAAATTCCAGGTCTTTCACTTTTGGATGGCTTGAGTACCATAAAACATGACTCATTTGTAGCAAAAACATTTCCAGGCATTTTAAAAGAAACCACCAGTCAGCTGAAAAAGTCACAGCCAGCACTTTTCTTTAAACCTGCAACATCTGCCATTGACTGGACGGGAGAACCCAACGACCCTGTCCTGCCCGTAATAAAAACGGAAAACAGTAAGCTGAGCTGTGTGCTTTCTAAGAGGCATCACACAGTCACGTTCTGAGTTGAAAGTGGATACAAACACCGCTCAGTGGCATGGAATGTTCGGCATAAGTGACATTGCTCTGAGCACTTTTGCACTTCACCTCCGCACAGGACTCGGGTGTCAAAATCATCCTGATTCTAAGAGAGAACTCACCACCAACACTACAGCTGTTTCTTCCTGGACGACAGTCTGTCAGCTCTGCACAGGCTGTGGAAGTGCTGTTCTCTCAGGCTGAGCTGTCAAGCTTCAGACAACCCTGGGGTGAATTCAGCTGGGTCCTCGCAAAGAAATCTTCAATGAGGAACTCGCCGCATGGGGGTTTTAAAGCCTCACGATGGGCTCATTACACAGAAACGCCACAGGCTTTCTTAGAGCACTGAGGCTTGTGCCAGCAACACAATTCTACTCAGACTCCTGATGTCTCTTCTGCCTGGAAAACGCCATCAGTCTGATGAAGGGCCTAAAGCAGATGGCCAGGCCCAGCTCTTCTGGAGAGCGCGGGGAGGCTAAGGGAAAGCACTAGAAGCTATGAATGTAAGTGCATTGCTGGGTGCACCTCGGGGAAAACAAGCCTGTCCAGGCGATGGCTTTCCCAAGCAGGGATTTAGATGAAGCAAGGTTAGCAATCCAGGAATGGTTCCCACAGCGTTAGCCTCTGAAGGTAAAGGAAGGCCAAACCCTGAAAGCAGTAAAACAACATCCTACGAGGAGCCTTCACTGCAAGTCGTACGCTCCTGTTTGTTGTCACCCATCCCAGCACGTTTCTTACAGAAGCCCGGTGGCGCTGGGGACGCCGTCCTGACCCTGCCCTCTTTCTAGCCCAGCTCCTATGAACTCCGGCCCGATCCCCCCAATCTCATCCCTCCACTGTCTGTACAGGACTCAGTCCCACAGCTAGCTGCTGGGCGTCAGCACCGTTCTCTTTGGCACCAGTTTCTCTGTGTGGATTTTGTGATGTCTCCAGGAGGCACAGTGTGCAGAAGACGGAGGTCCTTCTCGGGGACAGTCCCAGGAAACCGAAGTTGAAGGGGGAGGCGGGGCCATGCACTCCTCTGGAGAGCTCATGGTGCACGCGGCCCCCTGGGGCCTGACAACGTACATTAATTCATTCATTACCATCAGCAACAGAACCCGACACGTGGGTAGATCAAATTCTAATGTGACAATTCAAAAGCAGACAGTGGTCCACTGGGTTAATAAATCAGAATTAGCTAAGAGACAATATTTCAAATACCACATCGTGAAAACTCCTAGGAGGCACGTCCCCTTCATCAGTTACTTTAAAAACAACAGTCGTAACAGGAGAAAGGGCAAGGACCCGGCTCACGAAAGCACGTGCTGGACCCCTCTGACCAAGCACTGCAGTCCACAGGTGACGCCTCGCCACCTCAGGTGACGGAATCTTTCTTCTTCCGGAATGGTGACTTCAGCCTCTTCCAGACACTGCTTTTGGGTTTCGATTTTTTCTCCATGGCCAGTACTGCCTCCTTTTCCTTCCTGCGTATCTCGCGGACCAGGGCATGAAACACGTCGTCAATGTAATAGCGGTACGCAGCAGACGTCTCAAAGAACGGACAGCTGAATTCTCGGGCCAGAGCCAGCCCTTCCTCCTTGGTGACCTTTACAAATGGAACCGTGAGAAAATTTGTAATGGCACCGGAGGAAACAATTACAATGACCCACAGGGGAAGGGGCCACCTGGACAGGGGGAGAACACCTCCAAATGCTCAGCACTGAGGGGTGCCTGGAGCAGTGGGGGGGGCAGGGCTACACAAATTCTGAGATTTCTTCTGCCTTCGAATTAGGTGAATCTATTTCTACTCTGTTTCGAAGACAGCGCTTTGGAACAGTTAGAGATACCAATTTTCTTCATACTTTTCATTTTAAGAAAGTAAAATGCAAGGCAGAGAGAGCTATACTTAAAAAACCACGATCCTGAAAACTCGAAGGAACCCAAAATCAATATATCCAACTATGGATGTCCCACAACTTCTCCCACTTTCGGACATTTAGCCTTTTCCTAAGTTTTGGCTACCATAAAGAGCCTGGCAGTGAACGTTTTATATCTAGATCGCTGAAGAGATTTTTCGAATGAGGATTAACTGAGAAGCATTATGAATTGAACTACTGTCAAACTACTTCCAAGGAGTCTGGACCACTCACTGCTTCCGCCAGTCGTCCCGAACGTGCCCTCTGGCTCCAGAAACTCTGCACCAAGCAGCAAGGCCCTAGACAGAGTGTCACTTACCCAAAATCCTCTACACTTTCTCTTATTCTCCCCTCCCAGGGCTCCTAACCCTCACCTCTGGAAGTATCTCTGGAAGTCTAATTTCAGTTTCTTCTCATGCGACACAAACAGATTTGTTTCTGAGGTTTTAGGGACTGACCATTCCACGATCCTTCATTGAACACAAGTCCTACTTGTCATCTAATTACTATCCGGTAGCTTTCGTCCGACAAACTGATTCCCAAAATCCCGATTTTATCTAAAATCATAGCACACCAGTGCATAGAGGGAAGTCTTCGTCTTCCAGGTTAGGGTGAAGCTAATTTTGAATTTTTATTTTAAGACAGAGGAATCTATAAACCGAAATAAAAATGACTAAACCCACCAGAGTCCAGGCGGCCTTTTCAGCTCTGCCCTCACCTGTCTCAGCAGCTTCAGATCAGACTTGTTTCCCACAAGAACCACCGGTGTGTCATCCGTACGGCGAACGCGATAAATGAGCTGCTTAAACTCCCGAACTTCATGGAAACTTCGACGGTCAGTGATGGAGTAACAGATGATAAACCCTTCTCCGGCCCTCATGTACTGATCCCGCATGGCCGTGAACTCTGCCTAGAGGAGACAGGAGTCATCAATGGTCTGATGCCCCCCAGAACGGCGTCCATGTTAGCGCTTTATTTCGGGTTAAAGAAGAGAGGCGCTGATTACCTGCTATCCTGAGTCAGGGTGCATGAAAAATCAAAAGACATGAACTAGTGACCTTCTCCGCACGAGCCCTCCCCTCCCCTTTACCACAGTGAGAAGACCCTGCCTGACTCATAGCATTCGGGGGTTGGGTACCTGTCCAGCCGTGTCCAAAATGTCCAGATTGGCAGGCTCGTCATCAATACGGATCCGGATTTTATAAGCATCTTCTACAAGAAGGAAGGAAGGTGTACTGTAAACCCACAAGCAATGAATATGCGACCTTACTTTAAAATCCGTCTAATGGAAAATCAGGTTACACCAATGTTCTTTAAGGGCCCTCCTTTTCTCAGGAAAAATACTAAACCTATTGAGATGCATAAATCGGGTCTTCAACTAAGGTTTTATTTTGTTTTTCCACATAAGCCATGATGTAAGTTTATTCATAGCTTAAGTTTATAAGACTTCACCCACAATTCTAAGCTAAAAAAGGTTTCTGAGAGATTATCTTACTGATTTTTTTTTTCTGGTTTTTTAAAAATATTAGGCGAGAAAAGTAACTGCACCATTTATTTACTAAACAGTTATTACATGCCAGACATTATACTAAGTAATTTATATACGTTAACTCATTCAATACTCACAATAATCCAGTGAGGGAGGAATTAGTATCTCCACTTTACAGATAAGGAAAATTAAAACATTAATACGTCTTCCCCATAGCTAACTAATAACATACCCAGAATTAAATTACATAGTTAATGATATAGCCAGAATTAAAATCTAGGGCTCCTTGACTCAAAAGTCCTGTGCTTACCCATACTCCATTGCTCCTCCTAATTTTAATACTACAGACAAGAGGAAAATCATAACTCACTTTCCTATTTCCTAAGTCATCCACATCACCACCATTTCTCCTTTATGAAAGCAAATTTCCTTACGCATATCATTATATTACAGTAACCTTGGAAAATACAGGAAAGTAAAAAGAAAAAACCCACTTGATCGTTCCATCATTCAAACAATGGCTGCTTACATCCTGATGTATTTCCTTTTAAAATTTTGTTCTTGAACCCCTGCATCTGACTCTTCCTCAAAAATGAAGAACTCACTAAATCAATGTTTCTCTGACTACAAGTCACTGTCCAATAGGATTAGTGAGTTATAAATGAATTTAATAGGTTGGGACCAGCATTAAAATAAACAAGCAGAAACCTAACAAGAGAAAATAACCAGAGCACACCACACATAGTGAGATAAGTATAGTTCTGTGCTATTTTAATTACATATACATGTGTGCATATGTATACATGTATGTACACATACATTCTTGTATGTGTACTGGTTACAACGTAAACTTTTCCGTCTTGGAGTTAGCAGCCAAAGTTTGAAACAAAACGCGCTAAATTATAAGGTCAGTGAGAACAGACACTGGTTTCTTTTTGCTCACGGCTCTACCTGCCAGGGCCTACCTCAGTGCTTGGGACACAATAGGAACTCAAGAGAGGTAAGTATTTGCTGGTGAATCAGTTAATATTGTCAGGAGGGTAGCTGATTGGGAAAAAAGTCGAGCAATTAAAAGAAGTAGGTAACTCTTTCAGAGCACTTTAAAGAAAGGAAAAGATACTTTTGGAGTTCTAAGTAAATTGTCCTAAACCCTAACTTTGTTTTCTTCCTAGAATTCCCAGTGTCCGAATCCCTGAACAAGTTCTAAATTTCTCTCAGACACGAAGAGGCAAGAACTGTTTCTATTTCTCCCATCCACAGCGGTCTCCTATAAAATGACCACATTCAAAGCTGGGTTAGCACAGAACACTCACTGGCTTTGCAGAAAACAGCAGCAGAGGCCTGGCCAAATGGAAATCCTTCCTGGAGACCCAGGACCCCAGCCGAGTGCCACATCCTGAAAATACTAGTAATATGGCAGACCTTCTGTGCCCTGTCTCCCCCACCCCTTTTTTCCTGGGATATCACACCCCTTAGAATCCAACCCACTTCCTTATGGTTTAGGAATGACAGCAATGCTTAGTCTTTGTAGAGAACAGCAATTTTTTTAAAAAGGCAAAATAAAGTCACCCGTTATGCTAACAGCGTCTCGCCGACAACAGAGCGTCGAGGACTATAAAAGACTCGATGGCGGGCCTTACTGTTTAATGAACTTGAGCTTAAGGACGTGAAGGAAGAGCGTGAGGGGTGGTCCAGGCCCTGCGAGCCTGGGTTCTAAGAGGTCAGCTGGCTGGCTCTACTCGCTTTTCTGCTTCCTTTTGTGGAAGTTCAAACCAGCTGACTCATAGTTACAGAGTCAGTCTCAAGTCAGACCCTTAGCGAAGTGACAGCAAAAGGTTTGTTAAGTGGCCTTTAAACTTTTCCTTTAATCTAGCAATACAGTATACCCATCATAACAGTGACAAAGAAAGTGTCCCACGAATGGTTAACAGACAGATTCAAGACAGCGTATGCTTATGTATATAGAGAGTTAACCGAGAAAAAGGGAAATATTCATTTGTTTACCCATCCTGCTATGATTCTCTTGTTAAATAAATCTGAATTAGACACGGAAAAAGGCTCAAAATAGAAAGTTAAAAACCATTTGAAAAACGGACACCAAGAAAGACGCTTTTGGGGGTTTCTGTGGAAATCTAACCCCTAATCGGACTTACCGATGGTGGGGTCGTGGTCCTCCGGGAACCGATGGCTGATGAACTGCATGGTCATAGCTTCAAAAGAAGAAATGAACGTTAAAGTCCACACAAGGCGCCACGGAAACAATTTGAAGCTATCAACACTGCACGAAGCCATTCTCCCGTTCGGTTTGAGTGGCGGTCACTCGTGTTCAGACATTTTCATCCTCCCTCCTTAAAATCTGGAAGGAAATGTCACCTACCACTCTTCCCTACGCCGCCAGCGCCCAGCATCACCAGTTTGTATTCCCGGGAGAACCCCGGGGGGCTGCTGCAGCAGCTGCCCCCGGGGCGGGTTCCAGGATCCATTGTCTTCGCGGAGACCCGTGCGCGGCCCCGAGGAAAAGAAAGGCACCTAGGGAGAAGGAACAACCCGGGGCGCCCAGGCTGGTGACCCGGCGCGACAGTCCCAGAGCCAGCGCCCAGCGCCCCTACCCTGGCCTAGTGCTCCAGCTCCCGGCTGGCGGGTCCCCGCGGCCGAGGACACTTCCCCTCCCCAACCGTCCCTTCCGGGCGGCTCGGTCCTGTGACACATCACAGGTTTTCCCAAAGAAAAACGAGACAAAGGAATTCGGCATTTCTCTTCCGGCTGCGGCACGGCCACGGGAGGGAGGCGGCGCCGGGCGCGAGTGGTCTGGGGACCGAAGGCGCGGGCCGCGCGGGCCGCAGGGGTCCTCACGCCCCCTCCCCCAGCTGCGCCCCCGCCCCAGGAACCCCGCTGCTCCCACTCCGGACGGGAAGGCCACGCCCGGTCCCATCACCGTGTCCCCCTCCACTCACAGCGACGCTCGGGCACTGACCTGTGACCCCTCCCGCGGCCGGGGAAGATGGCGCCACGGCGGGAGGGGCGGGGCCGCGCCGTGACGCAGCGACAGGCCCCGCCCCTCCGGGGAGGGCCGGGTCCCCTCCAGGTCCTCACCCCGGCTCGGCGACTCGCCACCTCCGAAGGCCCTGTCCCTGGGTGGGGCGCCACAGCGAAGGCGCGCGCGCACACAAACGTGCCGAACAATGACCTACGCGAGTCAAAAGCCGAGGATGTGACAGGCACGCAGGCGGCCTCTGAGGGAGTCATTTAGTATCAACTCACTTGGCCAGAGGAGGAAACGGGACGGGTCAGCCGCCAAATCCTCCCCCAAACAGGACAGACACCAAGTTTCCCGCTCAGCAGCAGAAAAAGCAAATATCTTCAAAGGACCAGCTACAAGGAACTCGGGCCCTCGAACACAGAGGGCCAGGTCTCCAAAGCCATGTGTCCCCGAGTCTAGTTCGTGCGCTCTATTTTACTTATGTAAATTAAAGATATTAAAAAATTTTTGTTGTAAACACCCTCCCAACAGGAAATTTGAGTTTTCAGGTAGCTTTGAATTAAAGACAGAAATAAATGAAGGCTCGATCACTATCTTCCTCTTCTGAGGGAGCACACACAGGTACTAGAAGGAACCTTCTGGGAAATCCTTCCGTTGCAACTTCTGCTCACCCTCCTTCCTTCCTGAGAATGCTTTCCCACAAATAATTTGCATTTCCTTTAAAAATAGGTTTCATTCACTCAGTCCCTTTAAAGTCCCTTTAACAGAGTTTAATAAAGGAGAGCTAAAATATGAAAATGGAAAACATAAAGCATATTAGTTTTACATTTTCATCTGGCCTTCTAAGGGTTTACTTTGGAAAGTCATAAAATTCATGAAACCGTAGGCCAACTTTTGGGTCCATGTATGTATTTTTCTGATGGGGTTAGAATTTTGTCGTGTAATTCCAACTATGAGTAAACAAATTTATGAATTTTAGTGCATGGATGGCTTGTGGAAGAGAGAACAGAGAAACCACGAGCAGAATATTTATACATTTATTTATAATGAAATTATGGTCTAAATATTTACAACATATAGGAAACCAGAGGGTGTTTATACAAAGCCAGCCTGCAAAGTATTCAAATGTGCAAAAATGACAGTTCAGTATCTCAAACTACTCCTGGTTCAGCAGACTAGCTCCTTCACTTTCACACATCAATATATTTGATACAAAAAAGTTCTTTTGGCAAAACCGGTAATGCCAAGAAAAAGGAGGGGCAATCTCAGTCACTAAGTCCCCCTCCTACAGCGAGCAGTCACATCTCTCTATTTTCGCTGCAACCAGTTCTGAGAGAGACAGACCGCTGTGTTTCATTTCTGTGATGAGTTCCGACCAGCTTCTGATCAAGTAGTTTTTATCTGACCCAGTTGAGCAATAAACACAGCCATGGCTACGACACAAGTGTGCCTGAAGGTGCCAGCTTTGGACCATTCCAATAAAAAGACAACCAGTTCTGAGAGACAGACCGCTGTGTTTCATTTCTGTGATGAGTTCCGACCAGCTTCTGATCAAGTAGTTTTCTCTGACCCAGTTGAGCAATAAACACAGCATTGGCTATGACACAAGTGTGCCTGAAGGTGCCAGCTTTGGACCATTCCAATAAAAAGACACAATGAAAAACATAACTTTGTTTTCCTACCCAGGATCCAGCTATCTCTGACAGTTTGAAATTAGTAAAACAGCACTTTCCAAAACAGAAGGAATCCAAAAATGAAACGGGGCTAAGGAATTCAGAGACTTAGTACAGAAAGGAAAGAATGGCCTTAAAATCATTTCCCCACTAATAAATAGTAAGGCTTTGTGTGTAACCAGTTATTATCAAAATTGAACAAACAGTAGTAAAATACAAATAAAACTTTCTTTACGACGGAATAGGGGCTACGTGTTTGGAAAAGGCTGGACCAGGTCAATGTATACTGGAATGACCCTGTTGGGAAGCTTTGCCGAACAAGCACATGTCACCAACCGTTAAAAAAAAAAAAAAAAGCGTCTGAGACAAATCTGTGATCCTAAGTAAATTTGAACAGATGCTGTGCCACTGCAGAAAAAGGGCTGTTTTAAAAAGAATGCAACCCCTTTAAGAAAGGGGACACTGCGTCTCTAAGTTCCACGAACGTCCACGATGGTTCCCAGTGCAGGTCCCCGTCTTGGTAAATCAAATGCATGCATTATTGCTAAAGAAGAGTCACCAAGGGTCAAAACTCTGTTCCACTGTTTCCTACGGGGCCATCCAGAATGGCATCTGTTGTTTAGCTCGTGGCTGCGACGAAGGGTACTGATACCCCAAACTCCAGCCCTGTGGAAAACTACTTGCATTTTTATGACCTCCATGTTCCTCCTCCTCGTCCGATGAGTCTGCGGCATAAGCCACCAAACCAAATCCCTTCTCTGTAGTTTTCATCTTCTTGACTGGATAATCTAGAATAGAGAAAAACAATCCCAACCCCATTCCCCACCAAGAAAAAAAAAAAAGAAAAAAAAGACAATACCATAAATTCGTTAATAAAAAAAAGATGTTAATTGTAAGTGGTTAGTTGGACACCATTTTGAAGTCACAGGGTCAGTGGTCACCCAAAAACGTTGAAGATCACACGAAAAACAGCATCAGCACCAGCAAATGTGGGTCCACCAGAACCATGTAAGAAAACAGAGAAAGAAAAAAGAAACATAAAAAAAAAAAAAAAAAAAGAAAGAAAAAGAAAAAAGGAAAGTTAGCAAGTGAGTCTCTGGAAGATGATATTTCACCTTTTAAAGAGTTAAAAGAAAAGAAGAAAAGAAAAAAATTTATTTTCTCCTATTCATTTTTATTATGACTACAGGTAAAGAACAGCAACCCAAGTGCCTTCACAGGATTCAGAGCTCTGGGGCACTAAGGAGCAGCTGTGTTTGTACCGCCACAGGCTGACCTATTCCCCCACTAACAGAGCTATGACGGGGGGGCGTGGCTCAGCTCTCAATACAAAAAAATCTTCACTAAGTCTGTGTCAGATCACCTCCAGGTACTTAGACAACAAGACAACGCAATATTGAAATGACCTACCAATCATTAGTATTTCGTAGGGTTTTAATGTCACTGATGCTATGTATAAAATACAAGTGGACTGACTCATTTCTAGACACACGTCGGTTGAAAATAAAAGGCTGTATAACTATAATCTGTCCACATAAATAAAAAAAAGTATTCTCATTAGATCAAAGAGGTTGGACTGGACACCTAAACGAGCCACAGATGAATAAACATCAGGTGTGAAAACTAATGGCTGAAGACCAGTCTTAGCCACTTCCTTATTCCCCCAGTTACACCTTACTCACCATGGTTGCCTGTTAAGGTCCCAGATCCATTTCTTTCATCAGACTCTGTTTTTATTCCAGTCACCGGAAAGGCTGGTGGAGGCATCAACTGCCTGTTAAAAGAAAAAATGAAATACTCTTCAATTTTAAACTCTCCAGTAGACAAGAAGTGGAATAACAATACAGTCCGCAGATAAATGTTCAAGTTCATTTTTACCATTAATTTCAACCCTTTCCACCTGACCCATCCTTTAAGCTATGTTCAAGTTGTACGATTATCAGGCCTTGCCTACACAGCCAGGCCATGCCAGAACCAGAATAACCATCTCAGGAAGTGAGCTCCCTCTTACAAAAGCTCGTAATAATACAAGACAGGAGAAATCAGGCACTGGCTGGCAGGCTGGGCTCTCAGTCAAATACCTCCACCCATGATATTCTATGCTTCTAAGTAGCAAAAATGGTTCGACCATGTAACACTTCTGTTACTGCCTACCCTTAATAAGCAAGCATTATTGACTTGTTACTGCCCGGATAAGCAAGCACAGAATGAGTCAAAGCTGAGCGCGCCTGCATCCAAGACTGTAAAAGTCACATCACTGTACTTTCCAGTACTGCGCTAATTACAGCAAGCAGGAACTTGTCTGATCCAAATGGTTTCATCTCAGCTTTGGAACACGGAAGCTCCTAGCAATCACCCTTCACACTGACGGTGCGCTCAAACGGCACCCGGCCGTATTCCTGTCATTACGTCCCACCTGACTTACCTGTCCCTCTCTCGCTCTTTGCCTGAGGAACTTGCCGGCTTCGATCCTGCACCTTCAATCTCATTCTGACTGGAGAAGCCTGTACCTAAATTAGTCATATGAATGGGTCCATGCTATGAGCAGAAAAATACAGTGGCATTAGCAAATCTACAGCTGCTGCATTGACTTTAGCTCCTTAATGTAACTGTCAAGCACCTCCCTTTCTGGTCAGCTGCAGTAATCTACACTGCACGGCTCTCTGGGGTCTGGAGCATAACTACAGGCGAAGAGACTGCACACACTCCTTTTCCCTGGAGGGGTGGTCGGGGGCGCTGGGAGCCATCACGCTACGTCTGTCTGTTTTCAACTCTCATACGTCACTGCTTTGTATAAACCTAGTTACAAAAACACTTCCAAGTCTGTTTCTGGCAAAACGTAAAGGTGCTTCTCCTGATAAAACAAAATTGCACCAAAGCTACGTTATTTTAATACTTTAAAAAACTCTTTAGTGAATGACTGTGTTTATAATGATATATATGCACAGAATCACTATATTTTGGGGGAGGGGTAGGATTTAAAAAAAAGAAAAAATCGCCTTTTTTTAGGGGGAAGGAATGGGAAGAACCGTACACCGAAAGCCAGGGTTTTACACACAAACCATGTATTGGTAGAATGATAGCTTTCAGTGAGATGTGCAGGGAGGTAAACCTATCAGAGGCTTGCAAGAGTCAGCTGCGCGGACCAGCAAGTACAGAATTCTACCGAGCGCCTCCCACAGGCCAGCCAGGAGACCTATCTGGGGGGAGAGCTTCGTATTCTCTAAGCACACTGACACCCAAAACAAGAGCCACCCAAGAGGCATCACTCTTGCTTTAAATTGATCCCCTAAGGATAAAAATCTGATCTAAAGAACTCCAGAAGGCAGACATGCTAGTACTGGGGGGGATAGCGGATACAGAGGTGAATTTCTCTTTCTTTCAAGGGAAAATATAGTAGGCTACGGCTTGGAAAGTAAGACAGGGGATTGTATTTAACCTGGTATCCCAGAAGTCCCGATTCCCGCTCGTCAGGTAGCTCCTCTGTGAAACGCCTCTTCTGTGCCTGGGGCTGAGTTGGGAGTGGGGGCTGGGGCGGGGGCGGGGGCTGGGGGCCCGCCGGCAAGGCCGTTTTGACGGGAGCAGCAGGAATAAAAGGTCCACTCAGCGGAGTCTGAGACCAAAACAAACCAAGGGGAAAACAAGTGTGAGAAAGCCCAGCGCGGGACGTCAACAATGATTACGATATGCTGTCATGACCAATACGTCACGACAAATCTTTCATTGTCTGGTTCTTAGCTTCCTTCATGTACAATTCGGTAACAGTACTATTATTATTACCTGGCCTGCCCCCTTCATAGTAGGGAAACATGAAATTGACCATCCCTACAGCGCTCCTTGTGCATCTGAGCTATTAGGAGCCAACACAACCATTAACAAACGGTAGTACCTGGAGCCACTTACTCAGTTCAGAAGTTACCAAGGACACGCTCTTATTAAAGCCCTTCAATCAATGCGACTAGCTCTTCTGGGTCATACATGCTGCTAACGCTTGTGGCAAAGGCAAGTCCTTGGACCACTTCCATGGTGAGTTGTTATGTCAAGAGCGAGAGCAACTTACTGTCTAACCTTCTAAGAAGTTGTTACAAAAAGGAATGAGGGTCATCAAAAGCAAAGACAGTACACGTTAAACAAGCACTTCTAAAAGGAAAATATTAATAACAAACAGCTAATATTTACTGACTGATCAGATCACCTTCCTTGATCCTTGCAATCCTCTGAGATATTAGTTACCATCATGCCCATTAAATAGAAGGAAAACTAACACCTGGAATGGTGACGGTACATCCCAGGTCACGCAGCTCACAATGGCGAAGCATGACGGATGCTGCCAGCCTATCTCTACAGCCAACCCTTAATCACTCTGCTCTACTGTTTTCTAATTACAAAGAATGAGGCTCAAAGCTGGAGAACCATGGCTCCGCCTCCCTATGAAAGGTAAAATGACGACCGGGGACCACCCACAGTGTTTAGTTCAGAACCCCTTCTTGTCTCGCTCTGTACAGCCCCGTTCAGCGCTCACAGCCCACAGGAAGGCGGCCGGGCCATGGTTCGAGGCTGCCGTTTGCTCTGGCATGGGTACACTATGAGAGACCCACGGAGAAGGGCCCGCCATAAATCCATTACCATGCCATCTCATGGGTCTCTCCCCGGCCTGAGGAGGACGGTACACAACCTGCCTAGAGGAGCAGCTGCCTGCTCTTTCCCTAAAATTCTGGTTTCTTATGGTTTGAGAAATATGTATCCGCATTTAGAATGCTGAAGTTTGGCGAGTTCACGTATCTCTTGGCCTAGGAACACCTGTATGTGGTACAATATCTCTTCCTCTGAGTAGTAATTCCGTGCCAATCACTAAGGGGAGGACAGGAACGCCGGGCCCAGGCAAACGAGGGCCCACGCTATGACACACCACCATCCTGACCTGCCACCTATTTCTGTCGGCCAAGTGTGATGTGCACACGGCCATGCTCTTTCGTCTGGTACTGTCTGCAGCCGCTTCTGGGCCACAGCAGCCGAGTGGCAGGAGTTATGACAGCGACCGAGCGGCCCACAAAGACAAAAAAATGTACTGTCGGGCCGTTCATAGAATGCCTGCACTACTGTACGGGCCAAGACTCGGGAAAGTAACTGTTAATTTCGGGATGAAGACACATTACTGCCAAGTACTCAGAAGCCTGGTGCTGGGAACACGGCGAGGACGAGAGGCAAACGGCACCTCACGTCACGCACGAGTCCCAGTCTCACCACCGCCCTCCCGCCCCTTGCCTGGCCCAGTTTCTCCTGCCTGGTGGCACCACGTTTCGTACCCTTGCATCCTACCTGTGCAGTGCTAGCTGGAGGCTGCACTTGTGCTATCGGGTATTGTGTTGGCACAGGTGGGACTCCAGTAGGTAATGCTGGCAAGACTCCAGGTGCCAATGAAACAGCTGGCGGCACCATGCCAGGTGCTCCGTAGGGAGGCTGAACCGGCTGCTGAGGAGGGGGAATAACAGGGTAACCAGACTGATAGCCATTGGATGGATAATATGGTGGCTGAGGAGGGACATTACTTATAGCAGAGGGTTGTGTATAGCCTGAGGGGGAAGAAAAAAAGTGTTTAATCAGCTGCAGCAGAAGGAGACATTTTAGCCGAATATTAAACTTAATCTCTAGGGAAGAAAAACACTGAGGCTCAAATGGCTTTCCATATCACCCTAAGGTGAAGGGAACGTCATTGGTGCCCAGGCAGTTAGTTTAGCCTCAGGTATCATTATTTTATTCGTAAGTATCGCTAGCAAAATATTTTTTGGTGAAACACTTCAAGACACACACACCTGGTAAAGGCACAGCAGTATTAATCTGATTCACAAATCTAGAGTATTCGGCATGAACCTGCAAGAGAAGCAAAAACAAATGAATGCGGGGCAGTCCTCTTACTGAGTATTTCTAAGGGACCTGACATACAGTTCTAGGACCAAGCAGTCAGGAATTCAAATATCCCCACTGGTGTTTCAGTCAAATTTAGACTTGCTTGTTCTCTCATGTGCTGAGTGACCTGTGCCCGAGGAGCTCATGGTTTAATAAAAGTCCAGCACTTTCCCACTCGTTCCTCATTGTAAGCGGCTTAGTAACTCAGTAACGTCAAGCAGCATCAAAGACAAAGACAGGGAGCACTCAGGGAAGGGATCTGGGACGAGGGCAGCTAAATCGGGTTCCGTCACCAAAGCAAGGAAACAGCACATCGCCAAAGGGCATCCTTCAATCGGAACGAACACAGGGTCGAACCCCCAAACCCGATCTCCTTTAGGTGCTGGCCAGACAGCCCTAGTTTAACTTTTACTTGTTTGTTTTTAAAATAAGCAAGCAATGATCCCAAAGACATTGCGAACTGCTTTGGAACCAGTATAGCTCTATAGCTACTGTGGCTAACGCTGGTATTGCACAGCATCTGGCGTACTTATCCCAAGTGACCCGAGCAGGGATAAGGTGTGGTTTCAATAACCGACCACACTGAGACTGAGACACTAACGTACTACCGGTTTCAAAATTCCACACTGAAACAGTTCCCGAAGAAGAAATGCAGACCAACGGTGCCCCTGGCTAGGGAACTCTGACTTCCTTACAGAGAACGGTAGTTGCCAGAATGGTAGGGTGGTTTGAATAGTGTTCCCCAAATTCATGTCTGCCTAGACCTCAGATTATGACCTTATTAGGTCGTTCAGATGAGGCCGTACTGGACGAGAAGAGCCCTGAATCCAATGGCTGCTGGCCTTAGAAGAGACAGATACAGGGGAAGGCCGGGTGACGACGGAGGCAGAGCCTGGAGTCGCACCGACATGAGACAGCTTGCCAAGGAACACAGGCAAACACATGAAGCTGGGGGGGTGGGGGCGGGCTGGCACAGATTCGCCCGCACGGCCCTGGAAGGAACCAACCCTGCCCACACCTTGATTTTGGACTTCTGGCTTCCTGAGGTATGAGGGGAATACATTCTATTGTGTTAAGTCACCCAGTTTGTGGTAGTTTTGCGTGGCAGCCTAGGAAACTAACACAGGTAGGAAACACAGCTAAGACACAGTCCACAAAGGCAGGAGCTGTGCCAAATGAGCACCAGACAAGTGTTACTTACTGTTTGCAAGAGATTCTCACAGAGCTTCTTGGCAGCTGCCAGGCCTTCTGGTTTGGGGTGACTGCAAAGTAAGAACCAAGATTCAAAGGGGGAAAAATACAGGATACAGGATTCTTTCACTTTGTGTGCTGCTTTATGAATTTAATATATTCAATGTAGCACAAATCTAAGCTTCTGAAAACCACAAAAAAGGATCACAAAATAGTGTCACGAGCCCTTTAGGATGTAACTTAGATTGTGGCCACCAATATTTTATTGGTCTTTCTCTGAGTGACGGTACTTCTTGATATAAAGATACGTTAAGATACTGTCACAGATATAAATGTAAGTCATCAGAGGCTCATCCCAGCTCCCTTCAGGACAACTGGACTTGAATAAAACCCAAGGACTTGAACACCAAAAAGTTCATCTTTTTAACCTCCTAATTCAGGAAGCTTTTCAACTAATCGTGAAATGATTCCTCCCAGTGTTTACCTAAGTCCCTCACGTTACTTATGAAGCCCAATTTTCTTCTTCCCAATCATTCCTGTCTATACTGATAACCGACAAGGACCCTGCCCAGCGTACCTGATGTAAATATACATAGGTTCAAAAGCTTCACGGCCGGATGCCGGCTCAATGCAGCCCGAACCCTTGCCTCGCAGGAAGACTTTGGCACCCGTTTCAATCTGAATGTGCTGCAAGTAGGAGCAGCCTGGACCTTCCACCTTCTCCTTGACATTAAAAGTGGGCACGGCATGTTCTAGACCCACGAATAATTTATCTTGAACATAATGCATCTATAAAGAGCAGAGTACCCAGGTTAAACAGAGAACACATAATTAAATCCGAACCTTAAAAAATTATTATGCAAAATACTTTAACCCTCCAGATACATCACTTCCAGAATAAGGACCCCTATCATTTCTACCAAGAGCCCACAAAAATAATTTAAATAAGAACTACACAGTCCGTAACCCTACCTATGACACTAACACCTCACTCGGTTCAGCAAAATCTACTTAAGAACCGAAAACCCCAAGTCCAACCCTGAGTAGGCATGGCCACACCGCCTCGGCGGAAGGCCCCATCAATTAAGAAATCAGGGTAGACAGCCTGCGGCAAAGCGAGCAGAGTGTTGGGTAGTACAGTCAGCCCTCTGAGCTCTCCAGGGAGGGCTGCTCTCTGCAACCCGTTTTTCTAGGAGGATAGTATCAGCAGAGTCTTACTTCATCAGACTCAGCCTTCTTAGTCCTCCAGGCGCCACCAAGTTTACAAACAGAAATTCAAACCACTGACTTGAAATATACCATATGCACACTCTCTGTTTGATCTGTCAAGTCCCTTTCTGGAATATTTCAGTAGCAAGAGATGTGTGCTCAGGTGTTCGTTACATCTTGGAAACCTCAGTGGTCCATTAATAGCACGTCAATAATAGGTGTTGTTCAGATTTTCTTTCTTCACGCTTTCTGTATTAATTGGCACGTGTCATTTCTATAGAAATGACAAAGCTGTTAATGATCCCTCCACAAAACATACCCCTGACTGGAAGGGCGGCTTCTGGCTAACAGCTGGAGACAGCTGCACGACGGGCGCTGGCTGGTGATACACAGTGACGGTCGCACCATTGAAAGTCGGGCTCGTCCCTGTGGCAGCTTTCACCACCCCATTGGTGATGATTTCTTTGATTCGGTTTACAGCTCCTAGGGAAAAACACAGAGCATAAGATACTACACCAGAGCACTGAAAGAGCTGACTAGTACCCAATGAGAAACACAGGCCAACACTCAATTACTTGAGCATTAATCCACTTTATAGGTGACTCAAGTATTTGGCTCCCAACCTCTCCACACCCCCGTGCACACTCATGAGTAGTTCATAAACACCCCCCAGGGACCGTCTACCAGCCTATTACACACAGCCCTGTACTCTGCCCTTCACAAAAAGCGATGTGAGCCAAAAGTATTACTTACTGTCCACTAATTCCCGTGTCTGGCCCTGAACATGAAGATATAATGGACGATCCCTATAAAGAGAAATAGAAGATGACGGATAGTCCCAATCTGGTTACAAGAGGCGCCAAATGGGTCACCACAACTAACTTATAATGTGCCCTGCTTCCAAGTCATTGAAAGGGACTGGTGCTACTGTCTGAGAACATGGCTTATCAGCGGGGGGACGAATCAACTTTTCTGGTTGCTTCAAGTTAACTGGCTCACACAGGGATCAGATCTGTTCTTAGGGGCTCAGAAGGACTGGCATCCAGTGACGCCACGTAGGCCAGTGTTTGAGAACAAGGCCTTTTCCTGCTGCCTCCCAGGTTATGGACAAATGAGCTCCGGGCTGCCCCAGTTAATGGGGAGGCAGTGACGGCACACACACATTTCTCCACAGGCCCACACCCACCGAGGAGACGCCTTAGTTTAGAAATGTAACAGCAGCTTAGAGCCAGGTTTGAATTACAATGTAAGAAGTGATCTGTGGCCATACAATTAATAAAAGCTGTAAATAAAAGACAACTGTTTAAAAACAAAAGAGTTTGAAACAGTAACCAGCACGTATACATTTTCAGTTTCAGGAGGAAATTTTGCCTCCTAATTACATTTAGTGTAAGCCAAGGTTTAAAATGTTGTCTTGTTAAGTACCTGCCCTCAAAAGTTGAATAATGGAGGGGATGAAACTAAACCGAGATGAAATATTTACATGGATAACCTACAACCTATAATCAGAGAGACCTTAGGGGTCTGATAAAAGAAGTTTTTTTTTTTTTAAGGGAAATTATAACAAAACATGAGCTCCTCTGTTGGGGGAAGTATTTATTTCCATAGGAAGAAAGTTTAGAAGTCTATACATCAAAGGTTAATTGTCTCCTTTGATACTTCTGCATAATTTGTTTCCATCAATAGAAACATTAACTGTGAAATGAAAAACCAAAGAGCAACAGGGAAGAAAATAACGCTTCTCCCACCTGTTGGAGATGTCCCAAATTCTGCAATAAAGCATACGCACACATACACACACACACTCACACACACCTGTAACCAAACAGCTGCCGTATAAGCTGCTAATCAAACATTTACACACACTTCTGAAGAATGAAAACTATGAAGCCAACGCGAGCCGTGTGTCCAGCCCTCCCCAAAGCACAGGAGAAGCACACACACCCTGGTCCCACTTTGGTCTTTTCCTCCGTGGTCATGAACCTCCCTCGGGTTGACACTGCAGCCCCACTGAGTCGGCTGATCTAAAAAGGAAACGTTCCATTAAAAAGAGAATGTGGCAACTGACCAATTTCAATGACAGGTAGCAGGACAGAGTATCCCCACCCATTCACTCCCACCAACAAGGCAGGAATGAGTCCTCGCCACTACCCGAAACTCCCGTTCCCCTGTTCCCTACTCAGCCACCCCAGGGAATTAACCCATTTCTTCACCTTCACTAAGAAGTCTCTGCAGTTAAATTAAACCCCGCCTTGACTTTGGAGACTCTGACCCAAGTCAACTAACAAGTGCCTGCCTCCTGTCTGTCTGTATTTGGAAGTCTTGTTTTCCTGAAATGACAGCCCCCCACCCCAACTTCCCCAGGGGCCCAACAGCTCCACACCTCGTCTTGAGTCTGTCCTCGAGTCAGCAAGTTCCTGCATGTGAGAGGCACGTCATTGATCTCCACTTCTGCCACCACCAGATCATCTTTGCTTTTACTGCTAGTGAGGCCTTTGCCAGGGGCCTGAAGCTACCAAGAGGGAAATCAGGTTAAAAAGTGGATAGGATGAAACAGGACCTTCCCATTGCCCCGTGTCCAGCCACCCCTTCCCAAGGCCCGCCACCTCCTTACCTTTCCCTTTACCAGCCTGCAAACACCCTTGGAAACACTCCTTGGGCATTCTTCATAAATAAACTAATAAGCAAACAAAACCTCACTAAAATGACGCCAAGGTCAGTCAATTTACTTGAAGGTCGTCAGACTTCTCTACAACCTTGGTCTTGGGTGCATTTTTATGACCACACCATTACAGAAGTCTGTAGACTAGAAACTGCAAACTCCAAAAGGAAAGTTGCTTTACAGTTCGACTGGCTGGCTGTGCGGGCAGTAAATACATAGTTGAGTCCAAAGCACAACTCACGTCACGTGTGTGCCAACGCTATAGTCACAACATATCAAATTGAACTAATGCCATCCTTGCAATATCTCAAAAACCTTTCAATGGTATCTAATTAACATTCCACCCCATTACACATCTTATCTCACTGAAGCCTTCTGGCCACCTTTAAAGATTATCAGTGTTGTCCAACAGAACCTTCTGCAGTGACGTTAAGTGTTCTCTGGCAGTCCAGTATGGGTGCCACTGGACTGTCACAGTCACATGTCCATTGAGCACTTGAAATGTGGCTAATGTGACCAAAAAGCTACATGTTTCATTTTATTTTTAATTCAAATTTTGATTTACATAGCCACATGTGGCTAGTAACTACTGGACTGGACCGCACAGGTGTATTACCAATCCCATTCCAGATGAGGAAACCGAGGCACATCTGTCAGAGCTACCCAACCAGGAACAGGCGATTATGGGTTTCAAACCTAGGTATTCTGATTCTAAATCCAGTACTTATGCGCCACACTGCCTCCTGCTGAGTTCATTTACCATTTCAAAGATTACTTTTTAGAGAAAAATGAGTCTAAACGATTAAAATCAGCATTAAGAATTTTAATAGTCAAGGAGCAGTCCATCTTCCTCAGTGTCCTTTTATTATTTCCTTGTAGAGCTTAGAAATGGAAAGTTGACTCACAGTGTTTGCAAACCATAAAAATACAATGAGTAATCAACTCCCAATTCACTAAACATTTGCACCGATTCTGCACAATTTGAATATTTCAGCATCCAGACAGGTTATGGCCTACTGATTAAACATCCGGCTGTTACCTACTGATAAACTGGAAAGCTAACAGAGCATTTCACTTTCCATTTTCCCCCAGCGTTACTTAGGCATAATCAAAAAATGAAAATTGAATATTTAAGATGTCCAACTTGATGTTTGGCTATACATATACATCAAAATAATCACCAAACATGCTAATAAACATATCCATCACCTCACATGAATTGCATTTTCAAATACAGAACTCTTCACAGGTACCAAGGAAGGCAAATTTTAAGCCAAAAGAGTATTGTTTTCAAATTATAAATACAATGGGATGGGCTGCTTTGGAAGACACCGAATTCTACAACTCTATGGAGGCTTCCCAGCAAAAGCTAATACCACTTAGAGGCCTTGAACAAGTCACTTTCCATTCATGAGCCTGATTCTTCTTTGTAAACTGGTGACAATCATCCATTCCATAGAATTGTTGCAGGGATTTTTTTAAGTGCAAAGTATGCATTCTAGTAAGCGAGAGCCACTATACTCATTGTCCTGTAGGAAGATTCCTGCATTCGATGGCAAAGTACATTAAAGGCTTCAAAGTTCAGATCCATCCTGGTTGTAAGATTCTAATTAGATCAGTTTTATAAAACGACCAAATAATTTCCTCAATTGTGCGAAAACAACAAAACCACCCATATACGAATGAGTCATTTATTTCATGTTTAATGGCAGCTCAGTTACGCAGTCATTATTACAACGTGGGGTCTACAGATAGATTCTTATTAGAGACATTTTAAACCTCACTTGCTTTACCTGAACCTCTCTTTCGACTTTAGGGAAAACGCACATGTATCAGAAAAAATATTACATCACGACTTTACACAATCATGTAGGTAGAAGGGAAGCTGAACTAAGCAAACGTAGAGAAAACAAGCTATTGGGTCCCCAAGTGCAAGCAGCCCGGTCACAACCGCCTCGCAAACACAAACGACAACATATCATCTGACACATTCCAAACCTAAGTGATCTTGCAAGGCCTGTAGCCGTTTTCTCCATTAACACAAACGCCTGGGAGATGACAGGGTTACGAAACGAACCGCACTAAAATCGCAATTAGCAGAGTCCCTTCAACTTCGCGTACCTTCTCGGCAGCGTTCGGCGCTGGTTTCAGCTTCCCTTTGGCCATGAGCATGGCATTGATCTTGGCGGCGACAGCAGCAGCGGCATCCAAGGCTCCCGACGGCGCAGCTGTGGCGCCCCCAGGGCTTCCCCCACTGCTGGGAACCTCCCCACCCGGGGCCGCCGGCGGCAGGAAGAGCAGGGGGGCCGGCGCTGGTTGGTCCCATTTGCTGCGACGCCTGCAGTGAGGACAAGGAAAATAATAGGCCTCAGAGCCTTTATGTATATTCTTCTTCTCATCCAAGCCTCAGCGCCCCGTCTTCCGTCTGTCACGCTCCCTTCACACCTTCGCCTCTCCCACTGGGGCTTAAAATTACCATCTTAAACAGACAATTCCTGCAACGTTGCTCCAAATCCTCACGGCTCTCAACGCTTATTCAGAATCCACTTCCTTTCTATTCCGTCTGCCCTCCTCCCGCGTGCCCTCGTGTTCGCCGTCCCCGGGGCTCGTCCTCCCGAAAGCCCCCGCTTTCCTCCTCCCGCCGATCCCCGCCGGCCTCTCTCGGGGGCCCCAGGCCTGCTCGCCGTCCTCCCCAGCAGCCCGGCCTCCCCCATGCACACTGCCCACTTCAGCGCCCTCCGCCCACACGCAGCTCCCACGGCCCCTCCGCCCGTCCTGCGCCCCACGCTCGCCGCGACGCCCTCGCCCGCAGAGCTTTACCCGCCGGCTCCGGGATGCGTCGCGCTCCCCGCGGACATGGCGACCGGCTCTGCTCAACCACCCGCCAACTACCCCACTACCACCTTCCCGTCACTTCCGCCCCCAACGCCCTCACGCACAGCCTCTTCCGGTCGTGAGGCAAAGCAATTCCGGTCAAAACGTCGATTCCGATTGGCCTCTCGTTGATTTCGAGGCGTCCGGCGCTGCCGGAGACAGGGAGGTGTGACCTTCCTGCTCGCGCCTTGCCCCTGACAAAGATGGCTACCCTAGCCCTCCTGTGAAGGCGGAACTGGGGCGGGCGGGGGGGACTCCATCTTTGTTGTGGGCACGTTGGTAACCGACAAGACAACACGCATGAGTCAGGGAATTAACCAGGTTTCTCCCCTCGCTCGGCTTTATTCGCGTGGAATCCCAACCTCTGGCCGGGGAGAGAGGTTTCTCGCGACTTTTGCCCACTTCCCGTTTCAGTTACCTATTTAGGGGAAGAAAAATGATTCGTCCCAAAGGTCATCTGAAGAATTTCTGTGTTGTGTTTTTTTTTTTTCCTCTTTCTGTGCGCCAGTTTTAAGAGGAGGCCACCTATAAAGACGTCAAGATGAATAAGTCACGGGTCCTGCGTTTCTAGGAGTCGTAATGTGGCGGGGTAGACACGCAGGCAAATACCTGTAGTAATAAGGTTGTATAATAAGCCACGGTGAAGAAGACAAAATGCTCAGCCTGGTGGGGCTTAGACGCAGGTGTTTGAAAGACACGGAAGCTGAACGTCTGCGTGAGGAGGGCGGGAGAGGTGATCAGCACAGGTTATACACACCCTGTTCTGGGGTCAGGTACTTAGCGTTCACCTGGCTGCACTGTGGGGGCCAGGTCACGAAACGCCCTGAATGCCAGCTGAGACATTCGAGTTGATTGTGGAAGCCAAGAGATTTCCAACATTTGGGGTTTCCTGGAGCTGCAAGGAGTCTCTAGCTCAGCTCGAATAAGTGAAATACAATGCTGTGTTTTCAAGTAAGTCTACATTCTGATAGGATTCATCGAATTCAAGTTCATTTAAAAGTCAAATTGATAGTGTGTTCCCTTTAGGATTTAGCAAGTGTCCCCTCCATACAAACAACACCTTTATGATACATGAAATTTTATATATGTATATAATATATATGTATACACACACACTCGTGTGATATATATAACTTTTCTGCATTGTTTTCTGTTGCACTGGTCTATTGCTTTGTTCTATGCATATTTTAATGCCTGTTAGGCAAGCCGATTCTCTTTCTTCTACATTTCCTACATACAGGTGTATTTTTCCAAGTGAATTTTATTTATTTAATTTTTAAATGAATATATAAATTCCAGGTGTACATTATAATTCGATATCTGTGTACTCTATTATAGTGTGCTCACCACCAAAAGTCTAGTTTCCTTCCTTTACCATATATTTGACCCCTTTATCCAATTCGCCCTGCTCTTACCCCCCCAAATGAATTTTAGATTAAACAACGTTGTTTTCCCTTTGCCTTGTTTCCCCAAAACACAGTGCAATTGGATTCTGATTGTAATTACATTGTGTTTATTTTTTTCCTTTTTGAGAAAAATTGAGATCTAATTCACATACCATAAAATTTACCCTTTTTAAAAAGGGTACTTAAGAGTACAATTCAGTGGCTTTTAGTGAATTCACAAATTGTGCAGCCATCAATATTATCTAATTCCACATCAATTTCGTCACCCCAAAAGCAACCCTATATGCATTAGCAGTTCCTTCCCATTTTCCTCTCCCGCCAGCCACCATCAACCACTAATCTACTTTCTGTCTTTATGGATTTGCCTATTCTGGGCATTTCATATAAATGATATCATAGAATATGTGACCTTTTGAGTCTGGCTTCTTTCATTTAGCTTAATGTTTTCAGGGTTCATCCACGTTCTAGCATGTATCAGAACTTCATTCCTTTTTATGGCTGAATAATATTCCATGGTGTGGATACTATTGGTAACTAAGAGTGGGTTTGCAAATCACAGACCCTTCGTGGAACTGGCTGGCATGGATTAACCCATTGCTGACTGAGAAGTCAGCAGTGACAAACCAGGAGACAGGGTACAGCTCAGGGGACTGTTAGCAAAATGGGAGGATAGCAGTGCATTGATTATTCTTTAGAGCGTTAAGAAAAGCACAGTCCCCAAAGAGACCCACAGTCCTCAAAGAGACCCAGGTTTCTCTGATGAAGAGGCAGAGGGGGAAAAATGCACTTATGCAATCTTGTTAGAGAAAACCCTTTCTCTTTGTAGTCTGAAACTACTTAAGGCCAGCTGAAGGAAAATCAATCATTTCCTTGTCAAATTTTAGGCCATACCAAATTGTTTGCCATACTAGATTTTTATGACGAAAGTTAAAGCATTGATTGGCCATGATTAGGTTCTTGACAATTGGAACGTGGAACTCTGTTAGGCAGAAACCCCTAACATCTGGACTGCTCAAAAATACTTCTCGTGATTTTTCATATGGTTATAATGAGTGTACCTGGAGGTGATATGTAAAATATGACAGTCCCAAGTGTCATTTCTCATCAGGGGCCTAAGGACAAAGCCAGCAGGAGAAGAGCAGTGGAGATCCAGGCTTGGGTTCCTTCCAGGCCACAAGTTGTTCTAGAGAAATAACGATCAGGAAAAGGCCATGGCTGTAAAAACAATGGCATCAAAAAGCACCATTTGGCACCTGTTAGAGTAACTGCAAAAAGTTTTGCAGTTGTCTTGTGTTCTCCCTTAGTATCGTACATCAGATGTCTGGGTACTTATTTTCTAAAAGGTGTAAGGTGTCAAAGGATCGTTCCTGGAGCCAATTCCAATAGAACTGGAAAAGAATGGACATCGCTTAGAGATTGTAGAGTGAGGAAAGAGGCCCCATTACATTTCTTCTGAATGCAATAGTTAGGCTGAGGGGATGGGTATATTCACGGCTGTTTACAAAACTGGATCACGTTTGTGGAGGAGGAATCTTTAGAAATGTACATATAAGAAGGGGGCGTGTGCAAGGGGACAGAGAAATGTGCCAGCCATTTCATTGGCTGTCAGCACGTAGCCCCTTCTGCAGAGCATACCCCTCCCCCAGTCCCCAGAAATACAGTCCTGCATATTTCATGACTTGGTGGCCACAGCTGATTAAACCAACGATACATACTTGCCCAAGGACTGAAAAGCTAAAATTAAACACTTCCTCCTTTGTACCTGCTCTGAACTCTCTATTAAGTCTTTAGCACAGCACCTTTCTGACACATTTACAAGGATTGTTTCTATTGCCTTTCCTGAGTGAGCTCTCAGGGTAGCTTGGCCTTTGTCGTGCCCCAGGCCTGCACCGTGCCTGGCACTTACCAGAAACCCGGGAAATGCCTTTTGGGTGAAGGTACGGAAACCCAAGCTCATCGGGGACACGGAAAGGGACTTCTAGGCATCAGCGACGTCTCCTCTGAGGCTGGAGACGGTAAGCTGTAGGGGTGGAAAATCAGTGATGAGGGCGGCCCATCATTAGAAGTCCTTTTCATGTCAGCTTGACACGGTAATCTGCCACCGCAGGTCCTTGCACCCTGACGGAGAAAATCGGGCTGGTGACGTACATGAACGTGGCGATGCAAAGCCGTCTTTGTTGACTCCAGCTCCTCATCTCCCAGCAGCTGTGAATGAAGACCATCTAGAGAGGAGCTGTCTCTGTTCCTGTGTCCACATCCAGTTTCCCTAGGAGCTTCCCAAGGGCAGGGACTGGCGCGTCTGACACTCGGGAAGGGGGAAGAGATTATCCTGAAAAGTTCCGTGACAGAGTGGAAAGAGCCAGGTACCAGGAGTCATGGATCTTTTATCTCGAATCCTGACTCTGCCACCACATCCGTAGTGGCCTGGGGCCAGTCACTTCCACTCCCTATAAAACGGGAACTTGAACGAGATGATCTTAAAGGTCCCATCCATCTCAACAAGTGTATTACATTTTATGAGGCAACGGACCATATTTTATTTGTTTTTGTCTCCCCAGCATCTGGCACAGAGCCTAGCACATGGTAAGGAATTGGGAAATACTGTGATGAATGAGGGAGGGAAAGAAGAAAGAAGGAAAGAAAAAGACTAGGAAATAGAAATCATGGGCCCAAAGTGAAGTTCTCAGATGTGGCCAGCTGGTGGCATTACCTCTCTACATAACCTCAAGCGGGTGTTCACAGCCGCCGACCAAGGGAAAGGATTGATTAGAAATGAATAAAGGTAAAAAAAAGAAATGACCAGAGGACCAAATATTTCCAATGGATAGCAGAAGCCTGGAATTCTGACCCAGCTCCTTTTCTCTGAGCCAAGAGAAAATCAGTACTGCGCTGAGCAGACATGTTCGTGCCAGGGGGGTAAGGTGACTCTGGATGGGTGGGAGAGTAAACACGGCCAGTCCATGAGGCCGGGAGGTAGCCCCTGGGTCTCACCTGGACTTGGGCTGGGCACCCCCCTTCTGCCTTCCCCCCACACCCATTCCTTGCTGAAAACCCCAAACATCCTGCACCCTGTCTGAGCCTGCCTCTGGGTCTCTCCTGCAGGCTTCATCCAACACCCTGCTGACTCCTTGTCCCGAAGGGCCCCTCCCCGCCCCCAGCACTCCAAGGGAGCTGAACATCAAACATCTTGATTTGCTGGCAGAGGGCAGGAAGGTGCTGACTATTTCAGAATCCTTGAGAAAGCCTCACTTTTCTGTCTACCCACGGCCCTCCTCTTTTCCCCATCACAGCAAATTCTG